>NC_090445.1:1180563690-1180917190 GCF_031143425.1 Pleurodeles waltl | reverse complement strand
TTGAACATATTTCTTGGAAGCCTGGAGATCCCTGGTGTAAAATATTCTATATCCTCTAATTATACTGCCTCTATTTGCATTAAAATAATTTATGATCAGTCTAGGCAGCTGTTCTGCTTTCCTTCTCTTATCTTATGACCGAGCTTACAGAACCTCTCTGGAATGCACTTCTTAGTTTAAAGAAGACATTTATTGCTATTATTACTTCACCACGAGGTTCCTGAGAGACGAAATTAGTAGATTGGAAACACACGTTCAAAAGTAGTCGCAGCAATGAAAGCAAAATATATCAAAGTACTTCTCAGTTGCAATGCACACAGCAAATACATGTGATTATATTATAGCATAACTTCAAAGCAAAGCATAAAAGTCAAAATTGCATCACCGTAGGGTAGGGCTGTAGGGCCTATAACTCAGCTTCATCTTTCTGGGGCTTCAAGTTGATGACTCCGGTTCAACTGCGAGAAAGATATTTTCTACCCAAACGGGGAGAGGCAAATGACGTCCGTTCCTGTCTGAAGTCAAGATAGTTTCCATCTAACTCTGCTATTGTCCAGAGCCATCCTTAAAAGCAAACTCAGTGTGAGAACCAAAGAAACTTGGAGAGTGCCCAACTCGCCAAGCCTCGCTCGTTCTCAGACTGGATTGAGAGGTAAACACAAAATCTACGTGCTCTTCTCAGCTAGGGTCTGGTGTGAAAAACACAGCTTGGTCTCTCATGTGGAAAAACACAGCTTGGTAAAAAACACAGCTCATCTGCAATGTCTCAACTGCAATGTCTAACCCCATGTTAAAGCCAATAGGCAGCTAACCTAAATACCAAATGTAATATCTAATGCCATGTTAAAGCCAATAGGCAGCTAAACTGAATACAGAATGTAATGGCTAATGCCATGTTAAAGCCAATAGGCAGCTAACCCAAATACCAAATATAATGCCTAATGTCCTGTCAAAGCCAATAGGTAGCTAAACTGAATACAATATGTAATGTGCTACTGGTGAACATTGAGCAACTAATATGTGCAGTGGTGAAACACAAAGTCATTGGTCAAACACAATTAATAGCAACACAGCAGCCCTAAAATCATTTGTCATATTTTCATCTTGTAGTTGTTTTAAGTTTATAATTCAAAGGGGATAAATGCCAGATTTGTATGATTTCTTGATTTTATTTCACCCAACTTGACATGAAAATATTGGCCAAGATAATACATAGTCGCAGTTGCAAACCTCATAAAACAGCCTGGAGGGTTAATATGCCTGCACTAGAGCTCTGGGTGTAATGTAAGATCTCAGATTTGTATTTCAAGTAAAACAGGCAGCTTAGTGAGTTATATCTAGTGCCTAAATTGAGCTATTGTTGCATGTGAGGTCCTCCAGCACTCGTTGGTGACCTGCACTCATTTTCGGTGTCCTGCAGAATTGTTTCCTCATCAGAAATTCATCCTGAGCAAGAGAGAGAAAAACACAAAAGGAGGAAAGAGGAAGAGAAAGACGGAACAACAGTGACAAAGGGAGAAAGCAGGGATGAAAAAGAACCTGCAAGAGTGAGGTAAAACGGAAGAGAGTCTGGTGGTGGATGAAAGTGGCATGAGGTGGAATCAAGACTAAGCAGCCCTGGTACCTGGCACCCCTGATATTAGTAGTGCCAGCCGTGTGCTTCTGAGCCAAATTTTGGGCTCAACAGTTATTTATTTTTACAAATTAAGCACTGGTTATACCCCCACTGCAAAGAGCTGCTTCTAACACTCAAAGCATAAGGTTGGATCCAGCAGGGTTTTACTCAGCCTGTCATTCTTCTAAGACATATGCTATATGCTCATTTGAGTAGGTATAAACACAATCAAGAGCCAAAAAATCTGTGTGATAATACACTTATAATTACCACTTATATATCACTATACATACAAGCATGTTTCTACGGGTGCCAGTTGGTCTAGTTCCTTGCCTGGCCTCCTCTTGTCATTTGCAAGGGTTCAGTCTGTATTTGCAAAGCAGAAGAGGGAACACATGACCACATTGTCCTGGCATTAGAGGCAGACCTTCCCCAGGTTTAGTCATCTTTGCTTACACAACCAGGTTGGGAGCGGTGGTCTAGTTCTTTCTTGATATTTTATCTGGTTGGAGTGAAGCGAGGGATTGGTTCTTTTGCCCTGTATCACACATCAGAGCGAGCCCTTGACCTTTGCCCACACTCCCACCCTTCCGTTTGCATCTACCTAGGGGTCCCTTATCATATGCTGTGCAAGGACTAGTGGTGGGATAGGGTGTTGCCTCAGACACTGTCTTCCATCGTACTCCTTCCTCAGACTTGCCCCATCTATTGCTCCATGTTTCCACTTACCACTCATGTTAACACCCTTCAAATCATGCTCTTATGAATAGATCATTGTGGTGTCTCATTTCCTGCCTTCCTCATTGCTGGTAGGCGAGGCTTAAACAGTAGCTATACAATTGCTGTGACCATCATGCACATAAATAGGCTACAAGCCATCCAGCTGGCTCCGTGTTTGCTAGCTCAACAGCACATCCCGATCAAACCTTACTTACACATTAATCTACAGCATCACTACACATTAGGCACAGCTCCAACTCCATCATGCATACAAAATGTCTCCAAGCCATACAGTTGACTAAGCATTTGCTACCTCAACCACACATCCAGGTCAAGTTTTACGTACACATTACCCTAAACAACAGCACACATTAGACACAACTCTTGGCACTATCAAATGTACAGTACAGTTCCAAACCATACAGTTAACTAAGCGTTTGCTCCCTCAATGAAACATTCCTTCAAGTTGTACAGATAAATTATATCCTACCACCCATTTATATAGTCATCACAAGGAAGCAAAGAAGTTAAATTAAAGCTATCAAACACAGAGAAAGGCATCAAAGCCACATGATTGGCAAAGACATCTCAAAACTTAACAACCACTTGAAGCCCAGCAGTGGACAACCATACACTGAGTAAAACAAAAATAACAAAGCAAAAAAACTGCAATCTCCTTCAGCACCCAGATCCTCAAAACATAATCCCCATACTTTGAATTTATGAATTTGAGTGCATCCTTGTGCATTTAAAGCAAATGTGCATCAGTAATAGTGTGCAGAACAATCAATCCACACTTGAATTTGCATATGTATACTGACATGGAGCTATGACCATTACAACAAAACTTCCATGATGTGTTTTAGTGTGATTTTTCCTGACTTACATTAACTAAGTCTCAGTTAGGTCTCAACATCATTTTAATCAAGATGGATGCCAAATCATGATGTCTATTATCTGGTATTATTTCTGCCTAATAATACACTTTGTATGACAATATTGTTCAGTTCTCTACAAACTAGTTAACTCACTGGAAGGGGCCTTTGTTAACTATTGATTGCCCATAGTATTATATTCATTCACAGATGTTTCTGTTGCTCATGTAATTATTTTGTTCTAAGACCTCTAAATTATATTAGGTCAGAAGGGGCATATCAATATTCATGTAGTGGGTTAGTGCTAAGGTAATAAGGCTAAATGACATGTTATGTAAAACTGTGATTTGTTAGAGCAGTGATCATGCCATGCTGAATGTTTGGTTTCTGTACTTTCTGATGAAGAAAACTGTATATAAACCTTTCTACTTGAGGGTGAGCCAAAACCTTTTAGGTTCTAACAAGGGATCTTGCCAGAGTTCTGATCTATCTTGCTGCACAGTTGAGACTTATGGGGTCATTAAGAGTCTGGCGGTCAGACAAGCCGACTGCCAGACTCGCTGTGAGGAGACCACTGTGGAGATGGCCGTCTCTCCACCAGCCCCATTACAAGGTTTCCACTGGGTTGACCATCGGTAACCAAGGTTTACGCCCATCTGCCAAGGTGGAAACTGTGCACTGGCATTGGTCTCGGCTTCACATGGAATTAAGGCTAATGCCGTCGCAAAGCAGACAGTGCGCATTCCAACAGTGCTGGGCAGGGCAGGGCCTGCACTGCCCATGCCATGGTCATGGGAAGTGCAGGGACCCCCCTGTGGCCCGAGCACTGGCTTACCGCCAGCCTTTCCTAGCGGTCAGACCGCCATGGAGAGGCTGGCGGTAAGTAGAGTTGTAGTCAGCCAGGTGCACTGAACTCAGTGCCGCCCTGGCTGAGTACAACTCAAACCACGGTTGAACTGTCAGGAACCATGTTCCCGGCGGAGACGGCGATCCCCTGCCGTTCTGACTATCAGGGTCGTAATGTAGCAGTCGGACTGCCACAGTTCAGGCGTCCAACAGTCACAGCGAGGCCCTTAGTCTATTTCTAATTTTGCCTATTCATTTTGTATTTTCATAAACTGAGAGTCTTCATTGCAAATTATTCCTCTGTACTTTAGTGAGATTCTGTTGCATTACCATATTTTTAAATCCTGTATTGCATTTTAATTTGTTAGAGGTTTAGCTAACATTCTACTCTAGAACTCACTTTTTGAGTCGGTCCTTTTCTATAGTCATTAATTTGACATACTGTTTTGAGCCTTGTCTCTGGGTCACATTGCTTCATGATTTCAGGTTAATACTAACTGCGATCCACCCAGCGTATGGGCATTCCATTGCGATGCAGATTTTCTAGGTGCAAAGCACATCCACAATGTTTGGTAGCAAAGGACGGTTAGATAAGGTGTGGGTTCAAAGACTATTTTTGTCACTATCCCTAGCCTGGATTTTTGTCTGCTTTCTCATGAGTCCATATTTAAATTATTTGCTGAGAACCTGTGTGTCAGTGATGTTCCTTCACCAAAGGTTGGACACTGTTTACCGATCTTAAGCTTGGCACAAACTTATACTTCTGTTTAAGGTACTTTTTCTATCCAAGTATCATGTTTATGGAAAATGTATAAGTGTTTTATGACTTTGAGCTACCCTGTGCAAGGTAAAAGTTTCAGCATGGTGCGAGCCCCATGTTCAACTGAGTTACATAGCATTGCAAAAACTCATGCTCATGGCTCAAGAGCATGTCACTGCAGAAACGTTTGAATATTCAACTCAACAAGTATTATTGAGTTACCATTGACTATAGTGGCTGATTTTAGAAGCTTCCCTTGGATTCTTCAGGAGTGTGGTGGCTCCTCTGCATCCATTACCTGTTTCCTGGTGTTGTTTCAAGGTTTCTTATTGGCTGGTCTCATGTCTTCCTGATTGGCTGATCTCTTCTGATTCTTTATTGGTTGTTGTTTGTATGGATTCTGCATCTACTCTGTGTATATTCAGTCAAGCAAATAATATCTATTTTAAGCTATTTTAAACAAATCAACCTCCAGATAAAAATTGTGTCAAGTTTTTACTTTACACTGTCTTTATAAAATGCAAATCTCTCAAATTAATTTTTACCTGAATCTGGTACACCTAGTGTAAAGTGATGACAGTGATACCCATCCTTTGATATTAATCCGATTGCAGTAGTTGGTACAACGTTTGATTCCTTTTGGGAAAGAACAATTCTGTATAATTGCTTAGATGCTTAGGGCCAGGATATATTTGATCTTCTACCACCATAAATTCCTCCAGTATCATTTGTTTGGGATGGATTTATTGAGGCTGCCAAAAGACTCTAAACCTACTTTAAAGATGATTTAAGCATTTTTGTAGAAAGACAACTTTTTCACATGTCGACAGTAACCCAATGAATCAATGAAATGATTTTTGGCAGAGATAGGGATTTTGGCATCAACCTGCAAGTTTTAAGGTGTTTTGGATAACTATCTAAGGGACCAATTAGTGAAGAGCTGTTTTGATAATAGGACAGAAGAATGCCTGATGTATTGTACGAACTCTACATCAGATGAAACTCTTGAAATTGCAAGAGGTACCGACAGATGAATTATGGCTTGTAAAGAATGGGATAGATTTAACCAGTCGTCAGATCCAGAAATGTGAAATTAGTTACACAAATTTTTTTTTCAATTCACACTCCTCCGAGAAGAGATGGGACAAAAGTAATTTCCTTACCCAAGGTACTCATTTCAGGTGTGGGCGAATTTTTTTTTAGCCAACTTCAAGTCTTGTCCTGCTATGGTAAAACATGCTTGTGACACAGAAAGATTAGGCATGTCACTAAGGATTGCAAGACCGCCCGGTAGGTTTCATTTGTTAGTGAATCCAAGTTAGAAGAAGAGGCTGTTACAAGAAGAGTCACTTTTTCAATTAAAATGGGGAACTTTCAGAAAGTCTATTAAGAAAGGTGATCCAGTTTGCAGCAGGACCATTGCAAAAGAGGCGACTGCGGTCACTGCAGATTCTAGCTCTCTCATTTCTATAGTTTCTGACATTTTGTATGTAAAGGGTGGAGTCAGGCAAAACTATTCCCTATAGGTATACATACTGTCATTTTTGGAGATTATGAAATCAACATGATGAGTTATTTTTGGGAAGACATGAAGAACAAGGAGAGAAATTCACACCAAGATAGGGGTTACAACCTTCTGGGATGAAAGGATCAAGGGGCTTTTGGGGTGGTTTTAAGACCTGGTACTCAATATCCCACTTCTCTTGTTGATCAAGTTGCTTTTGGAAATCATTCCAATGATGACTTATTAAGCAAATATAGGTCGTTGTTCAAGAATCACCTTGGCTCTGTTAATGGTTTTGAACATAAGTTAATTTTGAAACCGAAAAATATTCCAGTGGTACACAAGATGCGTAACGTACCTTTAAGCGTCATATCAGAATTAAAGAGTAGCTTGGATAATCTGGTCAATGAAGAAGGTAATTGAACCAATTAATTCCTCACTTTGGATTTCTCAGGAAGCAGTAGCTAAAAAGAAATCTGGGGAGTTAAGACTTTGGGCCTCATTATGAGTCTGGCAGTCCATGGGCAGCCATACTCGTGGTGGCACTCGGACCGCCACCAAAAGGTTTTGTCCGACCGCCCTATTATGACCATGGTGGTGCTGCCACGGTCCGACTGCCAGCACCGCTAGGTTGCTGTCAGCCTACAGCCTGGCAGTGCTGGTGGTCTCAATCCGCCAGGGCAGCGCTGCAAGCACTTTGCATTGGCAGTACAGGGGCCCCCACTGACAGCCCCGTCATGCTTTTCACTGCCCAAGTGGAAAGCGAGACGGATGCTGGCTGCACCCGACATCCCACAACATTGCCGTTGGCTCGCTTACAAGCCAGCGTCAATGTTGTGGTATGTTTACCTTAGAAGGAAACTCCTAATAGGTACTGCAGAGAAACGGCCGCATATGCTGTCATCCGGACACAACACTTTGGCGGGCGGGGAGGCTGCCCGCCAAAGTAAAAAATGAGGGCCTTTGTGTCAACCTGAAGTCTGTAAACAGGCAAATCCAAATGAACTATTTTCCTCTACCAATTCAAGAGATGGTGGCTTGGATCTGAGGCACCAAAGTACCTGCTACGCAATATCCCGCCTTTCATGTTGATCTAGTTGCTCTTGGAAATCATTCCAATGATGACTTATTGAGCAAAAATGTGTTTGTGTTCAAGAATCACCACAGCTTTGTTAATGGTTTTGTACATAAGTTAATTTTGAAACCGGAAGATATTCCAGTGGTACACAAGGCGCACAACATGCCTTTAAGCGTCAGATTGTAATTAAAGAGTACCTTGGATAACCTGGTCAATGAAGGAGGTTATTGAACCCATTGATTCCTCACTTTGAATGTCTCCAGTAGTAGTAGCTAAAAAAAAATCTGGGAACTTAAGAATTTGTGTCGACTTGAAGTCTGTGAAAAGGCAAATCCAATTGAACTATATTCCTCCTCCAATGCAAGAGATGCTGGCTTCGATCAGAGGCGCCAAAGTGTTTTCCACACTGGATTGAGAGAAGCATATAATCAGGTTGAATTGTCCAAAACGTCTCGTTCATTTGCTGCATTTACGTCCCTGTTACTGAAATGCAGTTTGGAATTAGGAATACATATAGATTTGGTGTTAGGAAACACCCTTCCTAATACTGATTCGGTATTAGGAAGGGCATTTTTAATACTGAATCGAAGGCCACCATCCCTGTGATGGCTGTGATTGCTAATGGATTGCAAATTGCAACCTACTTCCTTAATTTTCAAGAGTTAGGTCTATTTGCAACCCACTAGAAATCGTTAATGAAACTCAAAGGAATTTCATACATTAGGAAATACGTATGCGCAATGTTAGCACATCTGGCTTCTAGTACTCCAGTTGCACTCTTCAATTTCTACGCATGCCATTGGGCTTGCCTCAGCTTCTTCTGTGTTTTAGAAAATAAAGATTAAGGTTTTAGATAATATTCCCAATGTCCTGGCTTAGTAAGATGACACTTTGATTTACAATGACAATGAAGAAGATCATTTATAGTTTTGTGTTTTAGAAGATTATAGAATAACCCTTAAGAAAGAAAAGAGTCACTTATAGTTGAGAAAGGTGGAATATCTAGGTCATCAAATTCCCTCCAAAGGCCTGTTACCCTCAATTTCTGCCTGATGCCGGTATGTTTTTGACTGTGTCAGGGGGCTCTTGCTAGTCAGGACCACAGTGCTTATGGTTTATGGCCTGCTTGTCAGTGTGTTTCACTGTTTTCTAAACTGTCACTGGAGTCCTGCTAATCAGGACCCCAGTGCTCATGCAGTCTCTGTTTCTAAATTTGTCATTACAATCTGGTGAACCCAGTATTCCACTACAAATTGGTACACTGGACCCCCTTATATGTCCCTAGTATATGGTACCTAGGCACCCAGGGCATCGGCGTTCCAGGGGATCCATATGGGCTGCAGCATTCCTTTTGCCACCCATAGGGAGCTCATGCAAAGACTTCTACAGGACTGCCATTGCAGCCTGTGTGAAATAGTGCACGCACTACTGGCACTGGTCCTAGGGAAAGTTCTGCTTAACGGCCTCCAGGGGTGGGTTGACGCCCAGAGTGTGTTAACAGAAGTGCACGCAGGCTTTGGTCCCCGAACTGGAACCATCGACCAGATCATTCGCCTCTACCTGATTTCATATAAATTTACTATAATCAAAAAGTGTTCGCTGTACCGGGTCTTCATGGGTCTGAAAGCCACCTTTTTTTTAGTAGACAGGGGTAAACTATGGAGGTCACTGTTGAGTCTAGAGGTTGGTGCCTCCCTACTGAAAGCTATAGCGTCACTGCATATGGACGACACAGCTAGAGTAAGGTATGGGACGGTTGGGTAATGTACAGACCCCTTCCAGTTGCAAAAGGGCAATCGGCAAGGCTGCGTCCTGGTACCCCTACTCTTCAGCCTTTTTTTGAATGATGTGACTAAATTCCTCCTAGGGGAGCAGTTAGATGTCCCCCTTGTAGAGGGTAGGAGAGTGCCAATATAATTATTTGCGGACAATGCAGTTCTTATGGCACGCACTGAAAATGCAGTCCATAGGCTCCTTGCCCGCTTTGTGAAATACTGTGAGGAAAAATCAATAACCATTAATTGCATGAAGACCATGGGGATGACCTTGCGTCCCTCTCCTAATCTACAGAGGAAGCTAACGATTAACCATGCCCCAATTGAGGTTGCCAAGCACTTTGATTATCTACGGGTGTGGTTCTCTGAGAACGTAAGCTGGGACTGCCAAGTTCGGAAGGCAGCCATAGCCCTTAAACAAGTGGATGGGGCAATGCTGAGATTTAAGTATAAGGCTGGAGGCCATACTGTTAGCATTATCCTGGAGATATATGCTTGAAAAACAGTGGCTGCTGCACTCTATGGAGCGGAACTCCGGGGATATACGAATACTAGAGTGCTGCAGGTTGCTGAGAATCATTTTCTGAGAACTTTATTGGGGCTGGGTCCGGGAACCCCCTTGAAAGCTCTCTTTGCAGAACTAAACTTGACATCAATTTCGGAACTAGCAGCGTTAAGGTCAATGTTGTATTGGGTGAGGCTAGTGTGTCCTCCTAGGTCACCACATGTCGTGGTTCTGGGGGGTGTTGCTGGGGAGCTTATGTTAAAAAGACTCCAGGGAACCTTCGACGGGAGAACCTATGGGTGGACCCGGGTACCAAGGAAACGGAGAGCCTGGTAAAAGAACGATACTGGAAATTCAGCAAGATGAGGGTGTACCAGGAACTCAGGCCTGATTCAATCATGCACTATTATTTTAACAATGTCTATGATCCAGCTCTATTTTCCACTAACTGCGAGCTTTGCGTGTACCAAGGCTTGTTGGTGGACTCCGACGATGCAAACCCAACTGCAATCCTCCATCCGGCGTGGGACGATATCTGCACCCTCCAGGAACCCAACTTCGTCTTCTTGGGAGTGGTGTTGACTTTTCCTCTTCATCCGGGTTGGTAGGGGCCCCTGCCCTTCCTGGACTCTTCTGTGCTTCTTGGACTTGGTCCCCTTCTTCCACAGGTCTTCTGTCCAGGAATCCACTGTTGGTGTCTTGCAGTCTCTTCTGGTCTTTGCAATATTCTTCATTACTTCTCTGTGTGTGCTCTGGGAAACTTATTGGGATTTACTCCTGTTTTCCTGGTCACTGGGGTGGGTTGTGGAACTTACCTTTGGGCTTTCCTAATACGCCCAGCTCCCCTCTGCACACTACACTTGCCTAGGTGGGGGACCGACTTTCGCATTCCGCTTTCTTAGTATATGGTTTGTGCTCCCCCTATGCCCATTTCTAATTATTGTGATTTTCACTAATTGCACTGTTTTCTAAATGCTTTTATGCCTAGTAGTTCTGCATACTAGTGTATATCATTTGTATATTACTTACCTCTTAAGTGAGTTTAGTCTCTATGTTGTTTTTGGTAGTTGTGTCACCAAAATAAAGTACCTTTATTTTTGTAACACTGAGTGTTTTCTTTCATGTATGTAAGTACTAAGTGTGACTATAGTGATATTGCATGAGCTTTGCATGTCTCCTAAATAAGCCTTGGCTGGTCATCCACAGCTACCTCTAGAGAGCCTGGCTTCTAGGCACTGACTACACTACACTAATAAAGGATACCTGGACCCGGTATAAGGTGTAAGTACCATAGGTACCTGCCACACAACAGGCCAGCCTCCTACATGCTCACCTCCGCAAAACAGCATTCCTGTGATGGCATCCAATCAGAGTGACTAGAAATTTGCAACCTACATCATGAATGGCAATTCTGCAAACCAACCCAATAGTGCATAGGTCGGTTAGGAAAATCAGAATCAATTAGCAAAAGGTTGGTGTGCCTCTTGCAACCACTTTTTCGCAAATTGAGAGTGCTGCTAGGGCCAGATGTACTAGGAGTCTAGCCCTAGAACTTTGTACCCATATCCCGCCTTGAACTCTGTGTTTCCTAAATGAATCCATACAGTTGTCTCAATACACCTGAAGTTTTTAACCTGTTTGCATGATTTTATTTTCCCACGCCTAACACTTTCTCCCACTGTAGCCATGTTGAATAAGTTACTTATCTTTAGTAATGCTCGTTCCTTCGTATACTCTAATTGTCTCCCCAGCCACTAGACAGGAGCTGAAAAGTCTTGCAATAACTCCTGCACACCACTAGGTGCCACTACTGAACTCTGTTGCAACTCCATCCCTCCTCTGGACATGACAAACAAGTTGTTTACCTTTGGTAACAACATTTATGGTGGATACCGTAAGAATATTGTCAGATTGGATCCCAAGAATTTTCTCAGCAATGCACTCATCGGCTGATAAGTGGCTTCATGTGCCTCTGACAACTCTGTGTCGCTCCGGAAGTGATGGAGTGGAGCTGCATATTAGTGCTATGAAAACTGCAGGTGACAGGGTTACAAAATCTAACATGGAACCTTATTATGATGTTGAGGAGTCCACTGCACAGAATGGGATGATGTGGCTGGGGGTGTGGGAGGAGAAGAAATCTGCGGGTAGATTATCCACCAAAAACAGCATTACTGAATGTTAGAAACATGCTCTTTTATTAGGTTCTTTTAACCTGCAGATTCCTCACCTTACGAACAGATACCACAGCAGCAGCTCCCAAAGGTGGAGGGTCTGGGCTGTGTACTCCAACCAGAAAGCCCTGCAGGGCTGAGCAGACAAAACAGCCCTCCCTTCAGACTTGACTGTCAGGGCAGTAGTTCCCAGACACCCATGTTGTCGCCTGGCTGATGTTCAAAACTGAAACCACCCATACAAATTCCGTGACAGGGCCTCAGTGAATTGCTTCATGGCCACCACAAAGCAGGTTTTGATGTAGAGGATTATCTATCTTTACGAGGTCCTTTTCTGCACAGTCTGATGACCACATCCAAAAAACCCTTCTGAGCATTACATTGGTGCCAATAACTTTTCTCAGTCAGACATACTTCTCAGCGTCCCATCATGTATTGTTTAAGCCAGTGAGGCACCATAACTGGTTACAGGGGCAGCGCTGGCACAGTAGGTGTCTATATATATTTATCAGAAAGACCAATTCAATAAGCCCACTGGGACCTGGGTAAACATATTCTACAGAACAATGGTCCCATGGAACTGAGTATATATATATATATATATATATATATATATATCTATCAGAAAGACCAGCTCAATAAGCCCACTGGGACCTAGGTGAACATATTCTACAGAACAATGGTCCTATGGGACTGCGTCTACATATATATATTTATCAGAAAGACCAGCTCAATAAGCCCACTGGGACCTGGGTGAACATATTTTACAGAACAATTATCTCATGGAACTGCGTCCCTATATATATATTTATCAGAAAGACCAGCTCAATAAACCCACTGGGACCTAGGTGAACATATTCTACAGAACAATGGTCCTATGGGACTGCGTCTACATATATATATTTATCAGAAAGACCAGCTCAATAAGCCCACTGGGGACTGGGTGAACATATTCTACAGAACAATGGTCCCGTGGGAATATTTTGAAGGGGTAACGTATGCGATTCAACAATAACAATTTCAATTTAAACTTATGTACATCATTCAATGAGAAAATCAACTTTAGTAATAATTAAAACAACCAGGCCGCTTTTAGTGAGAATGCCATCACATATACTCTATTCTATACAATTTACTTTCAGGTTTACAACATAATAAACGCATCTGTGACAATAGTGCAGACCACTTAGTGTCTGAAAAAGGCGAACAAATGACTTATATACATATAAAACCATAATTCTGTCGATAAACCTTAGTTATATTATAATCATTAAAGTGCCTGTAAATGATTCCCAGGTGGTTTTCATAAGTCATACGTCCTTGTAAACCAAAGGACATGCTTTGTCGTTTTGACCCCTTGATTACTTATAGGGCCTAATCAGGACAAGTCATCTGACTATTGTTAACACAACAAAAGAGAATATTAAGAGACCCTTAGGTGCAATTCAATTAACCTGACAAGTAATTCCAGCGCGTGCCAACGGTAAACACTTGCCACAAGGTATCTTGAGTACACAGCCACACTCTATGGGAGGCTGGCCTGGTTTGCAGTGAGTTCCAAAGGTACTTACACCTTATACCAGGTGCAGTTATCCTTTATTAATCAAATGTAGTCAGTGCATAGAAGCCAGGCTGTCTAGAGGTAGCTGTAGGCAGAGCAGCCAAGGCTGAACTAGGAGACATGCAAAGCTCTTGCAATAACACTGTAGTTACACATTACACACATGAAAGAGAATACTCAGTGTTACAGAAATATATTTTAGTCACACAATGGCAAAAATACTTTGTAGGCTATACTCCCTTGGGAGGTAAGTAAATCACACAATCTATACAAGTAGTATAAGGAGATACTTTGCATCAAGCTTTTGACAGGTACCACGCCCCGTGGTGACGTAGGCAATGACGAAGGCGGTGACGTGGGTGCCCCCACCCCATGCTGACGTAGGCCCTGATGTAGGTGTAGGTGTGTCACGTGGGTTGTGACATCATGGGGTTACGTGTTAGTCATGTGCCAGGGTCCTAGCCCCTGTGTCTAGGTCTATGGGCTGTGTAAAATGAGGGCTTGCTGTTGTGCAACCTGTTTCAGAGCCTAAGAGGACAGGTCTGGACATGTCAAGCATTCAGTACAAAGTAGCTGCTTGGGGGCCTCCTCACAGGGTGGAGCATTGGGAGTGCAGGCCAAACCTCCACACTGCTGGCTAACCCAAAAAGACGGGATGGGCAAATATTGATTGTGTTAGAAGCAGCCAATCAATTTAGAAATGCAAGCCTAAAACAGATGTAGCCCTAAGAGTTCCCAGACGTGAGTTCAAAGGTGCTGAGCATATGTCAGAGAATAGTGACCAGGCAATTAAAAAAGATTTGAAATAAACAAAACACATGCATTTCAAGCCTAAAACAGGTGTAGCCCTAAGAGTTCCCAGACGTGGAATAAGGTGACCAGGCAATTAAAAAAAGTTTTGAAATAAACAGAACGCATGCATTGCAAGCCTAAAACAGAGGTAGCCCTATGAGTTCCCAGAAGTAAATTCAAAGGTGCTGAGCTATGTCAGAGAATAAAGTGACCTGGGAATTAAAAAAGGTTTTGAGATAAACATAACACATGCATTGCAAGCCTAAAACAGACGTAGCCCAAAGAGTTCCCAGACGTGGGTTCAGAGGTGCTGAACATATGCCTGAGAATAAAGTGACCAGGCAATTAAAAAAAGCTTTGAAATAGACCTAAGACAAGCAGTGCCCCCCCTAAAACAGATGTCTATTTCTAAGCCCAGCCCTCCACAAAAACCTATGCATAATTAACACAATGTGGGCCATATAAAATCACCCCCACATTCACAGGGCTCTTTTTCTGAACTACATATTGGAAGTTTACGGAGAGCTTGGACTTCCAGAACACCTCAAGGAGAAAAATATGGAGGCCACAGCACAGACTGGTAATGCTAAACCTCTTCTACTTAAGGACTGTAACTATGTGGTGCCTGTATATGTTCTATTGTAGAATAACATAGACATTATCACCAACCTTTTTTTAGCTATACCTAGCAGATTAAAATGCATGTGTTTTTGTACAGGTTATTTTGAGAAATACAGTTATATTGTGTTGAAAACAGTTGTTTAATATGTAGAGGTGTACAGTATGTTTAAAGGCGTAACAACAATGGTTGTGGTAAAAATAGAAGTGTCTAAATTTATAGCCCAATATACATGATGATTAAAATGTTTTTAATATTGTAATCCTTAGCTATGTAGTTTAGGCCAACACAATTTATTACTCTGCTGTTTTTTATAAAATAGGTTTATCAAATACTGTGGTGCTCATTATAACATTGGCGGTAAAAACTGCCTACCGCTGCGGCAATGGCCGCCAAAAGACCGTCGCCGCAGCTACCAGCCGTTCGCCATATTATGACCACAGCTGGACTTCTGCCACAAGAATGGCGGAAATCCGGCTGTGGCCATACCGGCGGATGGAGGTAAGGTGGCGCTGCGACCACTAGTAACGCCACACCAGTAGACCGCCGCCAGCCGTATTATGAGAAATAACACAGCCTCACAGTGTTCTGCTGGAGGGCGCTGCTGTCGGTAGCAGCGTCCTTTCCAGTCTCCTGCCTGAGGAGGCCCTGGATCCAAGTAAGTCGGATCTCCGACAGGGAAGGGGGGTGTTTGTGTGTGTGGGGGGGGGGTGTGAATGTATGTGTGTGTGTGAATGCGGGTGTGTGTTGAGTGTTGAATGCATGTGTGCATGTACGGACGTGTGAGTGCATGTATGTTGTGAAATGTGAATACGTGTCTGCGTGTATGTTTGGAAAAGTGTGTAGATGTGTCTGTAACTGGATGTATGCATGCGTGTGTATGTGTAAATGAGTGTGTGCATGCATGTGTGTGTGTGTGTGAAGGGGAGGCGTGGATGAAGGGGGGTGAGGGGGGTAACTGGAGAGGTGGGGGGAGACCCCTATCAGTGACTGGGAAGGAATTCCTGTCACTGATATGGCCTACCGCCATGGTTTTTGTGGCGTTGCAAATGCCACGAAAACTATGGTGGTAGGTGGGGTCATAATCCTGCAGGCAGGACAAGGTCTGCTGCCGGGCTGGAGATGGATATCTCTAGCCCAGCGGCTGTTACCACCATGGTGGTCAGTGAGGTACATAGGTGGGTTGGTTTCAGCCAACCCGCCAAGCCTGTTGGCGGTACTACCGCCACATTATAGCCGACTGCTGGGGTCATAATGACCCCCCGTATGTTTTAAGAAGGTTATTAGCAGTGTCTACTTTAGGGCTGGTGGAGATGTGGCCAGGGTGGGGAAGGTCTCAGGGATCATTATGATTAGCAATAACTTATGAAACTAGCATTGTAAAAACACATACTATAAATTGTCTTTAGGATGCATTTATAATGTTAAGATACAGCCTGTAATCAACATTCATGCATGAGTTTTGTTTAGAGGTTGTTTTGATTACCTATAAAGTATTGCAGAGGGTTAATATGCAGGCTGCAAAGAGCAGAACTGTGTTTTTATATGGGCAGTAGTGCGGTTTAGTAAAGACAGCCTTGTATGGGCTTGGCCAACCTCCTAATAGACCATCAGTAATGGGGGCCTGGGGTCTCAACCCAGCCCCCTACAATGTTGCTGCTGAAGTTTTGTTAGAGGGGCCTGGGGTCTTAACCCAGCCCCCACAATGTTGCTGCTGAGGTGTTGTTAGAGGGGCCTGGGGTCTTAACCCAGCCCCCACAATGTTGCTGCTGAGGTATTGTTAGGGGGGGCTGGGGTCTCAACCCAGCCTCCACAGTGTTGCTGCAGAGGTGTTGTTAGGGAGGCCTGGGATCTCAAGCCAACCCCCCCAATTTTGCTGCTGAGGTGTTCTTAGGGGGGCTGGGGTCTCAACCTAGTCCCCCCACAATGTTGCTGCTTAAGTGTTGTTAGGGGGGCCTCGGGTCTTAACCCAGACCCCACATTGTTGCTGCTGAGGTGTTGTTAGGGGGGCCTGGGGTCTCAACCCAGCCCCCCAAAATGTTGCTGCTGAGGTGTTGTTAGGGGTGCCTTGGATCTCAAACCTGCCCCTCAATTTTGCTGCTGAGGTGTTGTTACGAGGGCCTGGGGTCTCAACCCAGCCCCCCACAATGCTGCTGCTAAAGTGCTGTTAGGGGGCCTGGGGTCTCTAACCCAGCCCCCACAGTGTTGCTGTTGAGGGGTTATTGGAGGGCAAGGGAAGAGACCCCATGGTCCCTAACACTTACATGTGTAATGCAGGGCGGCATGTGTCCCTGACTTGCATTACACAATTAAGTGCTAGGGCAGTGCAGGTTCTAATAACGTTATCTTTTTAAGGAGGAGCTGAGGACTCGGGCCACGCGCGACCCCCCATTAAAAGATAACATTGACAGGACTGAGCTATCCTAACACAACTATCTTTTAATGGTGGTCGGGGGCCACGGATCGCTGCCCCGACCTCCAATACCCATAACTTTGTTAGGACAGCTCGGTCCTAACAAAGTTATTGGTAATGGAGGTCGGGGGACAAGGACCGCTCGCGGCCCGAGTTCCCAGACCATCATTACCCATAACTTTGTTAGGACCGAGCTTTCCTAACAAAGCAATCGGTAATGGAGGTCAGGGGACCAGGACCGCGTGCGGCTCGAGTTCCCCTGACCTCCATTAGCGGTAACTTTGTTAGGACAATGCGGTCCTAACAGTGTTATGGGTAATGGAGGTCAGGGTTAGAGCAGTCCTGGTCCCCCAGCCTCTATTACACATAAGGCCATCAGGACCGCCACATATGTAATAGTGACTGGGTACCAGGGCCGTGCATGGCCCGGACCCAGGCCGCCATTATAGACACGCTTGTTAGAACCACAGGGTCCTAACAAGCGTGTCTATAATGGCAGCCGGGGTCCGGCTCGCGCTCGGCCTCAGTCCCAGGCAGTTTATTTTCTTTTTTTTAAAACCATAAAAACGGTTGGATTGTAAAACACATGGGTCCCCCTCAGGCCATATATGAACAAGTAGGGCCCCACAACCAGCGACAGGATCCCTGAAGCCCCGCATGGGGCTTGAACAGCGCTTCAGGCATTGTTCAACCCCCACGAGGGGCTTGCACAGCACCCCTCACAAGTTGGGGGTTTAAAAAATACATTAAATAAAAATAAAAAAATTAAGGAAAAATAAATATAGCCATAGTTGTGGGGGACCCCTATAGTGAGGGGGCCCCTTTACATACATGTGGTACACGGGGTGTATAAACAGAGCCTCCAAATGTCCGGGCCCTAGCATTTTCCAAGCGGCTGGGGGAGCTCTTTAGGAACTCCATGTGCATGTGAGGAAAAGTGGCTGTGCAGCAGTTGGCTCCACCCTTCTTCCTACCAAGACAGCCCTACCCCAGTGAACGTAGCTGAGAGTTTGGAAAGTGAGGGTAAGAACCTGGACCAGATTCCAGGATCAGGCAGCCAATGTATAGTATATATATTGTAGGAGGCTGGCCTGGCTTTTAGAGGGTAACTGATGGCACTTACACCTTGTGCCAGGTCCAGTTATCCATGATTAGTAGTGTTCTAGCAGCTTAGGCTGATAGAGGTAGCTGTAGCAGAGCAGCTTAGGCTGAATTAGGAGACATGCAAAGCTCCTACTATACCTCTTATATCATATAGCACGATATCATAAGAATCACAATATTCAGAATTACTAAAAATAAAGGTACTTTATTTTAGTGACAATGTGCCAAAAATATCTCAGAAGATATACTCCCTTAGGAGGTAAGTAAAATACACAAAATATACACACAAACCAAAATCATGTAACTAAACAGTTAGAAAAGTAGTGCAAACACTGTAGAATACAATAGAATGCAATAGGCCTAGGGGCAACACAAACCATATACTAAAAAAGTGGAATGCGAATCACTTAGGGACCCCAGGCCTAGTGTAGTGTGTAGAGGGTCGCTGGGAGTGTAAGAAAACACTAAGGGTGTCCAAGAAACCCCACCCCAAGACCCTGAAAATTAGGAGTAAAGTTACCCTACTGCCCCAGAAACACGCTAAAGTTGTGATAGGAGATTCTGCAAAGACCACAACAGACTGCAAAGCACTGAAGATGGATTCCTGGACCTGAGTACCTGTAAAGGAAGGGGACCAAGTCCAAAAGTCACAAAAGTGTCCAGGAGGGGCAGGAGCCCACTAAACCCCAGATGAAGGTGCAAAATGGCTGCCTCTGGGTGGAAGAAGCTGAAGATTCTGCAACAACGGAAGATGCCAGGAACTTCTCCTTTGCAGAGAAGATGTCCCACGGCGTGCTGGAGGATGCAGAGTTGTTTCCACGGAGAAAGACTGCAAACAAGCCTTGCTAGCTACAAAGAATGTGGTTAAAGAAAATGGGTGCTGCCCGGGCCCAGGAAGAACCAGGAGGCCGCCCCTTGGAAGAGAAGACAGAGGGGGCCCTCAGAAACACAGAGAGCCCACGCAGAAGCAGGCAGCACCCACAGAAGCACTTGAACATGGGTTCAAGAAAACTGAGCATGGTGGTCATCTCAACACTACAAAGGAAGGTCCCACGAAGCTGGTGGTCAACTCAGCAAGTTGAGCAATGCAGGACAGAGTGCTGGGGATCTGGAATATGCTGTGCATGAAGGATTTCTTGCAAAAGTGCACAGATGCCCTAGCAGCTGCAGTTCATGCAGCACACAGGATTACCGTCTGGCGTGGGGAGGCAAGGACTTACCTCCACCAAATTTGAACAGATGGACCACTGGACTGTCCGGGTCACTTGGATCCAGCTCCTGTGTTCCAGGGACTACACTCGTCAAGATGAGAGGACCGGTGATGCAGAAGTTTGGTGCCTGCGTTAGCAGGAGGAAGATTCCTTCGACCCACGGGAGATTTCTTCTTTGCTTTCAGTGCAGGGTGAAGGCAGACAGCCCTCAGAGCAAGTACCACCAAGAAACAGTTGAAAAAGCCGGCAGGATTAGGCGCTACAATGTTGCTGGTAGTCTTTTTGCTACTTTGTTGCGGTTTTGCAGGCATCCTGGAGCAGTCAGCGGTCGATCCTTGGCAGAAGTCGAAGAGAGAGATGCAGAGGAACTCTGGTGAGCTCTTGCATTCGTTATCTGACGAGAAACCCACAGGAGAGACCCTAAATAGCCCTCAGAGGAGGAGTGGCCACCTAGCCAGGCAAGCACCTATCAGGGGGGTTCTCTGACGTCACCTGCTGTCACTGGCCACTTAGAGGCCTCCATTGTGCCTTCACACCTCTGCATTCAAGATGGCAGAGGTCTGAGACACACTGGAGGAGCTCTGGGCACCACCCCTGGGGTGGTGATGGACAGGGTAGTGGTCACTCCCCTTTCCTTTGTCCAGTTTCGCACCAGAGCAGGGAATGGGGGATCCGGCATTGGTTCCAGCAAAGTTGCGTTTTGTGTCAAGTTGGCGCTACCTGGACCCAGGCGAGACCAGGGGGCCTCAACTCTGTGTGAGGAGGAAGAGGGGCTCTCAGCACTTTAGAGAGCCCTCAGAACACCAGATAGCACCCACGACACGGGAACAAAGGAGGTGTAAAATGCGGTTGGTGCACCACTACAAAGGAAGGTCCCACAGAGCCGGAGAACAACTCAATGAGTTGAGCGTCACTGGATAAAGAGCTGGGGACCTGAGCCAGGCTGTACACAGAGGAAGTTTGCAAATAGTGGACAGAGGGCTCAGGAGGTGAAGAAGATGCAGTGCACAGGGGTACTGTCGTTCTCGGGAAGGCAAGGTCTTACCACCTCCAAATTGGGATGGCAGGACCTCAGGACAGTCTGTGTCGATGGGGTCCACCCTCTGTGTTCCAAGAAGCACGCTCGTCACCAGGAAAGGAATACAAGAGGACAGGTTGTCGAATTTGAAGGTGCCTGCTTGAGCAGGGGAGTGACTGTCACTCCACGGGAGATTTCTTCGGTCCTTCTGGTGCAGGGTGAAGGCAGGGAGTCCCCAGAGTGTGCAAACCGTGGAAACCGTTGTAGTTGCTGGCTGGAGCTGAAGTTGCAGAGGAAAAGTAGCCCTTCTGGATACTTTGTTGCTGTTACAGCGGTTCCTGGAGCAGTCTGCGGTTGATTCGAGGTCAGAGGATGAAGTAGTAGTTGCAGAGGATTCCTGCTTTAAACTTGCAAGTAGAATGTGACGAGAACCCACAGGAGAGACCCTAAATAGCCCTGAGAGGGGGATTGGCTACCTTATCAGGTATGCACCTATCAGGAGGTGTCTCTGACGTCACCTGCTGGCACTGGCCACTCAGAGGCCTCCAGAGTGTCCCCACACCTTGGAATCCAAGATGGCTGAAGTCTCGGACACAATGGAGGAGCTCTGGGCACCACCCCTAGGGTGGTGATGGACAGGGGAGTGGGCACTCCCCTTTCCTTTGTCTAGTTTCACGCCAGAGCAGGGACAAGGGGTCCCTGAACCTGTGTAGACTGGCTTATGCAAAGAGGGCACCATCTATGCCCTTCAAAGCATTTCCAGAGGCTGGGGGAGGCTACCCCTCCCCAGCCTGTAACACCTTTTCTAAAGGGAGAGGGTGTAACACCCTGCTCCCAAAAGAAATGCTTTGTTCTGCCTTCCTAGGACTGAGGTGGCAACAGCTGTAGCTGCATCGCAAGCCTCAGAGAGCTGGTTTGGCAATACTGGGGGTCCATGGTGGAGCCCCCAGGATGAATGGAATTGGCTCCCCAATATCATATTTGGAATGGGGGGACAATTCAATGATCTTAGAAACCTTACATGGCCATATTCCGGGTTACCATTGTGAAGCTACATATAGGTATTGACCTATATGTAGTGCACTCGTGTAATGGCATCCCCACACTCACAAACTCCCGGGAATTGGCCCTGAACTATGTGGGGGCACCTTTGCTAGTGCAAGGGTGCCCTCACACTTAGGTGGTCATTATGAACATGGCGGTAAAGACCGCCGACCGCCAGGGCGGCGGTGAACAGAATCCCGGTGGCGGCGGCGAATGGAAACCCGCAATATAATGAACAAAAAACCCAACACCGCCAAACATTCCCACACCACCACTCCCCACCAGGACCCTGTTGGTGGGAATCACGGCCCAGCCCACCCCGCCACCGCCAAGCACACCCACATCCCACCCTCCAAATAAAGATGCACAATTCACCTAAGCGGACAGTGGAGGCCGGACGAGCATTGGCGGCTGCGACCGCCACGGGCGGCAAGTGGGCCCAACAGCAAACACTGCACACATTGGCTAGGCTTAGCACCCACACACCTGACACACATCCAGAACACCATAAAACACCCCCAGACACACCCCACAATCCCTTGCAACGAAACCAGAAGACGGAGAGCACCAGAGCTAGACAGAGAACGCCAGCAGACAGGACACGCACATCGACCCACACAGGAGCACCCAAACACCGTCCCCAGTCCCGACGCCATCCACTACCCTCACCATGTCTCTCCAAAAAAATCCACGCTTCATCGAAAGGGAGCTAAGGAGCATGGTGGACGAGATCCTAAAAGTGGAGCCACAAATATTCGGCTCCGAGGCGCAGCACACACCCATCGCCCGGAAAATGGAGCTGTGGCAGCCCATCGTCAACAGGGTGAATGCAGTGGGACACCAACCACACACCAGGGACGATATCCGCAAGAGATGGAACGACCTGCGGGGGAAGGTCCGGGCCATGGCATCCAGTCACCACATCGCAGTGCAGAAGACTGGGGGAGGGCTTACACCACCCGACTACACCGACTGGGAGGAGAAGGTACTCGCCATCCACACCCAGAGGGACTCAATGGACTCACTGGAGGAATGGACTTGGGTAAGTCGTCTACATTTACCCCATATACACCATACCTGTAATGCATGCACCACCCCACCCACACCCACCTAGACCCACAACCCTCCCAGCTATTACCCACCACATCCACCACCCTGCATCACCCACAACTCACTATCAGGCCCACATCACTCCCGCTGTGCACAGCCAACCACCCCTGCACGTTCCCACAATGGAATAATAACCCCTGCCACAATGTAACACCACCACTGCCACTAGACGCTATGTCCACCTCACAAAGGCACCCCTGAAGGCCACTGAAAGGCACACCAGCACTAAATTGTACAGTACATCCCACCTCAGACCCTCATGCATATGTAACAAACAATTCTATGTCCCCCAACAGGCACCACCATCAATGCAACCCTAATGGAGGAGACAAGGAGTGCCACAGCATTCCAGGGAGACAGAGGCTCATCACAGGAGACTGGTGAAGGATCCCTGGACACTGATGAGCAGGCTGGCCCTTCACACAGCCCTGGATGCTCACCATGCAGCAGCCCTTCCCAGGAAAACACTGTCACCCCTAACACCCAATCAAGACCATCAGACCAGGGGAGGTGTGCCCACACCAGTGGACCCAGGGCACAAACAGGTGGAACACAGCAACAGAGGCCACAGTCTCCCACCCTCAACATGCAGGAAGACGAGGGCCCCAGTACTAGTGGCACGTCCAGACCTGCACAGGGGACACAGGCACAGGGGGCCATGGCAAGGTCAAGTGCCCCAGTGGGTCAGGGGGTAGGGCACCGGATAGATGCAGCAGCCCAGGACGTCTTTGCAGAGGTATTGGGGCATATCAACATACCCAAGACAGGTTGGCACAGATTGTAACCACCCTGGAGCAAAGTCAGAGGATGCAGCTGGAACACCACCAACAGGCCATGGAGCAGTGGAAAGAACACAATGCCACAATGGCCACCATTGCTGGAGCACTGCTGCAGTTGGTCAACAAACCCTCAGACACCCACACCAGACAAAAGGCCCCCACAACAGCCCTGGACAACCAGCAACAGTTGTCCCAAGCAGCTGAAACTACACAGGAAAAACCCTCCCACGCATCACGAGAGCCGACCATGTCACCCCAAGTAGCTCCACAGCAGGCATCCAAATGTAGCCTTAGGCCAAGATATGGCACTGGAAACCCAGGCAAGAACAAGCCCCCTACCAACAATTGACACTGCTGCTACTGCCAAGCAACCAACACACCCAATCACAAACTGCACTTAGCTGAGGGCTAAATGAGGAACAGAAATACAAATAAGACCCACCTATGAAATCAAACAGGCCTGCCACCAAGTCGGTTTTGAGGACAACCAACCATGAAGACTTCCATCACTGTACATAGCACATTTCACTGTATTCCACCAAAAGTGGAGTAATGATGCAACAGGCAGGGATAAACTTTATTGTCAAATTGTGCATGCTGCTGGTACAGTGTGTTTCTAAAAAGTCAAGAAGGGAATGCTTATGTTGTCTGCTGCACCATGCTGAAGAGGACCATGACTCGCATATCATGACCAATTCCCCCTAGTTGACATGGCACACTTACAGTATCAGTCACTAACCACATATACAGGCTGAAGTCTCAGACAGTTATTGGAAGTAGAGTTGTATCAGTTGGTTTCTGGAATTTACATCTTCCCCTTCCTCATCCTCACCATCACTCTCCTCACCTCTCTGATGTAACAGATCAGGACCTATAGCACCCTCCACCTCCAAAAAGGGTATTGAATGTCTCTCTGCCACTGTAGTGTGGTTAGTTTTACGTATCCTTTGCGCGTTAGCTTCAGGCTTTAGGCCTTTGTGCACTTTGCCCTGGATGTATTTTATTCATTTGCTGGCAGCTTAGAGCCTCTGTGCACTTTGCTCTAAATGCTTTTTATTAGGCTTTGTACTGTTATTTTTCAAATAGCCAGTTCTACGGTTTTGTTTTTTATTCATATCACACTGTTTTGCCTACTTCAGCACTGGAGTTCTCCATAACACATTCACTCTGTGCTTCAGTCAAGGATACAGTCTGGTACATTGCTGATAGACGTGGTAGGAGTTTAGACTTGGCATTCCTGCGTAGGGACATTTTGTGATCACGCTGACGTGTTAGTTATAAAATCACTTCCTTGTCCCAATACACGCAAGAGGGACATTCCGACCAGGGTACCACAACTAGACGCTGACTGCCTCGTTGCAGATGCTGAACCAAGATCACAGGCCTTTGCTCAGGTATGAGGGCTGATGTCTCCCCAGTGACACAGACAGGCAAGCTAGAAGCTTAACATACTGTGCTCGAACTAGAACAAGCAGAGGGAGAGTAGAAACTATTACACACGATGATCGCTTTGTTCTTATGTTTTACTCTCCTGGTAACTATTTCAATCCTACTGTGTTGTATGGTTCTGGTTATTGCGGCTCATGCCTTATTATCTAAAATACAGTCATTTTATTAAATCATTATATAAAACTTATACTGTCTTTGTCATTTGTATATGAGATCATATTGCAAATGAGAGAGTTGGTTTGGATCTGAGTGACCACGACTTCCCTGAGAAGTTCCAAAGATGTCATGCGCTCGGCTGCCCAATCATCTCTTCCCCGTGGGAGAAATGAGGCACTGCTAGTTAGCCGGAGCAAAAACCGGATTTAGGGTGACAGAGTTCCTTACTCGTGGGTCAAACTCAGTCCCCCACACCGTTATCAATCCTGCTGCCTAGAAATCCAGTAGTCTCATTTAGTATAATGAGAGCCCATGCGACATGGCACCGCCAACGATTGGTCTGGCTCTAATATTTAGGTCCGACTGACTCTCTCAGTCTCATATATATTTTGACTACTCGGTTCGGTAAGCGGAGACGTCCGTGGGGCTTAGGGTTTCCGCCACCACGGAATAGGTACATCCTATTACTAAGTGGTTGGTTGTTCAAGCTTGAACTTTGAAAGGAAAAAACCCCGATATTGGTGTGCCTTCTCTGACCTAGAACTATTTTTTGCAGATGGCGAATCCTAATGTAGTGAATATAGCTATCAATATGCGTCACCCGCTCACAGGACATCTGATAGCACATGGACTGACGGCCCATGCAGCCTATAGAACAGAACTTTTTTATTCTTGGGTCGTATTTCCAGCAGTTGATGGGGGTACAAACACTTTTCACGAATACACTGTTGCGAATGTCCCTGGACAATACAGGGCTTACGCATACTTAGAGATACCTTTATCTTATCAAGAACACCATAATTGGCTTGATGGCGCCCTCCCACACACAGTAGGACAAGTTCGGTTAGGTCCACGGAGTAATGATGGTCCTACCTGGCCTTTATTGGCTACATGTACACCTCATCCTGCGGCTGCTCAATTGACAGTGGTTGAAGTTCGTCGTTTATATACAGACTTAACGGCTACATATAGACGATTAGTTCAGTTTGTAGTGCAGACACTGAATACAAACGCAGCGCGTGCTGCTCCGGCGCACCCACAGGCGGTGGTTCCGGGTATCAATCCGGCCACTGTACACTCAGTTATGGGTAAGGTACCGGCTAAACGTGAGGAAATTCCATTTTGGCTGGCGTAAAAAATTAATATGCTGGAAGCAGTGTTTCCCCATACGGGACCTCAGGATAAACATAGAATTTTGACGATGTGTTTGCCATATGGCATGGTTCCTCCGGTGGACCTTTGTAATACCTGGGGCACGGTGTTTGCCACGCTCTATACTACGGCACACAGTACACCGACATTAGCTAATTTACCGGAAGTGCTTAAACAAATTCAAGATGAATATGGGGCTGCCCCTGCCTTAGATTTGGGCATTGCGTTAATGGGCAATTTTGCCGCAGTTTCTTCTATTATTTTGAGTAATCTCAAGGGAGAGGCAGTAGCACTAGCGGTGCGAATGCGTCTTCGGGATGTTCCGCAGATTAATCAGGAGCGGGAACTTCCGAGAATAATAGCAGAGACATATTCCAGTATTGATTATGATAGCCTAGGGCTAGACCGCAAAAACCCCAATTACAGAGTAAAAATAATAAAGATAATGCTAAACAGCAGCAACCTGAGGGTACTAAAAAGCGCTGGGAAAAGAAACAGCAAACACCTAAGAAAGATGGGGGACAGTCTCCGCAACAGGAGACCCCACAGAATAGGTATAATCTCAGGAATAGGGATAATTTGAAGACACCTGATAGATATCAATATACTGATACACGCCAATCTCGTTCCTTTCAGGACTCCTCAGAGAAGAGAAGTGAGAGAGGTGGGCAGTCAGAGCGGAGAACGGAGTACGTGAAACCAAAACAGGATTCACAACGCTCAACGGAGGTTTCTATTAAACAAGAAGAGAAACCTCTGCAACAAAAACAGCAATTTAAGAAGAAGAAAGTGGCAGCAGTCTCAGTTAGACATGCCGCTCAAGAAGAGAGTTCTCTTGACGAACAAGACATGGGCGTTGGCTCTGTTAGACAGCGCGGCAGAGGTCACAATAGTTCGCCGGAGTCTTCTAGAGCATCTGGAGGTGAAAGCAACTGATGACTTCATACAAGTCGAAACGGCAGATATGAGAGTCTCTGATCCTGATAGAGTATATCAAGTGACTCTGCGATTAGAAGGGGACATTGACCGCATTGTACACGCCATCTTTTGGGACCATGTGGTAAAATCATATGATGTTCTGCTGGCCGAACAGGATTGGCCACCTGACTTTGTTCGCGACTGTCCGGTTGGGGAGGAGGTTATTACACCTTCCTTCTCACCACTTGTTCAGAGAGAACTAGCGGAGTCCTATAGTAAAACATGGGCTCTAGCAAAGGCTCCCGCCCTATATAGAAATAACGTGGGGTGGGATAGACAGTCACCTTATCATGTAATTCCAACAAAGGGCGAACCTCAGCCACAGCCGCAGTATCCTATCAAATTTGAGGCAAGGGCATCGGTTAGGAAAATTCTTACACAATTGGAGTACCAGGGTGTAATTGAGCCCGGTGTCTCGCCGATGAATAATCCCTTATTTGCGGTTGCTAAACCGGACCATTCATATAGGATAGTGGTGGATTACAGACATTTGAATAGTCATACACGCACATATGCAATACAGAATTCACATAGCGCAGCGCTTATGAATAATATAGTGCATAAGAAATACAAAACAACGTTAGATATCTCGAATGGATTTTTCTGCCAAAATATAGCGCCTGAAAGTCGGGACTATACCAGTTTCAGTGCGTTTGGCTCTCAGAAAAAGTTTTGTAGTTTGCCTCAGGGGTATAAGAATAGCCCAGGACTGTTTTCGGCTCGTGAGACTGAAATGCTGCATGAGTTAGACCCTGAAGAGTTATCATATGTTGATGACATATATCTGACAGACGATGAGATTCTGCAACATCTAAGGCGTGTATCGCGCATTGTTGTGGGGTTTGCTGATATTGGCTATAAATTTAATTTTAAGAAATCGAAGATTGCCTTCCTCAGCGTCATTTTCCTGGGATATGAGTTGTCGAGTGAGGGCAAGAGCTTAGCGCCACATTTTTTGGAGAAATGTGCTTTATTGCAGCCTCCTAATACGGTTCGGAAGCTCCAGTCATTGTTGGGGTTTCTGAATTTTGGCAGAACTTACATTCCGGATTATGCTACGCGTATAAAACCCTTATACGAGTTGATTCGTCCGAATTTTTTGAGTAGATTTTGGACGATTGAGCATACACATATCCTACGAGATTTACAGACTGATCTCTTAGCAGTTAAACACTTACACACACGGGACAATAAGACACATTTGGTCATCAGGGTGATACCTGGGGCTGTTGGGTTTACATATGTCACCTTTAATGAGGGTGAGACAGTCCCGATTGCGTACAAGTCCCACTTGTATTCTGCTGCAGAACAACTATTTGCACAGACTGAAAAAATACTCACTGCAGTACAGATGGCTGTGATTAAAGAAACGCCGCTTGCCCAGGGACAACGCATAGTTGTTGTTTCCCCGATTCCGGCCTTAGAGGCTGTTACAAAAGCGAGTGTTCCTAATTCGAAAGCTTTACACCCGCAATGGATTTAATGGACTGCGTCTTTGACAGCCACTGATGTAGATTACATATTTGAGCCTAGACTGCAGACTCAAGAATTTCTTCAATATGAAATAGAGTACCCAGTCCCTGCTGGCACATTGCCTATTGACCAATATCAGGTGGTCATGTATACCGATGGCTCTGCGCAACCAGTGGTTGGGACTAAACAACAGTATTCTGCTGCATGTGCGGTGGTGAGCGGCACGATGGAGGGGGAAGTGTTCTGCCCCCGACATACTTATACTAAAACCTTGGGAGATTGCACGGCACAGCTGGCTGAGCTCAAAGCTCTATTGTTAGCGTTGGAGCACGCGGATCCGGTGATTTTAACCTTGCTGGTCTGTGACTCCTACTACTGTGTACAGTCTTTCAATGAATATCTACACTATTGGAAGTTGAATGGGTTCAGTGATTCTAAAGGCAACGCCATTAAACACAAATTGTTGTGGGGTAAGGTTGCGGATCTGAAAGAGAAGCTTCCTAAGGTCCATGTTGTACATACACTTGGACACCAGCGCGTTGGAATACACGTTGCTGGGAATACTTTGGCTGATGAAGCCGCGAAATCAGCAGTGGCTGTCGCCACTGTGGCCGCAGTGACTCGTTCGAGTTCCAAACCAGACACAGAGATTTCGGCTGCCATAAAAGCTACGGCTGATGGCACGCCATTTCCTAAAGGATTTCCTTCTAAATATAGTTACTGCTTGAGTAGTGCGCTAAATGCTGTTGTTAATATTCCAGGCATTGGTGTACGTAAACTACCCAATAAAATTGAGAGACCTCGATTAATTTCTGCAGCACATGAGGGGGTGGCGTCTGCACATGCTGGTGTGGCTGCCACGATTTCACTTTTACAGGCTCGTTACTGGTGGCCTGGTCTCTATAAAGAGACAAAGCAATATGTCCTTTGTTGTGACGTTTGTCAACAGATTAAAGCTTCGTCGGCTAGACGCCCGCAGCAGATGCTCCTTCTGATTTCAAATAAACCTTTACAGTGTGTGTAATTGGATCATTGTGGTCCGCTGACACCAGATAGTGCATACAAATATATTTTGGTTGCTGTAGATTCGCGCTCCAGATTTGTGTGGGTCTGGCCGCAACGCTCGGCTGACGCTCGGACTGTTGTTAAAGATTTGCGCATCTTTGTCGATACATTTGCTGTTGCGGCTTTTCATTCGGACCAGGGCCCTACTTTTGCCTCTAAGGCATTCAGGGACACCATGGCTTCGTTGGGGTCCAACTCCAATTCTCGTCTCCATTTCATCCCGAGGGAAATTCTGTTGTGGAGTGTTTAAATCGTGATTTAAAGCAATCCTTAACGCCAGGGTTATAGGTGCGGGTCGTAGTTGGCTAGCCCACCTATATGGAGTACAGAGAGCACTTAATAACTTGCCTAGACGGTCACTGGGGGGTCATACTTCATATGAGTGCCTGTTTGGAACACAAATGTATGTTCCTGATCTAGATGGTCCTGGTGTGGAGGCGGCAGATACGCCCTTTGACATAAATGATCGTGCCACTGTTTTGCAGGATTTACAACAATTCTGTGAAGATAACTCTTCTGCAAGTGCTGCCTCCTCAGGAATTAAGGATGAGCCAGTAACACCTACTGGTTGGATACCCAGGATTGGGGATCTAGTGCGTGAAAAGGTCGCAGTAAAGAAAGAATTTGGTCCTTCTTATCGAGCACCTGTCCCTGTGTTAGGGGTAAGCGGCACGAGAACTGTGATTTTACCACCGCTGCAAGGGGCCAAAGGAAATCGCTTTGTTTCCATTGATAATGTCAAGTTACAACATGTGGCCGATTCTGCACAGCAGACCAAGAGGGACACCCAGTAGTTCCGGAATCCCTCTCACTACTGGGGAAGACGTCCCGCTGCAGGTGATTTACACCAACGCTGTTTCCTCTCCGAGCTTGGGGAGGGTGGATGATGATCTTGCGATTGTTCCCCAGACGACGATTAATATGGAATCTTTTGATCAAGTTGCTGTACGTTCTACTGATGTTTCTGAACATGTGGTTTATAGCGTGCCTAGGCGAGAGCCTCCATCTGTTTCTTTGTTCACAATTGCACCTTTTGCAAGAACTGCCTCTGGCTGCTTCAACGCCGCTGATGATGCGGTGTCCGGCTCCTCGTCCTCGATGTCTTCTGTCCGAGGTCCATGTAAGCTGCTGTGTTGGCTTGAACGCACATATTTTGTTTTTCCTTGGAACTATTTGTGGCTTTTTATGGTTGTAATGACTATTTTTTTATGGTTGGGATTTGTGGTTACTTTTTTTCTGGTAATACATGGTCATTTTCTTCCTGATCGATCTGACATTGAGCACGTGGAGACTGTGTTAAAACCACATTTTTCGTCTCATATGGTTAGAAGAGACTTGTCCAATGTAAACATTTCTGCAATACCGATTCCGGATGGGATTGTGTGGGATAAAGTAATGTTTGATATATGTGGTCCCACTGAATTGATTCAAATACCGTATGTCCTCAAGTTATCAATGAATGATATTGTTATACCAGGCATTGTCTCTGATGATTGGGATGTGAAGACAGTAGATGCTATGCTGACAGATTTTCAATATTATACTGTCTATGACGATGAAGATGCTTACCAATTTAGAGATAATCATGGTGATATGTTTTGCTACAACTATTATGGAAACCACTTTATTCATAAAGCTAGTAGCCCTAAGTCCATATTTAATTATGTGCAATGGGAACATTGCTCGACTCCCCCACAAGGGAGTTCGAAAACGTATTATGATAAATTTGCATATTTTTCTGGGCATAATCAACGAAATGCTAAGTCTTACTATTTTAAAGTTACTCCGTATTCTGATAAGCAAATGTTATTGACCGATACTAAATTACTGTATTCCAATTTGTTTGTATCTAAACTTTCGGTCGAGGGGTATAAATACTGGTTTAAGACTGTTGACTTGAAAAGTGTTTGGGGTACGAAAAATTGGCAGATGCAAGGCAGGGACACATTATTTAGAGCATGTATTATCCCTGTGCAGATGATTTTCCTTAATGACATAGTACAACAGACTAGCTGTTTGGGCTTGACAACGATTAGAGAGTTGAATTTGCCTAGTATACCTGTCCCTTCCAAATTAAACAACTGGCAGCACTATGTGAATGCTACTTTTAGTGAATTTACACATTGGGTCCAGAATGGTACGCTTAACACTTCATCGATACATCCGGGCGGGTGGTTATTATGGCCTGTAGACACTAATAAGTGTCATCATCGTTTTGTCACCTCTTCAGGGGGGTTCAGGACTAGTAGGGCAGACCCTCGTTACATTTCACCAGAACATGCTGATATTATAACTACATACAGTGTGGGAAAGCTTTGTCAGCAATGGTTGAAGTCGTCCACGCTGGATGCAGTTAAGTCACATCTCACGTTACTGTCTAATAATACTGATTTACAAGATTTTTTGTCAGGTCCCAAGGTACCACGGAAGAAAAGATTTTTATACGAAGTTTATAATGAGATTTGGAAGCTTTCACAACAGGAGGCTGCAGCCCGGTTGAGGCAGATTGATCAGGAAAACCTGATGCAGACTTTGTCTGTTGTTGATAATGGCATGCATACCCTTTCCGACCGTGTTTACACGATTGACAGCATTGTTTCCTCTGCTATTGACATTATTAAATCGGACATGTCTTCTTTATATCATGGGCAGAGTCAGACGCGGTCCATCATGCAGCTGGGTTGGACTATTCAGACCTTGAAGGCAGGTCGCGTTCCATGGCAGCACATTCGTGCCAGAGAGATCTTTGTCTCCTTTAATTTGACTCATCAACAACAGCTGATGGCTAAAAAGGAAGCGACATATGTTATGTTGAATATTGAGAAATTGGAGAAACTGCCTTTCACGGTGGCTGAGATTCCGTCAGCTGAGTGGTTGATTCATGGGGTTATTAATCTGCCCATCTCCACTCTGCAATTTACTTCTTGTTTGAAGCACATTCCGGTGGGTAGATATGAACTATTGGGAGACAGTTACATACACGAGGTGTGGGAGCTTCCCTTTCAATACAGATGTGTTAATGGTTTGAGGGAGGTTTTTCTTAGTGGTAGTGAATGCGAAACTTCTGTCAGCCATTCTATGGTTTGTAAACAGCTGTCCTTGCACGGAGCGTGTAACGCTTCAATTGCTAACTTAGCTTGTTATCTGAAGGGAGTTCCAGTCCCGGTTATTAAAAACACTTTCCAGGTGCTTTCTAACAGCAGTTACATTGTTCTTAACAGCGAACACTGCTGTGGCATGCGTGCCGGAATAGTTTACGTTGTCAACAAGGCCGTTACGTGCTGCGGGAATGTGTTGTTTCCCCTCACTCAAATTAGGGAGGTAGCGGACATCTGGCCTCATATTGCTACTTCCAAGGTTAATTTCGACAAGTTGAGTCGGCTAAAAGCTTTGTTTCAAAAGCATGTGGCCCTTACATCTGCTAGCGAGACCTACGCACTTCAGGTGGCAAGGTCATCGGCGGAGATACAGTCCCTTTTGAATACTAACTTTCCAAGTCACTTCGGTGAACTTGTGGGACGTATATTTAATGCATCCAGCACTGCTGGTATTGCACATTTTTTCAAAGCCGTTGGTGTTGGTTTTGCTCACACCTTCTCTTCAATATTTGGTTTGATACCTTCGGCTATACACTCTATTTTCGGAAGCATTTTTGGGGGTTTCCCGATTACTTTGGCTTTATTGGCTGGAGACTTGCTGTTGTTGCTATTTTTTCGCAATGGTTGTCCCACCACGACGAGATCCTATATTGCTGCTCCCGTCAGCGCAGCTGTGTCGTGAACGCATGATGCAGCATTTTGGAGCAACACTCTTGGGCCATTTGGAGTGTGACTGGTCTCTGTCATTCAGACCGGTTTTGGATTGTGTGGAACCCGTGTTTCGGTGCCTTTGGTGCTCGTTTGAACATGCACTGGCTCTCTGTCTCTCACTGTGGCGCCCTCCAGTGGTCGATCCTGATCTGTTGATGTTCCCGATTAGGGCTCATTCCCAGACTTGTGCACTACGGTTACGTTTGCTTCGTGAGGCAGTTTATGAGATTCCCTTCCTGGAGGAAGATGGTTTTGTCTCATTCATAGGCCCGGCACGGGGTGCCGCCCTGAATGGTTTTGGGGCTTTGGAACACACCTGTTCCATGGTACTTTGTGGCGTGGATCTTCCGATATTGACATATATCGAAGTGGAGGAGCTCCTACTCTCTATTGCTTCTGTTTAACAATTGGATTTTTTTTTTCTCTCCTGCAAAATTGACATTCTATTGAATTTGGCTTTATTGTCACATGTTTTCTAAATTTATGACTTTGTTGTCTTCTGACCTTGTCGAAATTTGTATATAATTTTAGGTATTGTTTATATCTGAGGCATATTTTTATATTATTGGAACCATTTGCTACCGACAAGGGGAGGGTGTAGTGTGGTTAATTTTACGTATCCTTTGCGCGTTAGCTTCAGGCTTTAGGCCTTTGTGCACTTTGCCCTGGATATATTTTATTCATTTGCTGGCAGCTTAGAGCCTCTGTGCACTTTGCTCTAAATGCTTTTTATTAGGCTTTGTACTGTTATTTTTCAAATAGCCAGTTCTACGGTTTTGTTTTTTATTCATATCACACTGTTTTGCCTACTTCAGCACTGGAGTTCTCCATAACACATTCACTCTGTGCTTCAGTCAAGAATACAGTCTGGTACATTGCCGATAGACGTGGTAGGAGTTTAGACTTGGCATTCCTGCGTAGGGACATTTTGTGATCACGCTGACATGTTAGTTATAAAATCACTTCCTTGTCCCAATACACGCAAGAGGGAGATTCCGACCAGGGAACCACAACTAGACGCTGACTGCCTCGTTGCAGATGCTGAACCAAGATCACAGGCCTTTGCTCAGGTATGAGGGCTGATGTCTCCCCAGTGATACAGACAGGCAAGCTAGAAGCTTAACATGCTGTGCTCGAAATAGAACAAGCAGAGGGAGAGTAGAAACTATTACACACGATGATCGCTTTGTTCTTATGTTTTACTGTCCTGGTAACTATTTCAATCCTACTGTGTTGTATGGTTCTGGTTATTGCGGCTCATGCCTTATTATCTAGAATACAGTCGTTTTATTAAATCATTATATAAAACTTATACTGTCTTTGTCATTTGTATATGAGATCATATTGTAAATGAGAGAGTTGGTTTGGATCTGAGTGACCACGACTTCCCTGAGAAGTTCCAAAGATGTCATGCGCTCGGCTGCCCAATCATCTCTTCCCCGTGGGAGAAATGAGGCACTGCTTGTTAGCCGGAGCAAAAACCGGATTTAGGGTGACAGAGTTCCTTACACGTGGGTCAGACTCAGTCCCCTACACTGTTATCGATCCTGCTGCCTAGAAATCCAGTAGTCTCATTTAGGATAATGAGAGCCCACACGACACCACGTTGTGTAGCATGCAGCAGGCCACCACTATCCTACACACCTTATCAGGCCCATAGGCCAGGGAACCCCCAGAGATATGTAGGCACCGAAATCTAGCCTTCAGGAGACCTATAGTATGCTCTATCACCCTCCTAGTACGTCCATGGGCCTCATTGTATTTCCTCTCTGCATCTGTCCTGGGATTCCTCACTGGTGTCAGGAGCCAACGCAAGTTTGGATAGCCAGAATCACCTAGAGAAATGGTCAATACAGATTCGTCATTGGAATGTCCTTAGTCTGACAGGCTGTTTTTCAGCAATCAAATCAAATCAAATCATTAACATTTATAAAGCGCGCTACTCACCCGTGCGGGTCTCAAGGCGCTAAGGGAAAAGGGGGGGTTATCGCTGCTCGAACAGCCAGGTCTTTAGGAGTCTCCGGAAAGCGGAGTGGTCCTGGGTGGTCCTGAGGCTGGTGAGGAGGGAGTTCCAGGTCTTGGCCGCCAGGAAGGAGAAAGATCTCCCACCCGCCGTGGAGCGGCGGATGCGAGGGACAGCAGCGAGTGCGAGGCCAGAGGAGCGGAGGAGGCAGGTGGGGACGTAGAAGCTGAGGCGTCTGTTGAGGTATTCCGGTCCCTTGTCGTGGAGGGCTTTGTGTGTGTGGGTGAGAAGTCGGAAGGTGATCCTTTTGCTGACTGGGAGCCAATGCAGGTGTCTCAGGTGTGCGGAGATGTGGCTGCTGCGGGGTACGTCGAGGATGAGGCGGGCCGAGGCGTTTTGAATGCGTTGCAGGCGATTTTGGAGTTTGGCTGTGGTCCCGGCGTAGAGGGTGTTGCCGTAGTCCAGGCGGCTCGTGACGAGGGCGTGGGTCACTGTTTTTCTGGTGTCGGCGGGGATCCAGCGGAAGATCTTGCGGAGCATGCGGAGGGTGAAGAAGCAGGCGGAGGACACGGCGTTGACTTGCTTGGTCATGGTGAGAAGAGGGTCCAAGATGAAGCCGAGGTTGCGGGCGTGGTCTGTGGGGGTCGGTGCGGTGCCGAGGGCCGTGGGCCACCAGGAGTCGTCCCAGGCGGACGGGGTGTTGCCGAGGATGAGGACTTCCGTTTTTTCAGAGTTCAGCTTTAGGCGGCTGAGACTCATCCAATCTGCGACGTCCTTCATACCCTCTTGTAGGTTGGTCTTGGCGCTGGTGGGGTCCTTGGTGAGGGAGAGTATAAGTTGGGTGTCGTCGGCGTAGGAGGTGATGATGATGTCGTGCTTGCGTACGATGTTGGCGAGGGGGCTCATGTAGACATTGAAGAGTGTCGGGCTGAGTGATGAGCCTTGAGGTACGCCGCAGATGATCTCGGTGGGTTCTGAGCGAAACGGAGGGAGGTAAACTCTTTGGGAACGGTTTGCGAGGAAGGAGGCGATCCAGTCCAGGGCCTGGCCTTGGATCCTGGTGGAGCGGAGGCGGGTGATTAGGGTGCGGTGACAGACGGTGTCGAAGGCAGCCGAGAGGCCGAGAAGAATGAGGGCGACTGTTTCACCGTTGTCCATCAGGGTTCCGATGTCGTCTGTGACTGAGATGAGGGCGGTTTCAGTGCTGTGGTTGGTTCGGAATCCGGTTTATGAGGGGTCGAGCAGGTTGTTGTCTTCCAGGAAGGTGGTCAGCTGTTTGTTGACGGTCTTCTCTATTACTTTGGCTGGGAAAGGCAGAAGAGAGATGGGGCGGAAGTTTTTCAGGTCGCTCGGGTCAGCCGTAGGTTTCTTTAGTAGGGCGTTGACTTCGGCGTGTTTCCAGCATTCGGGGAAGGTAGCAGAAGAAAAAGAAGAGTTGATGACGGTCTGGAGGTGCGGGCGATGATGTCGTCGGCTTTGTTAAAGATGAAGTGCGGGCAGGGGTCCGAAGGGGCGCCGGAGTGGATAGAGTTCATGATGGATTTGGTTTCTTCCGTGTTGATGTGGGTCCAGTTGTTGAGGGTGATGGCCGGGGATGCGGGTTCGGTGGTGTTTGGTTGGGTCTGGTGTCCGAAGCTGTCGTGGAGGTCGCTGATCTTGCGATGGAAGAAAGTGGCGAGGGATTCGCACAAATCCTGTGAGGGCGTGACGGCGCTGGGGTGTGTCAGTTAGTGACAGGCACACTTACCTATGATCCACCCGCTGTCCTCTTGGAGTTGTTCCATCTTTTTTGGCACACTACTGTTCCTCAAAACAAATGAATCATGGACTGAACCAGGAAACATGGCATTAACATGGGATATGTACTGGTCTGCTGTACATACCAATTGGATGTTCGTGGAGTGAAAGTTCTTCCTGTTTCTGTACACCTGTTCACTCACTCTTAGGGGGATGATGGGTATGTGGGTTCCATCGATGGCACCAATAACATGGGGAATGTTTGCAAAGGCATAGAAGTCTGACTTGATAGCAGGGAGATCAGCACTTTGGGGGAATCGCACATAGGATTGCAGAAGTTGTACAAATGTATTTAGAAATCTTGTAATTACCTGGCTGAACATTGGCTGTGAGAAACCAGCACCCATGCCCACTGTCACTTGAAAGGAGCCTGTGGCCAAGAAATGGAGTGTGGAGAGCACCTGCATCTCAGTTGGAATGGCATGCTGATTACGATTTCCGGGAGTCAGTGCAGGATCCAGTAATGCACATAGGTCCTGAATAGTTGCATGTGTGAGTCTGTAAGTGATAATGAGCTGACGCTCCACCATGGTCCCTATATCCACAAGTGGTCTGTACACAGAAGGTGCCCTCCCTCGTCACAAGGGTCTGTACCTGTGAGGGGTAAGAACAAGGAGTCATGTGCACACATACACAGGCATATTTGCTAAACACATTCACTGCATTCTTCATAGTAGTGTCTGTACAATAACTGCAACCTGACAGATGTACATTGTCACCATTGAGAGGGAACGGAGTAAATCATGTGTGATAATATACTCTATGGATAGAGACATATGTGAATCATATGGCTAGTAGGCCCAGCATTGTGACTAAATTGAATTTCAAGATACGTAGGTGATGGTAAAATGTCTGCCCACTGTAGTTCTGCCCCTTCGTTGTGGAAGTGACCTAAGACCGCTAGCGGTTGACGTCACAGCGTTCGGCAGTGTTTACCGCTGTTCACACCCTCATTGGATAATATGGATGCCAATGGGGAATCTTTGCGTATCATGATCGGCGCCGGCGGTGACGGTGCATTCCGCTGCGGAACATATGCACGTTCGTCATCGTGTGCTCACTTGACTCCCTGATCTTGTGTGGAGAAGTACTTCACTCCATGTACTGCTGTGGCCTGCCTCTGGCTATGGATGTTCCACGTGGTGCAGGGGAAAGGGCCCGGCCTTCACCCAGGAAGAACTGGAGAAACTGGTGGAAGGGGACCTGCCCCTGTATAGCAGACTCTAAGGCCGGCCAGAGGTACAGGTGAGTCCGGGTTTGGGGGGCACTGTGTGTGTAATGGATGGAGTGGATTGCTCTGATGTGTGTTCCTGTGAGCCAGGATGGGGCTTGGTGGATGGAATGCTACGTGCCACTGTCCTGCATGTCTGGGAGTACTGTCTGTCCTGTGTCTAACAATCAGCCAGCTATTGCCATCCTGCAAGTGCCTGACCTCTGTGTTTCTTCTCTGTGTCTCCCTACTAGGTCAGCGCCCACCAGAAGAGGGCACATTGGCATGCCATCGCCAGGGAGGTATGGACCCTGGGGGTCTACAACCGGCGGAGCACCCACTGTCGGAAGAGGTGGGAGGACCTGCGGCACTGGGTGCGGAAGATCAGTGAGGCCCAGCTGGGGAAGTCCTCCCAATGTGGTAGGGATGCCCGTCGGGCACTGACCCCCTTAATGCGAAATATCCTGGCGGTGGCGTACCCAGACCTGGATTGGCGCTTGAAGGCTGCACAGCAGTCACAAGGGGGTGAGTACTCACAGCCCATACTTCAGCCTGGAAGGATGAGTGTGTGTGCCATAGGGTCATGGGGCTTAGAGCAGGGTTTTGACTGGTGTCCAGCTACTGTCTGCTCCCCAAAGGGTGTAAGGGTGTCCCTGTCATGTTTCACCTACCTCAGCTTCAATGCAATGACAGGATATGGGTGTAGGTCACTTTACTGCTCAGTAGTCAGGCCATGGTCATGGGCCTACTGCACGGTGCAGCCTGTTGGGTGTGTCTGCTGGGTAGGTGTATGTCTGGCCATTGTGTATCAGCATTCAGCTACTTACAAGTGTCTCTCCTATTTTGTCTCCCCATTCCTGTTTTCTTGTGTTTGTCTGGTACAGCATCAACATCAGGCGAGGGAGCTGAGGCACCGGCTAGTGGGGAGACAGCGCCCCACGGATCCTCAGAGGCAGAGAAAACGGACGCCCAGGGGACCAGTGGGTGGGAGTGCGAGGGGACTTCCACGGGGGAGGCTACTTCCACCGGTGGTAGTGACTCTGAAACCTCCTCCGATGGGTGTCCTCCGGCAGTGGCGGACACTAGTGGACTATTCACGACCGTGACATCTTCCGCCACCACCCATACCATCAGTGCCCTCCCTTCTGCTCCCCACCAAGTTGGCCGTGCCCACCCACCCAGAAAGGTGGATGTCTCCTTCGCCCCAGGCACCTCCTCCCCTGCCCCAGTCAGCCCTACTGCCCTCACAGAGGAGGCTATTGACCTCTTGAGAACCATCTCTGTAGGGCAGACAACCATCGTCAATGCCATCCAGGGGCTAGCATCAGAGGTGCAGCAGACTAATGCCTTTCTGGATGGCATTCACAGTGCTGTGTCTGCCCTACAGAGATCTTTTCAGGCTCTGTCCTCCTCTTTGATGGCAGCCAGTTTCCGTGGCCATTCCGTCCCCCCTCCAACCTCCTCTACCCCTTCTAGCACCCCACTCCCTTCACCCGTCCAAGGCACACATTCAGACACGCAGTCAAGCACTTCATCACACAAAAAACACACTTCCAAACTCAAGCACCACACCTCCCACCACCAGCATTCACACAGCCAACATACACCTGCACACACAACAACGTCCACTTCCCCCAGTGTGCCCGCCTCTTCCGCCTCCCTGTCTGTCCCCTCTACATGCACACCCTCACGCACTGCACCGTCACTGCTCCTCTTCCTGCACTCACCACAATAGCAGAAATCCATACATGCACCCCATACACCCCACCTGCACTCACCACCTCCACTGTAGTTGACACATGCAGCACACTTACCTGACTTGCAGATACATACACAACATACATCCACACTAGCTGTCTGTCTCCTCCCACTGTGTCCACCCCCCACCTCCTAAAACACTGAAACGTAGCAAGACACCCACCCATTAGACATCCACCACACCACACCACAGCATACTGTGCAGTCACCGCCCCCCACTACACGCACACCTACACCCCATACATCAACTCCCTCTGCCTCCACTCCCACGCCCACCCCACTTGCTCCCAAGAAACTTTTCCTCTCCCATGTAGACCTGTTCGAACCCACTGGCCCACCCAGTCTTGTCCCGAAACATGCCCACCCCCTTGCCCTTTCCACACCTTCCACATCGCAGCCCACCCCAGTCCAGCCTTCCCATTCCCGTGCCCCTTCTCCAGTGAATAATAAAGGACCACCTTGTTCATAATGAGGGCCTTAGTAACTTTGCACCTAGCCTTCATTAAATGAAGGTTAGACATGTAGGTGACTTATTAGTTACTTAAGTGCAGTGAAAATGGCTGTGAAATGATGTGTGCACTATTTCACGCAGGCTGCGGTGGCAGTCCTGTGAAAGGGTTTGTCTGAGCTACTTATTGGTGGCTAAAGAAATGCTGCAGCCCATAGGGATCTCCTGGAACCCCAATGCCCTGGGTACCCAGGTACCATATAGTAGGGACTCATAAGGGGGGGTCCAGTGTGCCAATTGAAATTGTTAAACAAAGTCACTAGCCTACAGTGACACAGTTATAGGCAGAGAGAGCATAGGCACTGAGGTTCTGATTAGCAGACAGAGCCTCAGTGACACAGTGAAGCACTATACAGACACACACATTAGGCCATAAACTATGAGCACTGGGTTCCTGACCAGCAGGATCCAGCGTGACAGGCAAAAACATACTGACATATAGGTAAAAATGGGGGTAATATGCCAAGAAAGATGGTACTTTCCTACACAACCCCACCAAATGAGGGACAATAAGGCTAACCTTGCCCAGAGGAGCCTTTATTGTCTAAGTGGAAATATCTGGAGATTCCATCTGCATTGGAGAGGGTACTCCCAGGTCTATGTTCCACTGTAAAGTCCATTCCCTGTAGGGAAATGGACCACCTCAACAATATAGGGTTTTCACCTTTCATTTGTTTAAGCCATAATAGAGGTTTGTGGTCTGTTTGAACAATGAAGTGAGTCCCAAACAAGTAGTGTCTCAGATTCTTCAAGTCCCGGACCACAGCAAAGGCCTCCCTCTCCATGGCAGACCAATGCTTTTCTCTAGGGGTCAATCCTGCTGATATAAGCAACAGGTTGAACCTGGCCATTTGAGTTAAGTTGTGATAGTACAGCCCCTACCCCTAATTCAGAAGCATCTGTTTGGACAATCAATGTTTTGGAGTAGTTTGGGCTCTTCAGAGAACATTGCCTGCTTAAGCTCCTCAAAAGCTTTCTGACAGCTAGCTGTCCACAATACCTTTTTAGGCATCTTCTTACTGGTGAGGTGCAACAATGGAGCCATAGTTCTCAATGAATCTCCTGTAATACCCAATGAGACCTAAGAAGGCTCTGACCTGGGTCTGTGAAGTAGGGGCAGCCCAGTCCATAATGGTCTGAATCTTCCCCTGTAGTGATTCAATCTGTTCTCCACCTACCAGGTGGTCCAGATAAACCACTTTCCCCTGCCCTATCTGGCACTTTGAAGCCTTGATAGTTAGGCCTGCCTTTTGCAGGGCCTCCAAAACATTCCAGAGGTGGACCAGGTGTCATCCCAGGTGGAGCTAAATACAGCAATATCAACTAAGTATGCTGCACTGAAAGCGTCCAAAGCCTTGGAGGACTGTATTCACCAGCCTTTGAAAACTGACATGTGCATTTTTCAAACCAAAGGGCATAAAAGTGAATTGATAATGCCCTCCTATGGCAGGAAATGCAGTTTTTGCTTTAGCATCCTCTGCCAATTTGATCTTAGGTGCTTAGATACGTGGCAGATGCCAGGGTATCCATTAGCTCATCTGCCCTGTCTATAGGGTGAGCATCAGTTTTGGTTACAGTATTAAGACCCCTATAGTCCACACAAAACCGCATTTCTCTCTTTCCTTCTTTGCTATGCGGTTTAGGGACAAGCACCACTGGGCTGGCCCTGGGGCTATCAGAAGCCTCAATAACTCCTAGATCCAACAGTATCTGAACCTCTGTTTTAATGCATGGGCAGGCTGCCTGTAAATGTTACTTTTGACAGGTAAACTGTCTCCAGTATCAATTGAATGTTCACACCAGGTAATTGTACCAGGTATGAGAGAAAATAGGTCAGAAAATTGTCCTAGGAGATTTTTGCAGTCTTCCTTCTGCTCAGCAGTAAGGCAGTCTGCCAGAACCACTCCTTCCACTAAGCTATCACCTTCAGTGTTGGAGAAGAGGTCAGGGAGGAGGTCACTCACTTCTTCCTGCCCCTCATCTGTGGCCATGCGGAGGGTTAAATCAGCCTTGTCATAGTAAGGTTTTAGGCGATTGACATGAAGCACCCTAAGGGGGATTCTGCCAGTGCCCAGGTCCAACAGATAGGTGACCTCACCTTTCTTTTCCACAATGAGTTGGTGCCCACTCCATTTATCCTGGAGTGCTCTCGGGGTCACAGGCTCCAATACCCACACCTTCTGTCCTGGGGGGTACTCTGTCAGGACAGCCTTCTGGTCATGCCATTGCTTTTGGAGCTCTTGGCTGGCCTGAAGGTTGTTAATGCCCTTTTTCATGTACTCAGTCATTCTAGGTCTTAGGCCAAGCATATAGACCACAATGTCTTGCTTTGGAGGTTTTAAAGGTTGTTCCCAACCCTCCTTAACAAGAGCCAGGGGACCCCTAGCAGGGTGATCAAATAGGAGTTCAAAGGGTCTGTAGCCCACTCTTTTTTGGGATACCGCCATGAAAGTGAAAAGGAGGCATGGCAAGAGGACATTTCATCTCCTCCTGAGTTTTTCAGAAAGTCCCATGATCATGCCTTTGATAGTTTTATTAAACCTCTCAACCAATCCATTTGTTTGTGGATGATAAGGAGTGGTGAATTTGTAGGTAACAACACACTCCTTCCACGTTGCTTTGAGGTATGCAGAAATGAAGTTACTACCTCTGTCTGATACAACCTCCTTAGGGAAACCCACCCTGGAAAAGTTTCCCAGGAGGGCCTTTGCCACTGCAGGTGCTGTAGTGGTCATTAAGGTGATAGCTTCTGGATACTTTGTGGCATGGTCCACTACCACAAGGATGAATCTATTGCCAGAAGCTGTTGGAAAGTTAAGAGGGCCAACAATATCAACCCCTACCCTTTCAAAGGGCACCCCAGCCACTGGCAGTGGGATTAAGGGGCCCTTTGGGGTGCCACCAGTCTTGCCACTGGCTTGGCAGGTGACACAGGAGCGACAAAACTCCTTTGTGTCTTCTGACATATGGGGCCAGTGAAAATGTGGAACAAGTCTGTCCCATGTTTTACTCTGGCCTAAATGCCCAGCCAAGGGAATGTCATGAGCTAGAGTCAGGAGGAATTCCCAGTACTGAAGGTGGGTGACCAGCCTCCTGGTGGCACCAGGTTTAGGGTCCCTTGCTTCAGTATAGAGGAGATTATTCTCCCAGTAAACTCTGTGGCTGTCATTGACATCCCCATTCTGCTGTTTGATAGCTTGCTGTCTGAGACCCTCTAGTGTGGGACAGGTCTGCTGCGCCACATTCAGTTCCTCCCTAGCCACCCCCCACGCACCCCAAAGCTCAGCTGTATCAGATTCCAGCTCCTCTGGTGTAGGTTCGGCACAGGGAGAGGATTCGTCTTCCTCAAAATGGGAAATATCTGGAGAGGGAGGGATAGTGGACAAGGGTTTGCGCTTCCTACACCTAGTTTTTGGGAGCACTTGGTCCATTGTTCCAGGATCTAAGTTTCCCTGTCCCCTTTGCTTCTTGGTCCGAGCCCTAGTAAGAGCAGAGATAAGCCCAGGAATACCCAGCATTGCTGCATGGGCCTCCAACTCCACCTCAGCCCAAGCTGGAGTCTCCAAATCATTGCCTAGCAGACATTCTACAGGTAAGTCAGTGGCTACCACAACTTTCTTTGGACCAGTACACCCCCCCAGTTGAGTATCACAACAGCCTTGGGGTGGTTAACAGTGTTGCTATGGGCGTCTGTCACTTGGTACTGATGACCAAGTAAGTGCTGCTCAGGGGCAAACAGTTTCTCCATAACCAATGTGACACTGGCACCTGTGTCCCTGTAGGCCTCAACTTGAACACCATTAATCAGGGTTAGCTGCTTGTACTTATCCATATTAGGGGGACAAGCAACTAAAGTGATGCGGTCAATGCCACCATCAGAGACTAAAACAGCCTCAGTGATCTCCCTAACTAGACCAACCCCTATTACATTACCAATGGTGAGTCCAGCTACCCCCTTTGACTGGCTATTAGTTGTGCTCTTCCACAAGCAGTAGGGGTTGTGGTGGTGGGAGGTTTGGTGTTTCTTTTTGGACAAGTGGGATCACTTGCCCAGTGATCTTTGGCTTTACAAAGATAACACCATGGCCTTTTCTGATTGTGAGAACAGGATTTGGACCCACAACCCCCAGAGGATGTTTGTGGGCCTGATGAAGACTCAGAAGATTTTTTATCTTTGTCCCCACCCTTGTCATGCGACTTACCGTCCTTCTTCTTGTTGTCCTTGTCACCCCCCCTTGTATTAACTTTTCTGCTCACCCTTGTTCTGACCCATTTGTCTGCCTTCTTTCCCAATCCCGAGAGGTCAGATCCGAGTCCACCAGATTCTGATGCAACAAGTCAGACACACAATTATTTAATATATGCTCTCTTAGATCATGTTATACAGGCTTTCATAGTCAGTCACCTTACTGCCATTTAACCAACCTTCTAGGGCCTTCACTGAACAGTCTACAAAATCGGTCCAATCCTGTGATAACTCCTTTCTGATCTCTCAGAACTTTATCCTGTATTGTTCAGTGGTTAAGCCCAAACCATCTAAGAGTGCACTTTTAAGAATTTGGAAGTTATCTGCATCATCCTCCCTGACAATAAGGAATCTGTCTCTCCCCTTGCCAGAGAAAGATAGCCACAGGATAGCAGCCCACTGGACTTGAGTGACCCTCTGAACTTTACAGGCCCTCTCAAGTATAGCAAACCACTTATATATGTCATCTCCATCCTTGTAAGGAGGGGCAACTTTATGCAGATTTCTGAAACTGCTGCTGCCACCATGGGAATCTAACCCCAAACCCTGCCTTTCCCTTTCCACAGCCAGGGATTCCCTGACTAAGGCCAACTGTTGCTGTTGTAGCCTCAGCCTGGCCTCCTCTAACCTCAGATTTCTGAGTTCCCTATCTAGGGACTGGTCCTTAGGGTTAGAAGTGTGGGATACTCCTGAGACAGAAGTAACGTGGGAATCTGCATAGGCTGATCTATCCCTAACTGGAGCCAGCCTAGTGACCTGGCCTCTGGGTGTGAAGTGAGCCCTACTAGTGTGTGAACCCTTCCCACTCCCAGTTATACTAGGGGGGCCGTTAACAGAAAGATCAGTGGAAGGACCCTGCCCAGGATTATCAGTGTGCTATTCTGAGCCTGCCTGGTTGGAATCCTCCTCTACACCCCCCCCGTCTGATCTGGACCAGTGCTGAGCCCCTGGTCATCTTGGAGGAGAAGATTTAAGAGGAACTCCTTACTGGGATTCTTCCCAATCCCTAAACTTCTTTCAATACAGAGACCCCTCAAACTTTTAAAGTTTAGATTCTCATGGGTAGTTTTTACAACTCTAGGGGTAGCTTGTACAGAAGACATATTGAAGGAGAAAAAGTTTAGTAACGTGAGTACAAAGTTAGTAGACTAAAAGAGCTATTTTGTTTTTTAGAGTAAAGAAGAAAACTTTTCAAAAACTTTGTAAAACCTTTGCAAAGTTAAAATAACTTTTTATAAAGTTAGACATTTCTTCTAGGTATATATTATGTATGCTCTAAGTATTGGAGCAAGCTTTTCTTGTGAGAAGCACTAGTAACAAAGTGGTAAAGCAATTGTAAGTACTTATCCCACCACTGCCACCAATGTAGGAGGCTGGCCTGGTTTGTGGTGGGTACCTTGGGTACTTACACCTTACACCAGGTCCAGTTATTGCTTATTAGTGAAATGTAGTAGTGTTCTAGCAGCTTAGGCAGATAGAGGTAGCTATAGCAGAGCTGCTTAGGCTGAACTAGGAGTCATGCAAAGCTCCTGCAATACCACTTATAGTTACACAGTACTTGTACACAGGTAAAGACAATACTCAGTGTTACCAAAAGTAAAGGTAGTTTATTTGGGTGACACAGGCCAAAAATATCCTAGAGGCAATACTCCTTCTGGAGGTAAGTATTATACACAATATATACACTAGACACCAAAATAAGGTAAGTAATTAGACATAGGATAGTGCAAACAATAGGAAATGTTATAGAATGCAATAGGAGAAAATAGGTCTAGGGGCAACACAAACCATTTACTAAGAAAGTGGAATGCAAATCACAAATTCCCCCCTAGACAAGTGTAGTGTGTAGAGAATCGCTAGGAGAGTAAGAATACAGTAAAGGTAAATAAATTACCCCACCCCAGAACCCAGAAAAGCAGGAGTAAAGTCCTGCAAGTTTCCTTAGGACACACTACAAGTCGTGATTAGAGTTATTGCAAGAACCAAGCAAGACTGCAAACAACAAATGGAGGATTCATGCACCTGACGACCTGCAAAGGAAGGAGACCAAGTCCAGAGGTCAAAAGGAGATCCAGGAAGGAAAGGAGCCCCTGCCAACCCAGAAGAGGGTGCAAAAGAAGAGTCCCTGGTTGGATGAAAACTGCAGAAATGCACCAAAGGAAGATATCAGCGGGTTCCTGCAAGATGCACTGGATGTCCCACAAAGAGAAATTGGATGCAGGCGAGTTTTGGTGCTGGACTGCTCCAACAAGCCTTGGTTCAGGCAAAGTTGCATTTTGTGTCAAGTTGGCACTATCTGGACCCAGGAGGGACCTGGGGTCCCCAACTCTGTATGAGGAAGAAGAGGGGGCTCTCAGCTCTTTAGAGAGCCCTCAGAACACCAGATAGCACCCACAGAAGTTCCAGGACATGGGGACAAAGGTGGTGCAAAATGCAGTTGGTGCTACAAAAGTACTACAAAAGAAGGCCCCACACCACCGGAGAACAACTCAGTGAGTTGAGCATCTCAGGGTAGAGTGCTGGGGACTTGGGCCAGATTGTGCATGGAGGAATTTTGCAAATAGTGCACAGAGGCCTCAGGAGGTGAAGACGACACAGTGCACAGGGGTACTGTTGTTCTAGGGGAAGGCAAGGTCCTACCTCCTCCAAACTGGGACAGTAGGACCTCAGGACAGTCTGTGTCAATGAGGTCCACCCTCTGTGTTCCAAGGAGCACGCTCCTTGCCAGGAGAGGAGACCAATAGAACTGGTCGTCGACTTAGAAGGTGCCTGCTTGAGCAGGGGAGTGACTCCGTCACTTCACGGAAGATTTCTTCGGTCATTGTGGTGCAGGGTGAAGACAGGCAGTCCCCAGAGCGTGCACACCATGGAAACTGTTGCAGATGTCGGCTGGATCTGGAGTTGCAGAGGAAACGTAGCCCTTCTGGATACTTTGTTGCTGTTACAGCGGTTCCTGGAGCAGTCTGTGGTTGATCCGAGGTCAGAGGATGAAGTAGTAGTTGCAGAGGATTCCTGCTGGAAACTTGAAAGTAGAATGTGAAGAAAACCCACAGGAGAGACCCTAAATAGCCCTGAGAGGGGGATGGCCTACCTTATCAGGAATGGACCTATCAGGAGGGGTCTCTGACATCACCTACTGGCCCTGGCCACTCAGAGGCCTCCAGAGTGTCCCCACACCTTGCAAAGTAAGATGCCGGAAATCTGGGACACAATGGAGGGGCTCTGGGTGGTGATGGACAGGCAAAAACATACTGACATATAGGTAAAAATGGGGGTAACATGCCAAGAAAGATGGTACTTTCCTACAAAAATAAAAAGCATTAGAGGCTAAAACTCCTCTTTGTCTCTTCTGAGCATAGGATCCCCAAGAGCCAACACTGTCCCCAGAGGAAATGGAGGCAATGCAACAAGGTATGTGCATGTAGAGATTTATATATCAGAGATCCGTGTCATTAGCCGTCCTAAACAAAGATGTCTTGACTGTAATTTTTTTATTTTACCATTAATGGCTTCCTTTGTGTATGTGTGCTTTTACAGATTATGATGCAGAACTACAGCTTGCGGTTGGTGCTCTGCAACATATCCTCCAGGCTCAAGATGGTCCAAGCACCATGTCTCAGGATGCAGCTTTTGCAGGTAAATAAAAACCTCGAAAGCCCCCATAAACACAGCATCAAAGGAACCCTCAGAGATCTTTTATAGTCTGTGTATTATATTGTAAATGTAATATTTTAATCTTTTTTTTTCTCTATGCCCCCCGGTGGTATAGGTGACTCCCATGGTAATGACCCAGAATGTGGTAGGGGGCATTAAAAAGACAGTCCGCAAAAGGAAGTCCCCAGCGTCTAAGGAAGGTCCACCTATTAAGAAAGGCCCCTCATAACGGAACACCTCAGATGAGTTTTTAGAAACTGTAGAGTCAGATGATTTTAATCCATAGTGTGTCTCAAACTTTTTTCACCTCTAGGATATTGTTGCTAGAACAACACCTATTATGTATTTTGTTATCTTTATATCCTAGAGTCATCACAAAAGAGCTCTGAAGGAGTCGGCCATCAGGCTAAGCGGACAGCGTTGACTTTAAAGGACAACAACATGACCCTTCAAAACCCCACAGCACCATCAGCATCAGTGAACAACACGGGGTACCAGGACCAACCGTGCATCGGCTCTACAGACATATGTTGTGAACCAGGGACAACCCTTAACTACACAACACCTACAGTAATAAAGGCTATGCCCAGTACTGCGGACACTTCTACAGCAACTACCTATGTGCAGAGGCTTGGACACTCTGACAGCCTCACGCTTTCAACCTCAGACAGACACCATCCTATACAATGTAGAACCTCGGTTTAGAACCCTAAGCAGTGCAACAAGCCTACAAGAAATCGGTTGTCCTTAAAGAACTCTAAGAAGAAGCTGCAGACCCCTGAGCTACAAACCTTGCCTTTAGACCGTTTAAAAAAAAATGTTGTTAAGACTCAGACTGTTCCACTTAGCCCAAACGTTCTAAATGTTCAACACTTGCGGAGTCTAATATAGGCGGGACCGTCGGCGCCCTAGCACCAACAACCTGTATATCTACCCCTCATAGTCTTTTGGACACACACTTGGAAAATGATCAACCCATAGAGGATCCCTATTCTGGGTGTATAGGACTTCTGAAGGCACTAGCGGGTTTGGTAGAGAGTTCTGAAGCCACACCAATGCCCTGTGACTCTAACGCTTCCACTGCAGGGTTACAATCACCAGGGTCTCAATCACCAATACCCAGCCACAACGCTTCCTATGCATCTGAGGCCTTGAGTTATTATGACCAGCATTTAATTTCCCAATGTCTGATGTCACCATACGACCCCACCAGCCCGACACCAAGTGCCTGCACACGATGGTCTTCACCCTCCTCCTCAATATATCCTGCCAACAGTACAGGATGTAGCGGTTCACAAAATCAGCGTTTTTTAACACCATCTAGCGATGATCAGGCCTCCCAAGCCCCGGGGCGTTCACATTGGGGCCCTGCTTTTTTGACCCATTCCAATCCATCCATTCAGAAAGGGAGTAGTAATGTTAACCAGAGTCCGGTAGCTGTGACGGCTCAGGGAAATGGCAACCATCCATCTAATGCCTCAAGTAATGACCCAGAACACGTCTCTTTGGACCGTACTAGAGTCCTGGACATATATATATATATATATATATAAAGAAATACACCAATCTGTTAGACAGCTAAAATTCAGACTACGCCTGAAGACTTTAAAACTAGGTAAGAACGGACGCAATACTGCATCCTCCAGAGCCACCGTGAGGGCTTTAATACAGAGGTTGTCACAGTGTAGAAGCTTGGTGGTCCAATCTTGCGATTCAGCAGTTGTAGACATAAATAATATACCAGCGTGACTATGCATGCAGGCCGACCTAAGGAATGTAAGAGCCACATTTATTAATACTGCTATCCTTAGGTTTAGATATAAAAAAGAAGACCAAGGATGTACTTTGTAAAGCTCTACGCGTTTTACGAGCACTCAAAACCAAAATGACGCGAGAGCCAGCCCCCAACTGTTTAATACTCATAAAAGCAGAACCCTTAACACCTAAAACACACCCCATAAGGCCTCAAAATATAAAGTTAGGAGAGAATATAGGCATTTTCAGGGCCTCAAGGGGTAAAGATCAGAGTTGGCTCAACCCCAAACATCCTGAAGGATCCCTGCCTGTATTAGGTGAAATGGCAAGGACCCCTCCTGTAAATACACCAACTATTGTTCAAACAGTCTGTGGTCGGTTGCCTAAAAACAGCTGGGCTTGTAAGAAACAGAAGTGGGCTAATAGCGCTGAAACCCGTAAGCTTTTAATAAGAAAATTAAAGAAAGCCAGACTAAGGGTTACATGGAGGCATAAAAATACCCCAACAACGAGCTGTAGTCAACTACAGTCGAATGATACCCCAGGGAGCCCTCCATCCTGCGCTGAGCCTCAAGCTGAGGATTCAAAACCATTGTTTTTAGTAAGTGTCAGAAGGTACAGTCGTATTGTAGAGAGGTTTAACGCTACAGAGCACTATGAGGAGTTTAGGTTTGTTAACCTAGACTGTCTAAACTCCTACGATCATGGTGTTATAGCTATACACCAGGCCTTACAAACGCTCATAGAATCGTTGTTACACTATGTGGGGTGTAACGATTTCTTCCAGCTGTGTTTTCAGGGGCAGGGTCTCAACAGTCTTCTGTTCACCAGATGGTCGTCTCACGATTGTTTGACGCTGTGACATTTCTAGAAAACCTGTCTAAGCTTTTACAGAGCAAGGCTGAATTACTGGCATATGGGACCTTTATAATCATCGCCCTTGTTGTTAGGGGCTGTGAGGCGGTGCTTCCAGAACCTTAAAGAGCGTCATGTACAGTAAAATCATAGGCAAGAAATATCGATGGTTGCTCGACTTTCACACCAGAGCTACCAATATGTGTCTGGCGGCGAGCATCACAGGGTTGTTGGTGGACCGAGCTACCCCAGACAACGCCATTATGTCTATGGTGGCGGTCACCCATGAGGCGCTTCAACTACCACCCAATAGACTGGTTGGTTTTGGGGACCTAGGCCTTTTTGAGAACCATTTTGCCGTTACAGTAAAAGTTCTATACCACAGTGGTTCTTGGAAATACCTCACTACCGATAAGCGTGTGAAAAACAAGACCGTTTATGTGCTACATCACAAAAACCACTTTTATGGTATCCTCAACCTGAAGGGTTTTCTAGGCGCCAAGTACATGTGCAAGCGTTGCGACCACATATTCAACAACCAGACCAGACACCAGTGTGAAATGCGCTGTAAAATATGTCAGAGGGTCAGGTGCGTTGATGCCGACGCCCAGAAGGTGAACTGCTCCACGTGTAAGATGTTTTGTCGGTCACAAGACTGCTTGAACGTACACATCCGCCTCGCACAGTGCGTCTGTAAATCAGACTGTCGGGCTTGCGGATACTACAAGGCTGACGACCACAATTGTAAAGGTATGCAATGTCCCAGGTGTAAAGCGTATTTTATAGCCGGAATAGCACACAAGTGTTACATGCTCGAAGGCTTCCCCCAGAAAAAAACAGAAGACTACATCGTATTCGATATAGAGTGTATGCAGGACACCGATGTGCACCAGCCTAACTACATTTACCCCCATCATCTAACAATCAATGAAAACTGGGAGTTTGAAGGCCGATCGTGCATGAATGATTTCCTCAACATGTTCATGCAACCGAAACACTACATGTATACAATGCTGGCTCACAACTCGAAAGCATACGACGACTCCTTTATTCTCTGGGACCTGATTTGTGAAAGGCTGACCGTTGAACTCATAACCCACGGTTCCAAACTGATGCTGTTAAAGGTTGTGCCTTTTGAAATTAGGTTCATAGACACCTTGAATTTTCTGCCCATGAAGTTGAGCAAGTTGCCAAATGCCTTTGGTTTTGAAGGATGTGAGGGTTATTTCCCTCACTTTTTTAACACATGGGCTAATCAGAACTACAGCGGGCCTATGCCTCCCCCCAACAGTTACGACGTTGAGTACATGATGCCCTCTGAAAAAAAGAGCTTTTTACAGTGGTACGCTGAAAACTATGAAAATTGGTTTCATTTTCAAACAGAGTTGAAAGCTTACTGTCAGGCGGATGTCATGATCTTGCGAAAAGCATGCAACCTTTTCAGAGACGTTGTAGTGGAGATGACAAAACGGGTCAGGATTATCAAAACCAAATCCCATAAGAGGAAAGGAATCGTGGAATACCTAGACCAATTTAAGAGCATTACGCTGGCTTCCATGTGAATGTCTATTTATCAACACAGGTTTTTAAATCCTGAAACCAACTGACCTCTATAACGGTAAATAGAAATGTTACTCCACCCTGTCTATTCAGTGGCTCATGTACATCTCAGAGAAAGAGAACATCTTCATTCAACACGCACTGCAGGGCAGCGAATTCCGCTTGGGCCGCTACTACCTAGATGGTTGTGCGTTAATTAACGTGGTACAAACCGCATTTGAGTTCAACAACTGCTTTTACCACGGGTGTCCGCGCTGCTACAAACCCCACAAGTTTAATAAACTGCAGGCCACAATGTTTGAACATCTGCATTATCGTACTCTGGCAAAGTCGCAGTAAATTGAAAACAGCGGCTTTGTTCTGAGAACCCTCTGGGAACACGAGTGGTTAGACGAACTAACAAAAGATGAGGAATTCAGTGCTTTCATTAAGAGCCGGCAGTTACCAGCACCATTTAAACCCCGCAACGCCTTATTCGGAGGTTGTACAAACGCCATACAACTGTACTGGGTCGCTGGTAAGGGTGAGAAAATACACTACTACGACTTCACCAGTCTGTATCAGTTTGTGAACAAGGTTAAGTTGTACCCAGTGGGGCATCCTAGGATCATATATAGGAATTTTAAGTCCCTAGATGAGTAGACGACTCCTGTACACAGTTCTCCACACCATTATCGAATTATCCGTCGTTACCTCCATGGGAGACTTTTTCACGGTCCTATGGTAACTGGCATTATAAACATCTATAAAAGCCTGTAGAACATCCACCTGTCTGTAGGTACTGATGCCACTGAAATATCACCACATCTTTGATTTTAAAGTTCTGTTAAAACGCTCTACAACTGCCGTTTTTACCTCAGTGTGTTACAAAATGCTGAACAGCGTGCTGCTTCAATAATTTCTGAAAGTGTTTGTTTAGAAATTCCTTTCCAGCGTCTGTTTATAGTTTTTGAGGTACTCAACCTCTTGCGAAGATGTCTTTAAAGGCGGCGGTGACCTTGATACCACTTTTATCATTTAACGCTCCTGCATAGGCGTACTTGAACAATACGTCTATGACTGTTAATATGTACATTACACCATTGTTATGTGTAGGAGATTGGCCTGGTTTGTAGTGGGTACCTTGGGTACTTACACCTTATACCAGGTCCAGCTATCCCTTATTAGTGAAATGTAGTAGTGTTCTAGCAGCTTAGGCTGATAGAGGTAGCTATACCACTTATAGTTACACAGTACTTATACACAAGTAAAGACAACACTCAGGGCCATATTTATACTTTTTGACGCAAAACTGCGCTAACGCAGTTTTGCGTCAAAAAAATTAACGCCGGCTAACGCCATTCTGAAGCGCCATGCGGGCGCCGTATTTATTCAATGACGTTAGCCGGCGTTAGCCGCCGGCGCTGCCTGGTGTGCGTGAAAAAAAACAACGTACACCAGGCAGCGCCGGCGTAGGGGGATATGGAGCTTGGGCGCCAAAAAATGGGGCAAGTCAGGCTGAGGCAAATTTTTCGCCTCAACCCGATTTGCGCCATTTTTTCCGACTCCCAACCCCCATAGAAATCACTCCTGTCTTAGCAAAGACAGGAGTCATGCCCCCTTGCCCAATGGCCATGCCCAGGGGACTTCTGTCCCCTGGGCATGGTCATTGGGCATAGTGGCATGTAGGGGGACACAAATCAGGCCCCCCTATGCCACAAAAAAAAAAAAAAAACACACTTACCTGAACTTACCTTAATGTCCCTGGGATGGGTCCCTCCATCCTTAGGCGTCCTCCTGGGGTGGGCAAGGGTGACAGGGGGGATCCCTGGGGGCATGGGAGGGCACCTCTGGGCTCCTTCCGAGCCCACAGGTCCCTTAACGCCTGCCCTGACCAGGCGCTAAAAAACGGCGCAAAAGCTGCCGTACGTAATTTTTTTGGACCCGCCCACTCCTGGGCGTGAATTTTGCCCGGGAGTGTAAATACGGCGCACATGCCTTGGAGTCAATTTTTTAGACGGGAACGCCTACCTTGCATATCATTAACGCAAAGTAGGTGTCCACGCTAAAAAATGACGCAAACTCCATGGACTTTGGGGCTAGACGCGTCTAATGCCAAAGTATAAATATGGAGTTCGTTTTGCGTCGGAATTGCGTCAAAAAAACGACGCAATTCCGGCGCAAACAGAGTATAAATATGCCCCTCAGTGTTACCAAAAATAAAGGTAGTTTATTTGGGTTGCACAAGGCCAAACATATCTTAGAGGCAATACTCCTTCTGGAGGAAAGTATTGTACAAAACATATACACTAGACACTAAAATAAAGTAAGTAATTAGACATAGGATAGTGCAACCAACAGGAAATGCTATAGAATGCAATGGGAGAAAATAGGTCTAGGGGCAACACAAACCATATACTAAGAAAGTGGAATGCAAATCGTGAATTCCACCCTAGACAAGTGTAGTATGTAGAGAATCGCTGGGAGGGTAAGAATACAGTAAAGGTAAATAAATTACCCCACCCCAGAGCCAAGAAAAGCAGGAGTAAAGTACTGCAAGTTTTCCTTAAGACACACTGCAAGTTGTGATTACAGTTATTGCAAAAACCAAGCAAGACTGCAAACATCAAATGGTGGATTCCTGGACCTGAAGACCTGCAAAGGAAGGAGTCCAAGTCCAGAAGTCGATAGAATTTCCAGGAAGGACAGGAGCCCCTGCCAACCCAGAAGAGGGTGCAAAAGAAGAGTCCCAGGTTGGACGAAGACTGCAGAAATGCACCCAAGGAAGATGTCAGCGGGTTCCTGCATGATGCACTGGATGTCCCACGAAATGAGGTTGGATGCAGGCAGGTTTTGGCACTGGATTCCTCCAACAAGCCTTGGTTCAGGCAAAGTCATGTTTGAGTCAAAGTGGCGCTATCTGGACTCAGGAGGGGATCTGGGGGGCTCAACTCTATGTGAGGAGGAAGAGGGGGCTCTCAGCACTTTAGAGAGCACTCAGAACACCAGACAGCACCCACGGGAGTCCCAGGACATGGGGACAAAGGAGGTGCAAAATGCGGTTGGTGCAGCACTACAAAGGAAGGTCCCACACCGCCGGAGCACAACTCAGTGAGTTGAGCGTCGCAGGATAGCGTGCTGGAGACCTGGGCCAGGCTGTGCATGAAGGAATTTTGCAAAGAGTGCACAGAGGCATCAGGAGGTGAAGAAGATGCGGTGCACAGGGGTTCTGTCGTTTGTGGGGAAGGCAAGGTCTTACCTCCTCCAAATTGGGACAGTAGGACCTCACAACAGTCTGTGTCGATGGGGTCCACCCTCTGTGCTCCGAGGAGCATGCTCGTCGGCAGGGGAGGAGTCCAAGAGAACCGGTCGTCGACTTAGAAGGTGCCTGCTTGAGCAGGGGATTGACTCCGTCACTCCACAGGAGATTTCTTCGGTCCTTTTGGTGCAGAGTGAAGACAGGGAGTCCCCAGAGCATGCACATCATGGAAACTGTTCCAGTTGCTAGCTGGAGATGAAGTTGCAGAGGAAAAGTAGCCCTTCTGGATACTTTGTTGCTGTTACAGCGGTTCCTGGAGCAGTCTGCAGTTGATCTGAGTTCAGAGGATGAAGTAGTAGTTGCAGAGGATTCCTGCTGGAAACTTGCAAGTATAATCTGAAGAGAAACCCACAGGAGAGACCCTCAATAGCCTTGAAAGGGGGATTGCCTAACTTATCAGGTATGGACCTATCAGGAGGGGTCTCTGAGGTCACCTACTGGCACTGGCCACTCAGAGGCCTCCATAGTGTCCCCACACCTTGGAGAACAAGATGGCTGAAGTCTGAGACACACTGGAGGAGCTCTGGGAACCACACCTGGGGTGGAGATGGAAAGGGGAGTGGTCACTCCCCTTTCCTTTGTCCAGTTTTGTGCCAGAACCCGTGTAGACTGGCTTATGCAAGGAGGGCACCATCTGTGCCCTTCAAAGCATTTCAAGAGGCTGGGGGAGGCTCCCTCTCCCCAGCCTGTTACACCTATTTCCAAAGGGAGAGGGTGTAACACCCTCCTCCCAAAGGAAATGCTTTGTTTTGCCTTCCTGGGACTGAGCTGCGCAAACCCCAGGAGGGCAGAACCCTGTCTGTGAGGCTACAGCAGCTGTAGCTGCATTGCAAGCCTCAGAGAGCTGGTTTGGCAGTACTGGGGGTCCATAGTGGAGCATTCAGGATGCATGGGATTGGCTCCCCAATACCAGATTTGGAATGAGGGGACAATTCCATGATCTTAGAGACCTTACATGGCCATATTTGGAGTTACCATTGTGAAGTTACGTATAGATATTGACCTATTTGTAGTGCACGTGTGTAATGGCATCCCCGCACTCACAAAGTCCCGAGAATTGGCCCTAACTATGTGGGGCGACTTTGCTAGTGCAAGGATGCCCTCATACTTAGTAACTTTGCACCTAACCTTCAGTAAATGAAGGTTAGACATATAGGTGACTGATAAGTTACTTAAGTGCAGTGAAAATGGCTGTGAAATAGTGTGTGCACTATTTCACGCAGGCTGCAATGGCAGGCCTGTGGAAGGGTTTGTCTGAGCTCCTTATGGGTGGCAAAAGAAATGCTGCATCCAATTAGGATCACCTAGAACTCCAATGCCCTAGGTACCATATACTAGGTACTTATAAGGGGGTCCAGTGTGCCAACTGAAATTGGTAAATGGAGTCACTAGCATATAGTGACAAATTTAAAAGCAGAGAGAGCATAAGCACTGAGGTTCTGGTTAGCAGGGCCTCAGTAACGCAGTTAAGCACTACTGACAACACACACATTAGGCCACAAACTATGAGCACTGGGGTCCTGGCTAGCAGGATCCCAGTGACACAGTAAAACACACTGACGCACAGTTACAAAGAGGCCAAAAGTGGGGGTAACCATGCTAGAAAGAGGCTACTTTCTCACATTATGCTTTGCTAGATCTTGAAGACTGATTATGTCAGCCTGCGACTGATAATCTAGCAGTGCGCTAACAACTGTGGCCCTCCTCTTAAAACATCTCCTGGCTAGTTTGTGGAGTGAATACGCATCTTCTCCCACTATCCAAGTCTTCACCCCTGATCGCTTTACAGATTCATTTTCAACTCACGCCCTTCTAAATAGAGCTTTGGAGCCTCTAAAGCTTCCAACCCCTAGTGTATCGTAATAAAGCTTCCTTAAAGCAGCCCCCGTCATGCTGTCACACACCGCAACCAAGAAATGAAAGACGTTTTTTTTGTGTAAGGTCATTTTATTAAACATAAAAAAGTGGGTCAGCAGAACATAAACACAGTATACTTTACATTTTACGGTACATAGCTTATAGCTGTCAATGCTGCTGGACAGCTTGAGGCCTTTTGACTATGTATACATAGTACGACAGTTGTTACACATATTACTCAGACCAGTTACTTTTCCTAGGTCTCAGCGTCACAAGCTTTGATATTTTTATAGTTATACTCTCAATAGCTGTAGACATGACTTCCTGCTCCCGCCAGCATATAACTCTGGACGCTCAGGATACTGACAGCATTCAACAGTTCATACATTTCTGGGTCGGACAATACAGGACCTTTATTTGTGAAATAATCTCAAGTCAGGAGTTCCAAAGCATGGTGTAGCCCGTCCAATGGTGAAAGTCTTAACTCACGCGCACTGTCTTTGTCTGAGCTCCAGTATTTACCCATTGCTGGTAGACACGCTTTGATACACCAGCTGGCGATACACAGAGGGCTGTTGTACTGCAGCGTGGCCGGAGGTTCCAAAATGTTCAGATAACGCAGAGTCACAGGATGTATTTTAGCTATTTCTTTTTTTACCAGCACATGTATCAGTCTCCTGATACAGATGTAACCTGGGTGTAACTCAAAGGCATCTTACACCGCAACACTCTGAGTCTCGTCCTAAAAGTGAGTAAGTATGCAGCGTTAAGTAACGCCAATATGGTCTGCTATCCACGACCTCTGTCGTTTTTGTTTTTTTTAAACACCTTTCGTGGGGCTAAAGAACTCATTCTTCTAGTTTTATAATAAATATCACACATTCCTCTTTCTATGACCCTTTCCATCAAGCTTTTCTCAAAGTAGGTACACAGCCCCTGCATACGTTTGAGTTTTGAGCAGGGCTCAGCAGTGTATCGGATCTCATTGACTGCTGTTGCCAAGACCTTAATCATATTGACATGGACACCTTTCTTCACAGCTGACAACCCGTACACCACCCTTAACAACTTATATACCTTGTGTGGGTCTAACCGGCTACATATGTGTCAAATTGTTCTTGAAGTGTATTACTCGTATAGACAGTTTTGAGCCTCCTGCTGTGGCTCATTAGTTTTATGCCCGTAACACATATTATAATAGTCATGTTTAACACGTGTTCACAACGGTCACCGCAAAACCTTTACCAGGCCATATGGAGTGGTAGGGTACTCCCGGAGTTTCCTTTTCAAAATCAATGCTATTGTAGGTGTAAACACATTTCTTGTGTGGCCATTTGTGCTGGCTTGTAATACTTTCAGACTGTCTGGAACGGCATAAGTAGTAAAAGTTTACTTTGTTAACCTTTGGCGCAGACCCCTCTAGAGCATCTCTTTCTGCAGTTGTTTTCTACGGTTCAAATAGAAAGTAAAAGACATACTATTAGTTAAAATTATGTTATCAGCATATACACGATAATTGTCTATAGAGTTTTTACTAACCTCATCATTTTTGCTACACTCAGCAGCTGCTCTGAAATCTTGCAAGTCGCATAGATCCATTGGTGTATAAGTAGCTTCGGAGTTAACACTTGCCGGCTGTACAACGACTGCCTCTGGATCAGGGTCCTCCTGAAAGCCCATGTCTTCATAGATCAGCGAATTCGGTGGCGCTACACCTTCTTCATCATCTTCAGTGTCGATGAAGCTGATTGCATCACTCAATTCATCTTCTGAGGCTTTGCTGCTGCTGTTGTCATCCTTGATAGGGGATACCAGTTGCAGTAAATCCTTGAGGCTGGGCTTTTCAATCCGCTGGCAAAGTTCCTCTTGAAACCCACTAACGTCGGAACCCCCATCTTTAGAGGCAGCCTGCTGTGCATTCTCATCCAACACAAGAGGTTTTGGGGTCCGCTAATATCTATTCATAGTATTCTGGGCCCCTGAGGAGGCGGCTTTTCTCGTGAGCTGATTGTATCTCTTCATACTGCCTTGACAACCTATTTCAGCAGTGGTTCAAGGTTTGGAATGCTGCTCTAACCGACTCCTGCTATGTATTCTACGGTTAAAAAAGGGCGTACGCCTTTACAACACATAGCGGTCACATGCTCTCCTTGATGGCTGTAATACGTTGATGGGGTTACACGTGGTGCTAATCACGTCACGACGTTTGCAGCATTTGCTCAACCCCTTTTTGTGGACTAGCCAGCAGTGTGGAAGTTTGACCTGCACTCCCAATTGTACGAAAGTACCATCTTGCCTGGCATGTTACCCCTATTTTTACTTGTATGTATGCTTGTTTTTGCCTGTGTCACTGGGATCCTGCTAGCCAGGACCCCCGTGCTCATAAAGTGTGCCCTGCATGCGTTCCCTGTGTGGTGCCTAACTGTATCACTGAGACTCTGCTAACCAAAACCTCAGTGTTTATGCTCGCTCTGCTTTTAAAATTGTCACTGCAGGCTAGTGACTAATTTTACCAATTCTGATTGGCACACTGGAACACCCTTATTATTCCCTAGTATGTGGTACCTAGGTACCCAGGGTATTGGGGTTCCAGGAGATCACTATGTGCTGCAGCATTTCTTTTGCCACCCATAGGGAGCTCAGACAACTCTTACACAGGACTGCCGCTGCAGCCTGGGTGAAATTACGTCCATGTTATTTCACAGCCATTTTACACTGCACTTAAGTAACTTACAAGTCACCTATATGTCTAACCCTCACTTAGTGAAGGTTAGGTGCAAAGTTACTTATTGTGAGGGCACCCTGGCACTAGCCAAGGTGCCCCCACATTGTTCAGGGCAATTTCCCCGGACTTTGTGAGTACAGGGATACCATTACACGTGTGCACTACTTATAAGTCAATACCTATATTTAGCGTCACAATAGTAACTCCGAACATGGCCATGTAACATGTCTAGGATCATGGAATTGTCAATTCCATGCATCCCCGGGGCTCCAGCACAGAGCCCGGGTACTGCCAAACTAACTTTACAGGGTTTTCTCTGCAGCTACCGCTGCTGCCATCCCTCAGACAGGATTCTTCCCCCCTGGGGCCTGGGCAGCCCAGTCCCAGGAAGGCACAACAAAGGATTTCCTCTGAGAGAGGGTGTTACACCCTCTCCCTTTGGAAGTAGGTGTTAAGGGCCTGAGAGGAGTAGCCTCTCCTGGCATCCGGAAATGCTTTGAAGGGCACAGATGGTGCCCTCCTTGCATAAGCCAGTTTACACCGGTTCGCCGATCCCCCCAGCCCTGCTCTGGCGCGAAGCTGGACAAAGGAAAGGGGAGTGACCACTCCACTGACCAGCACCTCCCAGGGGAGGGTGCCCAGAGCTCCTCCAGTGTGTCCCAGACCTCTGCCATCTTGGATGCAGAGGTGTGAGGGCACAATGGACACCTCTGAGTGGCCAGTGCCAGCAGGTGACGTCAGAGACCCCTCCTGATAGGTGCTTACCTTTCTCTGTAGCCAGACCTCCTCTGAGGGCTATTTAGTGGTCTCTCCTGTGGGTTTCTCACCAGATAACCAATGCAAGAGCTCACCAGAGTTCCTCTGCGTTTCCCTCTTCGACTTCTTGACCGCTGACTGCTCCAGGACGCCTGCAAAACCGCAACAAAGTAGCAAGAAGACTATCAGCAACATTGTAGCGCCTCATCCTGCCAGCTTTCTCAACTGTTTCCTGGTGGTGCATGCTCTGAGGGCTGTCTGCCGTCACCCTGCACCGGAAGCCAAGAAGAAATCTCCAGTTGAAAGATGGAATCTTCCCCCTGCCAACGCAGGCACCAAACTTCTGCATCCCTGGTCCTCTGGGTCCCCTCTCATCCTGGCTAGCGTCGTCCCTGGAACACAGGAGCTGGGTCCAAGTGTCCCCGACAGTCCAGTGGCCCTCCTGTCCAAATTTGATGGAGGTAAGTCCTTGCCTCCCCATGCCAGACTGTAATCCTGTGTACTGCGTGAACTGCAGCTGCTAGGGCTTCTGTGCACTTTTGCAAGACTTCCTTCCTCCATTGCTGGAGCTGGACTCCGACTTCGTGGGACCCCCTTTTGTTGTGCTGAGTTGACCATCATGCTCAGATCTTCTGAACGCCTGTTCAGGTGCTTCTGCGGGTGCTGCCTGCTTCTGCATGGGCTCTCTCTATTGCTGAGCACCCCCTCTGTCTCCTCCTCCAAGGGGTGACCTCCTGGTCCTTCCTGGGCCCTGGCAGTACCCAAAATCTTCAACTGCAATTCTTGCAGCTAGAAAGGCTTGTTTGCGGCCTTTCTGTGTGGAAACAACTCTGCATCCTCCAGCACGCCGTGGGACATCTTCTGACCAAAGGAGAAGTTCCTGGCACCTTCCATTGTTGCAGAATCTTCAGCTTGTTCCACCCAGAGGCAGCCCTTTTGCACCTTCATCTGGGGTTTAGTGGGCTCCTGCCCCCCCTGGACACTTGCGTGACTCTTGGACTTGGTCCCCTTCTTTTGCAGGTCCACAGGTCCAGGAATCCATCTTCAGTGCTTTGCAGTCAGTTGCCGTCTTTGCAGATTCCCCTATCTCGACTTTACTGTCTTTCTGGGGTAGTAGGATAACTTTACTCCTACTTTTCAGGGTCTTGGGGTGGGCTATCTTGTACACCCTTAGTGTTTTCTTACACTCCCAGCGACCCTCTACACACTACAATAGGCTTGGAGTCCATTCGTGGTTCGCATTCCACTTTTGGAGTATATGGTTTGTGTTGCCCCTCTGCCTATTGTCTCCTATTGCATTCTATTGTGTTCTACAGTGTTTGCACTACGTTTCTAGCTGTTTACTAACCTGATTTTGGTCTGTGTGTATATTTTGTGTATTTTACTTACCTCCTAAGGGAGTATATCCTCTGAGATACTTTTGGCATATTGACACTAAAATAAAGTACCTTTATTTTTAGTAACTCTGAGTATTGTGTTTCTTATGATATAGTGCTAAATGATATAAGTGGTATAGTAGGAGCTTTGCATGTCTCCTAGTTCAGCCTAAGCTGCTCTTCTATAGCTACCTCTATCAGCCTAAGCTGCTAGAAGACCTCTAATCTACTAATAAGGGATAACTGGACCTGGCACAAAGTTTAAGTACCACAAGGTACCCACTATAAGCCAGGCCAGCCTCCAACACCAATGCTCCGCCCTGTGAGTAGGCCCCCAAGCAGCCACTGGGTCCTGAATGCCTGACATGTCCAGACCTGTCCTCTTAGGCTCTGAAACAGGTTGCACACAGCAAGGCCCTCATCTTACACAGCCGATAGACCTAGACACAGGGGCTAGAACCCTGGCACATGACTAACACATGACCCCTATGATGTCACAACCCACGTGACACACCTAAATCAGGGCCTACGTCAGCACGGAGCGGGGCACCCACATCACTACCTACGCCATTGCCTACGTCACCACAGGGTGGGGCACCCACGTCACTGCCTACGTCACCACAGGGCTTGGTACCTGTCAAAAGCTTGATGGAAGGTATCCCCTTATACTACTTATACTCTACTAACCAGAAACAGGGAGGTCCTCAGAAGAAAAACAGTGCAAATAGTGAAAAACGCAATAGGTTGCAATAGGCCTAGGGGTAACACAAATCATATACTAAAATAGTAGAATGCGAAAGTTGGTTTTCCACCTAGGTAAGTGTAGTGTGTAGAGGGGTGCTGGGAGTGTAAGAAAACACCAAAGGTAAGTAATGTACCCCACCCTAGAGCCCAAGAATGCAGGGGTAAAACACAGTAAGGTCCCTAAAACACACTAGAAGTCGCGACAGAAGATAATGCAAGAACCAGAAGAGAATGCAAGACACCAATGATGGATTCTTGGACCTGAAGCCCTGTGGAAGAAGGGTCCCAAGTCCAAGAAGCACTAAAGAGTCCAGGGAGAACAGGAGCCCCTGCTAGCCCGGATAAAGGTGCAAAAGTGGAACCACTGGTAAGAAGACAAAGTCAGTATTGCACCAAGGAAGACAGATGCGGGTACCTGGTTGCTGCAGAAGATGTCCCATGCCAGATGGATGAATGCAGTCTGCTTTGCGTCGCTGGATTCCGCTAACAAGCCTTGGCACATGCAAACCTAGCAGTTAGCGGAAAATGGCACTGCCCGGGACCAGGAGGGACCTGGTGGCTTCTACTAAGGAGGGGGAGGCACAGGGGGCTCTCAGCAACTCCGAGAGCCCTCAGAAGACCAGGCAGCGCGCACAGGAGTCCCACAGCATGGGGTCAAAGAAGGTGCAAGTGAAGGCCCATGCAGCACGACACAAAGGATTCCCACACCGCCGGAGAACCACTCAGGAAGCTGTGCGTTGCAGGATGGAGTGCTGGGGGACTAAGCTGTGCTGTGTATGAAGAATGTCTTGGAAGGTTGCACACAAGACTTAGCAACTGCAAGTCACATGGTGCACAGGAGTACTGTCTGTGTGGGAAGGCAAGCCCTTACCTCCACCAAAGTTGGACAGCTGAACACTGGGACTGCCGATGTCACTGAAGTCCACCACCTGTCTTGCTGGATCCACGCCTGTTGTCTGGAGATGGGGTCCCAGCCTTCGGTCGTCGCTGCAGAGAGGTGGCTGCTGAAGCAGGGAAGCGACTCTGTCACCCCACGGGAGATTCCTACGATTCTTCTGGTGCAGACTGAAGACAGACAATTCTCGGAAAATGCACGACCTGGAAACTGTTGCAGTAGCTGGTAGGAGTTAAAGATACAATGTTGCAGAAGTCGTCTTAGCTTCTATGTTGCAGTTTTGTAGAGTCCCTGGAGCAGTCAGTGATTGATCTTTCAGTAGAAGATGAAGTAAAGGATGCAGAGGATTCCTACTGGAGTCTTGCAATCCTAATCTGAAGAAACACCCAGAGAAGAGACCCTAAATAGCCCTGAGGAGGGATTGGTCACCTAACCAGGTAAGCACCTATCAGGAGGGGCCTCTGACATCACCTGCTGGCACTGGCCACTCAGTTGCTCCCAGAGTGCTCTAACACCTTAGAATCCAAGATGGCAAAAGCCAGGGACACTCTGGAGGAGCTCTGGGCACCACCCCTGGGGTGGTGATGGACAGGGAAGGGGTCATTCTCCTTTCCTTTGTCCAGTTTCACACCAAAGCAAGGACTGGGGGGTCCCTGAAAAGGTGTAGTCTAGATTATGCAAGGGAGGCACCATCTGTGCCCTTCAAAGCATTTACAGAGGCTTTGGGTGGATACCCCTCCCATACCTGTAACACCTATTTCGAAAGGGAGCGGGTGTAACACCCCTCTCCTTAAGGAAATGCATTGTTCTGCCTTCCTGGGATTGAGCTGCTCAAGCCCCAGGAGGGCAGAAGCCTGTCTTTGAGGTGACAGCAGCTGGGGCCGCAGTAAAAAACCTCAGAAGACTGGTGTGGCAGTACTGGGTGGCCATGGTGGAACCCCAAGAGCTCATGGAATTGTGCAATCAATACTGGAATCAGTTTTGGGGTACACTTCCCAGTTGTTAGACACCTTACATGGCCATATTCAGAGTTCCCATTGTGAAGCTACATGTATGTATTGACCTATATGTAGTGCACACTTATAATGGCGTCCCCGCACTTATTAAGTCTGGGAAAATGGCCCTGGACGATGTGGGGGCTCTAGGAAGCTGTCCTGGCTTGTAGTGGGTACCTAAGGTACTTACACCGTATACCAGGTCCATTTATCCCTTATTAGTGAAATGTAGTAGTGTTCTAGCAGCTTAGGCTGATAGAGGTAGCTATAGCAGAGCAGCTTAGGCTGAACTATGAGGAATGCAATGCTCCTGCAATACCACAAAAGTTACACAGTACGTATACACAAAACTCAGTGTTACCAAAAATAGAGTAACTATATTTTATTGACACAAGGCCAAAAATACCTTAGAAGCAAAACTCCTTCTGGAGGTAAGTATCATACACAATATAAACACTAGAGACCAAAATCAGGTAAGTAAATAGTCACATAATAGTGCAAACAATAGAAAATACCATAGAACGCAGTAGGATGAAATAAACAAACACAAACCATATACTAAGAAAGTGGAATGTGAATCCCGAATACCCCCCTAGGCAAGTGTAGTGTGGAAAGGGGTGCTGGGGGTGTAAGATAACCACAAAGGTGAGTAAAATACCCACCCCAGAGCCCAGGAAAGTAGGAGTAAAGTACTGCAAGTTTCCTCAGAACACACTACAAGTCATGATTAGAGTTATTGCAAGAACCAAGGAAGACTACAAACAACAAATGGTGGATTCCTGGACCTGAAGACCTGTAAAGAGAGGAGACCAAGTCTAGAAGTCGCAGAAGATTCCAGGAAGGACAGGAGCCCCTGCCAACCTAGAAGATGGTGCAAAAGAGGATTCTCCGGTTGGAAGAAGTCTGCTGAATAGCACCAAAGAAGATGACTGCGGGTTCCTGCATGATGCAAAGGATGTCCCACGTGGAGATGTTAGATGCAGATGAGTTGCAGCGCTGGATTTGCCCAACAAGCCTTGGTTCAAGCAATGCCGCGGATTGCGTCAAAATGGCGCTGCCTGGACCCAGAAGGGGCCTGGGGGCCTCAACTCAGACTGATGAGGCAGAGAGTGCTCCCAACACTGGAGGGAACCCACAGATGACGAGGCAGCACCCACGGAGATCCCAGGACAAGGGGACAAAGAAGGTGCAAATTGCGGTTGCTGCAGCACTACAAGGTGGTCCCACGCCTTCAGAGAACAACTCAGCGAGTTGAGCGTTGCAGGACGGAGTGCTGGAAACCTGCACCAGGCTGTGCACAAAGGATTCTTGCAAATAGTGCCTCAGGAGGTAGAGATAATGCGGTGCACAGGGGTACTGTTGCAAACGGGGAAGGCAAGCTCTTACCTCCTCCAAATCTGGACAGCTGGTCCTTAGGACAGTCTGTGTCGAAGTGGTCCACCACCTGTGGTCCAGAGAGTACGCCCGTCGCCAGGAGATGAGTCCCAGAGAACCGGCCCTCGTCTTAGATGGTGCCTGCTGGAGCAGGGAAGTGACTCCATCACTCCACGGGAGAATTCTTCAGTCCTTCTGGTGCAGGGTGAAGACAGGGAGCCCTCAGAGTGTGCACACCTTGGAAACTGTTGGAGTTGCTCACTGGAGCTGAAGTTGCAGGGTCACAGTAGCCTTTATGGATACTTTGTCGCAGGTACAGCGGTTCCTGGAGCAGTCAGCGGTTGATCCAACGGTCAGAGGATGAAGCAGGAGTTGCAGGATTCCTGGTGGAAACGTACAAGCTGAATCTGAAGAGGAACCACAGGAGAGACCCTAAATAGCCCAGAGACGGGGATTGGCTACCTAACCAGGTATGCACCTATCAGGAGGGGTCTCTGATGTCACCTGATGGCACTGGCCACTCAGCGGCCTCCAGAGTGTCCCCACACCTTGGAAAACAAGATGACTAACGCCAGGGACACACTGGAGCAGCTCTGGGCACCACACCTGGGGTGGTGATGGACAGGGGAGTGGTCACTCCCCTTTCTTTTGTCCAGTTTCATGCCAGAGCAGGGGACAAGGGGTCCCTGAACCGGTGTAGACTGGCTTATGCAAGGAGGGCACCATCTGTGCCCTTCAAAGCATTTCCAGCGGCTCTGGGCGGCCACCCCTCCCAAACCTGTAACACCTATTTCCAAAGGGAGAGGGTGTAACACCCTCCTCCCAAAGGAAATGCTTTGTTCTGCCTTCCTGGGACTGAGCTGCCCAGACCCCTGGAGGGCATAACCCTGTCTGTGAGGTGGCAGCAGCTGTAGCTGCAGTGCAAGCTCAGAGAGCTGGTTTGGCAGTATTGGGGGTCCATGGTGGAGCCCCCCGGATGCATGGGACATATGTAATGGTATCCCCACACTCAAGAAGTCCGGTGAATTGGCCATGGACAGTGTGGGGGCACCTTTGCTAGTGCAAGGGTGCCCTCACACTTAGGCCCTCATTATGACCTAGGTGGTAAATGCCACCTACTGCCACGGTGATGGCCTCCAAAAGACCGTCGCCATTGCTACCTACCGTCCGCCATATTATGACAGTAGCCGGAATTCGCCAGAAGGCTGGTGGAATTCCGGCTACGGTCATGGCAGCGGACGGCCGTAAGGTGGTGCTGCTGCCATGCCAGTAGAACCCCGCCGACCGTATCATGAAACATGATACGGCCTGGTGGTGTTCCGCTGGCGGACCCTGCTGCTGGCAGCAGCACCGCAATCCTTCTCCTGCCAGAGGACCCCCTGCAAGCAGGTAAGTCAGGTGCTCCGACAGGGGAAGGGGGTGGTGGGGTGTTGTGTGTGTGTTTTGGTGGTGTGTGTGAGACTGTTTTTGTGTACGTGCATGCGGGTGTGAGGTATGTGTAATGCGTGTGTGCTAGGATATATGTCAGTGTGTGTTGATGTATGTGTGTATAAATGTATGCATGTGTGGGTGAACGTGGGTATGCGTGTGTATGTCTGTGCATGTAGGTGGTTGTATGTTGGGGGATTTGGGAGGGGGAGGACACTGGGAAGGGGGAGGGTGCAGGGGAGACCCATATCAGTGTCAGTGAAGGAATTCCCTGGCACTGATAGTGCCTACCGCCATGGTTTTTGTGGCAGTAAGATTGCCACGAAAACCATGGCGGTAGGTGGGGTCATAATCCTGAGGGTGGGACTGTGACAGACGCCTGGCTGGAGACCGAAGTCTCCAGCCCCGCGGCTGTTACCGCCCTGGCAGACGGAGTGGTACATTGGCGGTTTGGCTTGAGCCAATGTCATATGTTTGGGAAAGGTACTGCCAGCCTGTTGGCAGTTCCTTTCTCCAAAATAACACCATCAGCCAGGGTCATAATGAGGGCCTTAGTAACTTTGCACCTAGCCTTCAGTAAATGAAGGTTAGGCATATAGGTGACTTATAAGTTACCTAAGTGCAGCGAAAATGGCTGTGAAATAGTGTGTTCACTATTTCACACAGGCTGCAGTGACAGTTCTGTGAAAGGGCTTGTCTGAGCTCCTTATGGGTGGCAAAAGAAATGCTGCAGCCCATAAGGATCTCATCCAATCCCAATGCCCTGGGTACCTAGGTACCATATACAAGGGACTCATAAGGGGGGTCCAGTGTGCCAATCTGAATTGGGATATGGAGTCACTAAACAATAGTGACAAATTTGGTAAACAGAGAGAGCACTAAGCAGTAGAGTTCTGGTTAGCAGAATTCCAGTGACACAGTCAAGCATACTGACAACACATATAGGCCACAAACTATGAACACTGGGGTCCTGACTAGCAGGATCCCAGTGAGACAGTAAAAACACACTGACAAACAGGCAGAAATTGGGGGTACATGCCAAGAAAGATTGTACTTTCCTACACATTTAGATTACCCGCTCCTTATTGTGTTTTGTAATTGTTAATGGGTATTGGTTCTTACTGTTTGATTTGATAGTCTTATTACTCCTGTCTGAGTCAAAAGATTCAAGTTGATCTCTGAGGGTAGTAGATGTCACTGCCCTATTACCTGTCACCTTAATCTAATTTAGGAGGTCACATGCCCACAGAATGTGGTAGCAGAGGATGGTTACATCTCAATAGGAGAAAGATCATCCTTTGTTTTATTTATTTTTGATGGTTTTTCTTAATAGCAGAGAGATCATTCTGAGATTTAGTTATTTGGTTTTGCTAATGCTTGTTAAGATGAGGATGGTATGTTCCCAGTGTTGTTTGAGTTCTAAGTAGGGTTTGCGCTGGCAATGCTTTGGCAAATCACAGGTGAATTGTGATGAATGAGTGAAACAGGGAGTTTGTGTACTCCAAGGTAGTTGAGTAGAGAGTTTGCGTACTCCAAGAGTGAGAGTAGGGGAGTCGTCGTACTTTAAGTGAATGTGGAGCACTGTGCTAAAAAAAAAATTGCCCAAGTGGTTGTTGTTACAGGTCCTGCGAGGTCTAAGACTCTGGAGTACTGTGCAAGTGTAGGAAAGTACCATCTTGCCTGGCATGTTACCCCCATTTTTACTGTATGTATGTTTGTTTTTGCCTATGTGTCACTGGGATCCTGCTAGTCATGAACCCAGTGCTCATAATGTATGCCCTGTATGTGTTCCCTGTGTGGTGCCTAACTGTGTCACTGAGGCTCTGCTAACCAGAACCTCAGTGTTTATGCTCTCTCTGCTTTTAAAATTGTCACTGCAGGCTAGTGACTAATTTTACCAATTCTCATTGGCACACTGGAACACCCTTATAATTCCCTTGTATATGGTACCTAGGTACCCAGGGTATTGGGGTTCCCGGAGATCCCTATGGGCTGTAGCATTTCTTTTGCCACCCATAGGGAGCTCAGACAATTCTTACACAGGACTGCCACTGCAGCCTGAGTGAAATAACGTCCACATTATTTCACAGCCATTTTTCACTGCACATAAGTAACTTATAAGTCACCTATATGTCTAACCTTCACCTGGTGAAGGTTGGGTGCCAAGTTACTTAGTATGTGGGCACCCTGGCACTAGCCAAGGTGCCCCCACATCGTTCAAGGTAAATTCCCCGGACTTTGTGAGTGCCGGGACATCATTACACGCGTGCACTACATATAGGTCAATACCTATAGGTAGCGTCACCATGGTAACTCTGAACATGGCCATGTAACATGTCTAGGATCATGGAATTCTGGTATTGGGGGACAATTACATGCATCCCCGGGTCTCTAGCCCAGAACCCGGGTACTGCCAAACTACCTTTCCGGGGTCTCCACTGCAGCTACTGCTGCTGCCAACCCCTCAGACAGGTTTATGCCCCCCTGGGGCCTGGGCAGCCTGGTCCCAGGAAGGCAGAACAAAGGATTTCCTCAGAGAGAGGGTGTTACATCCTCTCCCTTTGGAAATAGGTGTGAAGGGCTGGGGAGGGGTAGCCTCCCCCAGCCTCTGGAAATGCTTTGATGGGCACAGATGGTGCCCTCTTTGCATAAGACAGTCTACACCGGTTCAGGGATTCCCCCAGCCCTGCTCTTGCGCAAAACTGGACACAGGAAAGGGGAGTGACCACCCCCCTTACCAGCACCTCCCAGGGGAGGTGCCCAGAGCTCCTCCAGTGTGTCCCAGACCTCTGCCATCTTGGATGCAGGGGTGTGAGGGCACAATGGACAGCTCTGAGTAGCCACTGCCAGCAGGTGACGTCAGAGACCCCTCCTGATACGTGCTTACCTTTCACTGCAGCCAATCTTCCTCTGATAACAAATGCAAGAGCTCACTAGAGTTCCTCTGCACTTCCCTCTTCTCCCAAGGATCGATCGCTGACTGCTCCAGGACACCTGCAAAACTGCAACAAAAGTATCAAGAAGACTACCAGCAACATTGTAGCGCCTCATCCTGACGGCTTTCTCGACTCTTTCCTGGTGGTGCATGCTCTGAGGGCTGTCTGCCTTCACCCTGCACTGGAAGCCAAGAAGAAATCTCCTGTGGGTCAACAGAATCTTCCCCCTGCCAATGTAAGCACCAAACTTCTGCATCACCGGTCCTCTGGGTCCCCCTCTCATTCTGACGAGCGTGGTCCCTGGAACACAGGAGCTGGGTTCAATTGTCTCCCACAGTCCAGTGGCCCTTCTGTCCAAATTTGGTGGAGCTGAGTCCTTGCCTCCCCACGCCAGACAGTAATCCTGTGTACTGCGTGAACTGCAGCTGCTCAGGCTTCTGTGCACTTTTCCAAGACTTCCTTTGTGCACAGCCTAGCCCAGGTCCCCAGCACTCAGTCCTCCATTGCCCAACTCGCTGAGTTGGACTCCGACGTCGTGGGACCCTCCTTTGTGACCCTGAGTTGACCACTATCCTCAGATCTTCTAAGTGCCTATTCTGGTACTTCTGCGGGTGCTGTCTGCTTCTGCGTGGGCTCTCTCTATTGCTGAGCACCCCTTTTGTCTCCTCCTCCAAGGGGAGACTTCCTGGTCCTTCCTGGGCCTTAGCAGCACCCAAAATCCTCAACCGCGACTCTTGCAGCTAGCAAGGCTTGTTTGCGGTCTTTCTGCGTGGAAACAACTCTGCATCCTCCAACACGCCGTAGGACATCTTCTGACCAAAGGACAAGTTCCTGGCACCTTCTGTTGTTGCAGAATCCTCGGCTTCTTCCACCCAGCGGCAGCCCTTTTGCACCTTCACCCAGGGTTTAGTGGGCTCCTGCCCCCCCGTACACTTGTGTGACTGTTGGACTTAGTCCCCTTCCTTTACAGGTCCTCAGGTCCAGGAATCCATCTTCAGTGTTTTGCTCGCAGTTGTTGTCCTTGCAGAATCCCCTATCTAGACTTTACTGTCTTTCTGGGGTAGTAGGGTAACTTTACTCCTACTTTTCAGGGTCTTAGGGTGGGGTATCTTGGACACCCTTAGTATTTTCTGACACTCTCAGCAACCCTCTACAACCTACACTAGGCCTGGGGTCCATTCGTGGTTCGCATTCCACTTTTGGAGTATATGGTTTGTGTTGCCCATAGGCCTATTTCTACCTATTGCATTCTATTGTGATTCTACATTGTTTGCACTACTTTTCTAACTGTTACTTACCTGATTTTGGGTTGTGTGCATATAATTTGTGTATATTACTTACCTCCTAAGGGAGGGTATCCTCTGAGATACTTTTGGCATATTGTCACTAAAACAAAGTACCTTTATTTTTTAGTAACTCCGAGTATTGTGTTTGCTTGTGATATAGTGCTATATGATATAAGTTGTATAGTAGGAGCTTTGCATGTCTCCTAGTTCAGCCTAAGCTGCTCTGCTATAGTTACCTCTATCAGCCTAAGCTGCTAGAACACCTCTATTCTACTAATAAGGGATAACTTGACCTGACACAAGGTGTAAGTACCACAAGGTACCCACTATAAGCCAGGCCAGCCTCCTACAGAAAGTGTATGAGATACTTCTTTGGTTGTTCCTATTTACTTGTCTGCAGGTGAAGGTGTTGGTCCATTGAGCGCTGTCACGAACATCTGTAGTAATGTTTCCTTTGGGTGTGTGTTGTGGTTGGTATTAGGTGAATCCCGGGTGCACATGGATGATCCGTACTTACCAAAGTGAGGTTTGCAGGTTGAATTTTACTTGCGATTGTGAGAAAGCCACAGCCAGAAGAGTAGCTGTTTGTGCGAAAGCCCCCAGTCGAATTTCTGCAAAAGCTTTCAAAGTGTTTGAGACCTACCTGTAGTGCAAAATCACAACAGAGAGTACGGGGTTCTTTTAATGTCCCTCGTTACATTAAAAGAACCCCGTACTCCCTGTTGTGATTTTGTATTGATTTTGGGAGCTGAGTACCGTTGTGTTTTTCATTTGCCTTTCCCCTCTCTCCCACATACTCTCTTATTGTGAATTGACCTACCTGTTGTGTACAGACAAGTTGGTTTTTGTTGATTTTTTTCTAGTGTTTGCAATATTTTACATTTATTTTCCTGTGTGACTCAAGTATGAAGAACGAGCCACAAGGCTTTGTCAGCTGCTATGTGTAGTGACAGTGATGTCACTAGGTCTGCGCTGGGATTGGTCAGCTGGTGAAAGGAGCCACACACGGATTGGTGGACAACTGTGAACAGCTATTGGTTGAGAATAGCAAGCAAAAAGGATTTTGGGACTGAAATACTTCCTGTTTTGGATTACATTTGTAATTTAAAACTCTATTAATTTTAAACAAATTACAATTTTCAAAGCATTAAAGAGTGCGATGAGGGGAGATGCTTTTATTCCAGTTTAAATTGGAGAAATTGCCCCGTCAGAAAGTACACCCGCATACATAGTAATTGAAGAGAAAGGTCCATCAGCATGTATTTGGTTAAAAGAATGGTGCAAAAGAACGGAGAAGGACTGGTCTTTACCTTCTCCTACTTATAGAAGTTTTAATATGACTATTTTAGAAAATTTGAGAAAATTACTTTATGAATTAAAGCCCCCGCCAAGACAGCACAATTTGAAGCCTTAGCTATTTGGGAGCTAGTAGCCTGACAACAAGAGAAATTAAAATTTAAGAGATGACGGCAAAAAGCTAAGAAAACGTTGTTAGAAGCCAAACGGGATTGGAGAAAAAAACCTTACAGGGTAATGGAGTGTTCCCTGCAATTTCACAAGATAAAGAGGACAGTGTCAGACCAAAGACAATGAAAAAGAATCCTGAAGTAACTGAGTCGAAGTCAGATGAAGCTAGAAAAATCACTAACTTATGATAGTGATTCAGATGATGAATTTAAAACACAATTATTGAAAAATTGTCCTCCTGCATATGTAGCAGAATAGGCAAATCAAGGTGCTATTGTTAGTACAATTGTGCCTTCAGCTGTAGTAACACAAAGTCAAGTTCAGGTTGCAACTAATGTTCCTACTATTGCAGTAACTCAAGCTCCTGTCGTTCAGACTGTCACTCAGTCTGTAATATATGCTACAGTTCCTGTTAGTTCTGCACCGAGGATTACAATCCCAGTGGTACCACAGATATTTCAGAAACCACTAATGGCCCAGATGGAGTCTATACCTAATTCAATGACTCCTGTGCAAGTTGTTAGTCAAGCCCAGGCAATGGCAATGTATGCTCCAGTAACAATATTGCAGTCAAGTTACTCAGTATTTACAGGTCAGAGTGCTGGAATGATTTACTCAAAAAATCTGAATACTTCATAAGGGCCAGAAGCATTAACAGTTCCTGTCACAAATGACCCAGTTGTTCCATTGTATGGCTCTGGAAAGTAGAGCAACATGCACATTTCTAACTCAATTAATAATGCTGCAATGTTTTCACCTTTTAATTCAAATGCAGAAAGGGAGAAATTCAATGCTACCGTGGGAGTTATGTCTCCAATAAATCAGACTTTTGACAAAACAGGTCCGCTTATAGATGTAACTTGTCCTGTGATCTCACAAACATTGGTCTCTCCAAATTCGGTTCTAGTGTCACCTGAGAGAGTGATAGGTCCACCATGTAATACTCCACAATACGTGCCGAAAGTAAATAATAATGTATCCTTGCAAGGCTTGACAGCTCAGCAATTAACAGAATGATTGGAGAACGTGAGTGGGGCATCATCAATGAAAAGAGTCAGAAGGGCACTGAAGTAAATGAAATGATTGAGGGAACACTTGAATTAAATAGAATTGACTCATATAATGAAGATGAGTTACACTTCATGTGTAAAGATGTCACAAATAAATCAGGACTGACATATCAGAAGTGTTCATAGCTTGCAGAAAAATATAAAGTGGATATGGAGAAATCCAAACCATTAAACATGAGTTACAGATTAGAATTCAATTCAAAAGACATGAAATCTCCTGGAATGAACATTCATATTAGGGAATTAATCCAAAGTATTCAAACACGGGGACATTAGGTAAATGGGAAGGCAGATGGGTAAAGAAAAGAGGGCAGAATAAAAGGGAGTCTGCAACCTCCAACTCTACTGCCACTCAGGAGACTGCCAGTCCAGTGAAAAGATTACCAATGAGAGAAATTCCAAAAGGGAATTATTTTCATGTACCTTGGAGCAGGAGTGATATTTTGTCATTTACAAATGATTACTCAAGACTGAGAGAGAAGCCAGTGGAATGGTATCAACAGATGGACAGATTTGTGAAATTTGTAAAATACTTACAGGACGATTTAAATACTCTTTTAAAAATATTGGTCTCAGCTGATTTATGGATTGAGTGCAAAAGGAGTGTTGATTGGACGAAGAGAGATCCTCCACGAGATCCGGTTACAGGTGCACCGTCTCCTGAAGTAATGAAAAGCTATTACAAAGTGATTGCATTTTTTTCTCCGAAAAATATTGATTGGCAGAGAATTGAAAGGACAGCACAGGAAGCAAAGGAGTCAGTAAATGCATATTATAAAAGGTTGTTGCAGGCATTCAAGCTTTACAGTGATACAATACAATTCAGCCTAAAGACGTGATTTATTTTGTGTTTAGGATTGTGCTGGGGTTGAGGCCTGAAATTGGTAACATGCTTAAGAGTAATTTGATTGGCTGGCAAGCAAAACCAATTGATGATGTATTGCAGTTTGCTAAATATTGCAGTGATGAAATTGACATGAAACAGAAAAGATTGAGAGAAAAGGCAATGGAGATGCAGATTAGAGCAGCATAATAAGGGATGAAGGAAATTCCACATGCAAGTGATTCAAGGACAAGGAATGGCGAGAGGAAGAAGCCGTTGTAGTGGTAGAAACTGAAATTGTGCTGAGCTGAATGCTAATGTTAATCCAGGTGAAATGCAGGTAATGAAGAAAATGGAACCTTGTCATGTGCGCAGGAGTCTTGGACACTGGAAGAGGGAATATCCATTGATGGTGCAGGAAGGTGTTGTGCAGATAAATGAACATTAACTTTTTCCAAATTTGAGAGGGCTGAGAAATCAGAATCCTAATGTAAATGCCTAGAATATGAATAATCAAATGCATATTCCGCATATGCAAATTCCCCAACAGCAGATGCCACGTTTTCAAGTACCACAACAGCAAAGGCAACAGCAGAGGCGAATTATGCCACAGCAGCATCAAATGCAAATACCTCAAGCTCCAATGGCACAGCAGCAGGTAGTGGTTCCTCAGCAGAACATAGGTCAAAGGTTAAGTAAAAATAATCAGCAGTTGATAACACAATACCCGTTACACAGTGAGGATGAACTGAGTGATGAAATTGTGAGTGAGAGCTCGGATGAGGAAGAATGTGTGCTAGCAACTTCATAAGAAGTAGGTCAGAGTGGTCCCTATATAAATGGAAAAGTCATGGAGTTTCATTCCTGGTCGACACAGAAGCTACACTGTCCACTTTCAGAACTGCAGAAGTTCCCAATGTGCCACTTTCTGGAAGAACAGTACAGGTTGTAGGAGTAGCAAATCAACACTTGACAAATCTGATTACTGAATTGATTCCTGTTAAAATTGGTACTTTTTAAAGCATGCACAAATTTGTATTTTGTGACTCAAGTCCAGTATTACTGCTGGGAAGAGACTTGTTCTGCAAATGAAAGTATTATGGAATTCCTATTCAAACAAATAGAGATGATGAAGAATCATGCATACATGTTGGCTGCAAATCTAATTAATGAAGAATTCCCATTGATTACTCTTGTTCCTGCATTCACAGTACAAGATTTACCAAGTAACCTACAAGATACAGTTATTTTAAAAGTGTGGGATCTTTCAGGTTGAGATATTGGTTTAATTAAAGGAGTGGAACCAGTCAAAGTCACAATTAAATCTAATACAGTCTTCCTGAAAACTTCTCAATATCACATGACACCAGATGTAATTGAAAGAGTTACTATTGTAATTGCAGATTTTGTTGAGCAAGGGGTTTTGAAAGAAGTGCTGAGCAGCCCATGTAATTAACCTAATATGGGTTTGCGGAAACCTAGTGGAACATTTCGCACAGTTCAGGATTTGAGAAAAATAAATGACTTAGGGGCTGATTCCTAGTTTGGCGGGCGGCGGTCGCCGCCCGCCAAGCGGGAACCGCCAGAAGACCGTACCGCGGTCAAAAGACCGCGGCGGTCATTCTGGCTTTCCCGCTGGGCGGGCGACCGCCAAAAGGCCGCCCGCCCGCCCAGCGGGAAAGCCACAGCAACAATGAAGCCGGCTCCGAATGGAGCTGGCGGAGTTGCTTTTGTGCGACGGGTGCAGTTGCACCCGTCGCAATTTCCAGTGTCTGCTATGCAGACACTGGAAATCAATGTGGGGCCCTGTTAGGGGGCCCCTGCAGTGCCCATGCCATTGGCATGGGCACTGCAGGGGCCCCCAGGGGCCCCACGACACCCGTTCCCACCAGCCTGGTTCTGGCGGTCAAAACTGCCAGAACCAGGCTGGCGGGAAGGGGGTCAGAATCCCCATGGCGGCGCTGCCTGCAGCGCCGCCATGGAGGATTCTGCAGCCCAGGGGAAAACCGGCAGGAAACCGCCGGTTTCCCTTTTCTGACCGCGGCTTTACCGCCACGGTCAGAATGGGCCTGGATGCACCGCCAGCCTGTTGGCGGTGCATCCGCGGTCCCCTACCCTGGCAGTCTCGGACCGCCAGGGTAGGAATGACCCCCTTAGTGGTTAAATGTTGTCTAGTGGTACAAAATCCAGCAATGATTTTGTTTCAAATTCCATGTGATGCAGAATGGTTTACAGTAGTGGATTTGTCACAAACATTTTTCTCAGTGCATCTACACCAGGATAGCCAGTTTCTATTTTGTTTTAAATTCTGTAATCATGTGTATTCCTGGTGTAGAATCCCATGAGGATTTTCAGAATCCCCATCAATTTTTAATCAAGTGCTGAGAAAGAATCTAGAAGCATTGGAAATGCCTTTCCAATCTACATTAGTTCAGTACATTGATGATTTGATGGTTGCTTCAAAAACACAAGAAGCATGCAGGCAAGATACTATTGCCTTACTGAATCATTTTTTGTGAGAATGGACATAAAGGGTCACCAGAAAAATTACAGTACTGCCAAAAAGAAGTTAAGTATTTGGAACATCAAATAGAGAAATGTGTAAAGAAAATTTCCAGAGAAAGGGTTAAAGCTATATTGGAAATAAACCCTCCTATTACTAAAAGAGATGGCAGGATGTTTTTGGGAATGGTGAGTTACTGTCGCCAATGGATTCCCATTTTTTCTGTGAGTTCCAAACTGTTGCAAAGACTGACCTACAAAGACATTATTGATCCTGTGCCTTATGATGACACTTGTATGAAAGCTTTTACTAAACTGAGAGAGAGTCAGTGCGGAGCACCAGCTCTGGGAATGTCTAACTACACAAAACAATTTTCACTCTTTTGCCATGAACGAGATTGTTGTGCTCTTTTGGTCCTGACACGGGTACATGGTGGTGTAAATCACCCTGTAGTGTACTTTTCAGCTACATTGGATCCAGTTGCTGCTGTTCTAACAGGCTGTTTGAAGCAGTTGGCTGTGGTTGGTGTTAGTCTTGCCCAAAGTGAGGGCATTGTGATGGGACATTCTTTAACTGTTCTGGTCCCTCATTCAGTTGAGGTCTTGCTTACCAGGACGAAATCTCAATACCTGGCAAATGCTCAAATGACAAAAAATGAATTATTGATTTTGAGAAGGTGTGGAGTACTTAACCCTGCTACTTTATTACCTATAAACACTGCTGAATTTGAAAATGTAAATGAAGTGGAACATGACTGCCAGGATGTTACTGAACTGTGCAACAAACCCAGACCTGATATTTAGGATACTTCGTTATAGAAAAATGACCAAATCATTTTTGTTGATGGTTCCTGAAGAAGAAAAACTTTATCCGGTATGAAATAATTCAACCCTTAAATTACATAAACAACATTAAATAGACCATATCAATAAAACAGTAAAATAACAATCATAATTTTAAAAACAGATAAAACCTCGTTACCAAGGATAATAGTCTAAAAAAAAACCTTTAACAAACTCTATGTTACTGCGCCATGTAATGGCTCCCCTCAAAAACAATCCCCAACCCCTCCATACCAATGCATCTGAGGCCATTTGCAGCCACATGAAAGCAGGACGAAATTGCACAAAACCCTTTGGCCTCAGCAGGGGTAATAAAAAACGACTTCTAAAAGGTGCATAACAAACACAGAATAATGTAAAATGGAACAAGGTCTGCAGGGACACCCTGTCACAGGAACACGGTCTGATAGATTTTTCCCCATACTGACCTAACGGAAAGCAGAGATTATTTCTAATAATCCCCAAACGAAATCGAGTAATAAGAGTCCTTTCCCTCAGGTCATTGATTGCTAGGAGATAGGGCTCAGGACCCAACCCCATCTTTAACATAATAAAATCCCTGACCGATTGTTTCCCTAGTTCCTTTCCCTCTCTTTCAGCCCTCCGGATTCTCAAGAAATTCTCCTTCACCTAATTTTTATCCTGGCTAGTCAGACCCTCAGGAGTGTCAAACAAGTCCGGCCGCCCCAAATCCTGTGCTACCTTTCTTATATACATCAGCCAGGGAATGTATTTTACATTATCACAGGCCAAACAGTCCCTTAAGATCTCTCTATTAAAAATGGCAAATTTATTACTCCACATCGAAATCCATAACAAAAGGGGAGCCAACTGAATAGTATCTTGCACACACTCAAGATCTAGTTCTAGATGCAAGCAAAAACCAGAGGTATTTTGGCCAACACCCAATAGCCTTCTACAGAAACGATTTTCTTCAATAATGGGCACTCGGATGTCCATATACCCCCAAAGTGCTGCACCATACAACAGGACAGGGAGACATTTTCGCCTGTAGATTTCAAGCAGAGGCTTAATAGGTTTACTTCCCACTCTTACAGCAAAATCAAAATTGGCACCAACTGAGGCATGGAAGAGTATACACCTCCTGGCAATAGAGGGTTTCCATGAGCTTTTATCATCAAACATCACCCCTAAATATGGGAATTCATTGACCCTGCTAATAGTTTGATCATCAACTTTTAGCTCCCCAACCCTGCTCAAAGGTTTACCACATACCATAAAATGCTATTTCTTATAATTGATCTCTAGACCCAAGCCTGACATGTAAGAGGTGTAGGCTCTAACTACTTTACAGAGGCCGTTCATAGTGGGGGCCAGAAGGACTGCATCGTCCGCATACGTCAACACCGGGACATTAGTGTCATTCACCTTAGGGACATCCCTACAGTGTTCCACCAAGAAATCTGACAATCCATTAGTATATAAAAGGAACAGAGTAGGGGCCAACACACACCCCTGGCGAATGCCCTTGGTGAGCTTAAAAGCCTCTGAACATTCCCCATTTGTCCCCACCCTCACATTAGCAACTGATCCTGAGTGGAGGTACCGGAGCATCTCCACAATATCAGGATCCATCCCTAACTGACTTAACCTTTCCCACAATATGGACCGATTTACCTTAGCAAAGGCACAACTAAGGTCCATAATGGCAAGATAAATGGTGCCCTCCTTGGCTTGCGTATATTACCCAATCATCATCAGAAGATTAAGGCACTGTTCACATGTGCCAAGACCCTCCCTAAAACCATACTGGTCCCGGCTCAAAATTTCCTTTCCTGCCATCCAAGCCTTAATACGACTTAAGATGATCTGTCCCAAAATCTTCCCAGAAGAGTCAAGTAGGGAAATAGGGTCATAGGACTTAGGGTCATTCTGATCCCCCTTTTTAAAAACTGGGATAATACAAGCCCTTCTCCAAGAGGCAGGAATTCCCACGGTAACTGCCGCATTAAGAACATTTAAGAGAACAGATGCCCATAACTGAGGACAAGATTTGTACAAATCAATGGGGATGGAATCCGGGCCCGGGGCTTTTATTACTAGCGCTACCCTGGAGTGCATCAATAACTTCCTGGAGCGAAAACCTAATCGCTAGATTGGGAACCACACCACACTCTTTTTTCCAATTATTTCTTAGGGGAATCCCCTCAAAGATTCTCCAGAAATAATTTACCCAAGCCTCCAGGGCAATATTACAGCCCAAACCCTCAGAAGTCTCTGTTGCAAAAGCACCTCTATTCACCACCTTCCAAAACAGACCAGGATCCTTCAGGACTGTGGCGCACTCCAACTCTGCCCAGGCATTTGCTTTAAATTTTTCCTTACTTTCCCTCAGAGCCCTTTTATATTTAATCCTTGCTGCTTTCACTGCGGGTCTATCTATGGGATATTCTTTGAGGGCCATTTTCCTATTTGCCCTAGCATCGTAACAGGCCTTATCAAACCACCCACCTCTGCGCTTGTTGGGACGACTGTCTATTGAGAATAAGCAGTCTCTAACTACTATCTTTACTTCAGCTATTGCATCCATCACTTCCTTAGGGCTTGGAGTCTCTCTCAAAAGTATATCCATAAACAAGGGTAGGTTACCTCCCACCACCCTCTCTATAACTTGTTGGGCATCTACCTGTTTCCAGCCAAGTCGCCTACCCTGGTCTCTTATCTTCACTATTGCGGGTCCACCCCGCCCTGATTTACTTGGAGCCCCTGGAAGTTTAAAGCACACTGTGAGGGGGTTATGGTCACTTATACATTCTCCAAGCACCTCTCCTCCAGTTATCAAATCTTTCAGTAACGGAGACACGAAAATGTAGTCAATTGTCATGCCAGACCCTCTACCCACAAATGTTAGGAGCTGATGCAAATCTACTACTTCAGTGTCCCGGAAGTTCAAAAGGCCCAACTTCCTAAGTTCCTTAATCAGAGCCCTGCCTCTAGCATCCTGAAAGTCATCCGCCGAGTAGTCCACACAGACGTACTCGAAGGGATTTACCACTGTACTGAGTTGACCCAGCTTGGCATTAAAATCTCCCAATACAATGGCACAGAATTCCAACCCCACCTCCTCCATTCTATGTTTCAACACCTGAAGAATGGAGAAGAGAATCCCAATTTGACACCCCCCATCCCATACAGCATTATAAAAATTAACCAACAAAACATTAAAATTATTAGAAAGAATTAATCATACAGGCAATATACCCTGGTGGTTACAATTGATTTGAAAAGCAGCCACTATCTTGGAAAAATGGATTAAGGTAACCAGACCCCCTTTCGAATGACCTCCAAGGGACCGAACAGCTGGGATAGCAAATCTATCATAACCATCCCAAGCAGCCAGCCCATCAGACCATGTTTCCTGTAGCATAATAATATAGTCAGCCAGACACCTAACCCAAGCCTGGTCAGATAACTTGGCATCATACCCCGCAATATTCCAGGAAATAAGATCACACTTCGAGCCCACCCCCTCCAACTCAGTCACAGTCTTGGTGCATTGTCAATCCACCCCTGCCAAGTCAGAGTTTATATTGTAATCTGTTCTCCTGCAGATTGGCCACAGGGCATTCTGGCCTAAAGGGGGGATCCTGCCAAGGTCAGGAGAGGGAGCAGCACCCAGTCGCATATGATTGAAGAAATATCCCAGGGGGGCCATACCAATTGTTTCTGCCCTTGAAAAAGCATGACTATATGAGAAGAGTAGCGGTTGAGCCAGGCCCGGGTATCTAACATTTATAATAACACAATCGTCATTCCCCTGTTTTTTCCCCGGCCCAACCCAGTCAATTCTTCGAACAAACAAAACATCTTCGAGATCCTTACATGAGAAATTGCAGTTTGTGCTCAACCAATAACCAGTTTTATTTTTTAATTGAGCTATAGATTCTGTTACCCTAGGGGCCAAAACAGGGACATTTGTCAGCACTACCACATAAGGGGCACATGCCGGGGGGAGATCCAGACGGGCCAACGAAGACTTTTTACTCAACGGATTTTGATTAGACTTCCCAACAAGATGAAGGCGAGCCCCTCCAGTCACCACAGAAACACGGTCAGGTTGCCTTCCGAGGCTGGTTCCATTTAAGGCCCACCGACCGTTGGTGGGGCGGTAGTTGAAGCCAACACAGACTGAGCACAGGCACCTTGCCCCCAAGAACTTGACGGTTTTCCAGTTGCTGAGGCATATTTCCCAGGGACCCAGCATCTTCCTCCTGTAGATTCACCTCCACACTAGGATGTGATAGACAACACAGGGCCTCACATCTCCCCATAGATTGGCTCCCTTGGCTTCTTCATTCACCTAGCCGAGAAACTGCTTTTTCTATCACCAATAGTTTTGCTATCACAGGTGACAGAATACCCTCAATCATCTCCTTAAGCTTTTACAAAAAATTTATTCCATCACAGCCCATTGGCTCGCTAGATTTAGTACCGCCATATAACTCCTTGGTATTACCCACAAGAGAAGCTTTCGTTTTGGGGACTGTTTTCTTCGGTGTCTTTTTCTTCCTTGGCAGAGGACTGCACTTATCCATAGAGCAGGCCACAGGAGAAGACAGCAAGAGCCTTTTACTTCTTCTCGAAGGCCCTGGGTCGCCAGAGTCCCCTAATTTCTCAGCATGGTCACGCTCTGATACAACACATAGCTCTCCTCCAGGATGGGCCACCACCCCCTCCTCCTCCAAGGCCACTGAGGGATCACTGACTATTGAGGCATGACGTCAATCCTCCATCTCCATAGATAGCCTCCACTCCGCCAGATCAATTTCCTTAGTCACGACCCCAACAGCTCTAGCAAGAAAGGAGTCCAATGTAGTATTTACGCTACCCTGCCTGCCACTGCCATCACTCATGGCTCCAGATAGCTGGCCATTTTTCTGCCCCATTTAAGCAAGCGGTAGCCCCTCACTAAGTGCAGCAGCGGAAAACACAGTTTAAAACAAAGTCTCCCAAGCAGAAAGGTCTCCATTCCTTATAAAAATAGATAATATACACAAAACTCACCATCCACGGCAAGATGAAAGGGGGGTGGCTCGGCCCAGCCCAGCCTCTGACGGTCGATGACTGGCGCAAGACGGGCCCGCCCTTGGCCCGGGCGCGTCCCGCTTGGCGGGAAAGCAGAATGCGCTATAAGCGCTAGAGACCCGGTGACTCCTCCAGCTCATGCTGCGTGGGAGTCCCACAGGGTCCTAATGGCGCCTGGTGCCACCTCCTCTCCGTTGATGGTTCCTGTTTAAGAGACAATGTGGGAACCTTGAGAGGTGGTTATGCTATGTGCACTATTTCTTGTGTACTAGAAGTTGAATGGCTTCAAGGAGTAGTTTCTGCACAAGTAGCTGAATTGGTTGCTCTCACTAGAGCATGATGTATTTCATCACAGGTCAAAATTATAATTTTTACAGACAGCCAGTATGGATTTGGTGCTGTACAGGACTTCAGGGCAGTTATGGTCCCAGAGAGGTTTCATGACTTCTTATGGCTCTCGCATTAGGAATGGTGATAGGATTGATGAGTTACTGAGAGCTTTGCAATTACCTGAGAAAGCACAGTTGTCAAGTGCACTGCGCATCACAAACCAAATGATTTCATCACTATGGTAACGCATATGCTGATCAAGTTGTGAGATATTGTGCAGTTAATTGTGCAGTTTTCAATGAAGAGTGTAAAAATGTAACAGGTACTGATGAGAGAAATCAAAGTTTTTTGTTGACAGTGGTTGACACTTGGAAGAAATTAAAAGATTGCAAGATGAAGTTCCAGAATATGAGAACAGAAGCTGGACATAATTAAGTTGCAATCAAAAAGAAATTGACGAAATTTGGGTTTCAAATAAAGGGCAGGTGGTCTTGCCAAACTGTCTACTGACGCAAATGACCAGATGTTATCATGGTCAAACTCACATTGGCAGAGATGCAATGATTTGAACATTTAAGCAATCATGATTCAATACAAAATTTAGACAGGTTGCAGAAGCAATTTGTCACAGATGAATTACATGCTAACAAATGAGGGTAGAAAAAATAACTATTGTCAATTTGAGACACATTGGAAGATCAGAGGGTCCATTTAACAGAATGAAGATGGTTTTCATTGAAGTGCCTCTGTGTGGTGGTTTGAGATATATGTTGGGGATTGTCTGTATAGTTAGTCATTGGATTGAAACCTACCCTACATGTAGAAATGATAGCCTCACAGTAGCAAAGGTATTACTTAGGGAGCTAATACCAAGATTTGGGTTTCTGTCCTCTTTAGAATCAGATAGAGGAAGTCACTTCAATAACAAAGTGATAAAAAAGCTATGTTCAGTGTTAAACAATGAGCAGAAGCTGCACTGTAGTTACAGTCCTGAAGCTTCTGGATTAGTAGAGCAAATAAATGGTACTTTGAAAGCTCAATTAGCAAAAATGTCCGCATCCACTAATTTGAAATGGCCTGATGCTTTACTTTTGGATCTGATGAGCATGTGAAGTACACTTGACAGAAAGACTGGTCTCTCCTCACATGAGATATTGATAGGCAGGGCCATGAGATTGCCAGCTGTTCCTGCAAATGTGCTTGTAAGCATAACAGATAACTTGGTGCTGGATTAATGAAAGGGTCTAGCTGATGTGGTTTGATCTTTGTCTCACTAGGTAGATGCAATAGCCGTGGCACCATCCCAAGCCAGTGTCACTATCTACGGGCTGGTGACTGGGTGGTTATCAAGAAGCATGTGCAGAAGACTTGCTTGGAGCCTAGGTGAAAGGGTCCTTTTCAGGTCATCCTGGTGGCGAAGGCTGCTGTGAAGTGCGCTGGAGGTCCAATCTTGATTCATGCAAGCCATACTCATAAAGTGTCATATCCTTTGGATGATAAAGATCCAGTGTTCCTGAGAGCACCAGCAGAAACTGTAGAGTCTCAAGCGAAGCAAGTGACAGAAACAGAGCAAGAGACTGGGTGAAGACTGTGCAAAGTAGGGAAGATCCAGAATCAAGTTTTCCTCTGCCAGCTGAATTTGAGGACAGTACTGATACTCCTCTATCAGCAGAAACATAAGTGAATGTAGCAGGAGAGTCAAGTCTAAAGTGGACTCTCCCAGAAGCAGACAATTGGGAAAGAGAGATAAAGCAAATATTGTTTCCTGAAGTAGCAGAGTGGAGTTGGGTTGAATCAAAGTCACACAGATTTGACTCCTTCTGAAGTGGTTAGTAGTGCAGGTAAAACAAGACAAAGTCAAATAAGAAATTGCCAGATTCCTGCTAGACCAAGAAAACTAAGTAAGTCCAGTTGTATCATCACTGTCTGGAAAGACTGTGAAAGAAGATAAGTAACCTTCCTTGACTGCAGTTGAAACAGTTCTTGGTGTATTGCCGTGTATATATGAGGAAGCGGAAACAGCAGAAGGAACAGATCTAAGTGAAGGAGAAACAAGTGCAAATCTAAAATCTAAAAGAAAGAGAATTGCAAGCCGAAGATACATAGGTCCTGAATGGGCATATCTTGTAACTGATGAGTGGGAACATGAGTTTATGTCTTTTTTGTTTCGATAGTGCAAATTCAGTACAGCAAATCACACTTGAACTGAGTTTTGAAATTACATTGTCATATGATCATGAGACATTATACATTCGAAGTAATAGTTTGTGAACAACAGACTGTGATTTACTAAAAGACATTTGAAACTGATTTTTACAAAGCTGCTAAACCGATTTTTGACAAGTTCCGGAGAGCATGAAAGTTGCTGTTTATAATCGTAAGGAACACTGAAGATTATTTTTTATTTTTGTTGAGGCTGCATAGTTAAGTTTAAATTTTTTCTGAAGTTACAATTTGTGATTCTTTACAGGCCATGAATTCCAATCGCAATAGAAACAATGTGTGCAAGTGTGTGTGTGTTGGATTGGCAGTTGTATGTGTGTTGTTAAGTTTGCTGTTGATTATAAGCATGAGTAAAGCTGACATTACATACACAACGTTTTCAATGTTAGAGGTTACTACACTTTCCGAGTTAGACAAGTTCTATAAAAATGATTTACACTTAGAGAGCTCACAAGGAGTTCTTTCTTCAACTGTTTATTATCGTTTACTGTATGAATATGTTGAGACTATGGATGTGAGAGGATATGTGTGTACATGAGTTCCTTCCTCAGTGCAAGAAGGAAACATATCATAGCTTACCACTAACATGGGATTACTTGTAGTCTTTTATTAACAAGGCTTTATAATCAGAAATACATACAGTATTTTTACCCAAATGTTGACTTTCTTTTCTTTTGTTCCAGTTAACCAACACTTGAGTAATATTGCTAAAGCTAGAAACATAGACATTGTAAGAGGTTTCTTTGAGCCTACACTAACATGTGGCACAGCTTACTATCGTTCCATGTGTATATTATATTTGTGGGAAAAATGCTTATTATCGTCTCCCTAGGGGATGGTGTGGGATTTGTTATTTCGGAGTGGTTTCCCTAAAATATACCAGATTGACAACATAAATGATACTCATGACAAATTCAGGTTTCCCCTTAGAAATCAAACTTCATTATTTTTGCTAGCGTCATAGTTCAGATGTTTTCCAAATTAATGTTTGACTTATTTTTTATTCTTGCATGTGACAAAGCCCAGCCCCACACATGCTTTTCAAATTAGAATTTGGTAGTGAGGATGTCTGACCCAATAATTGAATAGATTGTTTATTAATTGATTATGACTGATTCAACTGCACAATTAATTATATATATTGCTATCTCCCAAATAATTAGATTGTCATTCTTTATAATTCTTATGGAGTGTTTAATGGCGATGGCACTTGTTAGGCAAAGATTCTTTAGAAGTTTTGGTCAACCTGTGTTTCTGTATTGCTATCATTTGGTTTTGCGTACTATTATCATGACTTTAGCATTGTTAATATAAGGGCAATAAATGTACTTTACTGAATTAGTGTGGTGATTCATGGCCACACCGGTCATGGTGCATATAAATTACTGACTTCTGTAGGAAAGTATCCTCTTTTTGGCATGGTTACCCCCACTTTTTGCCTGAGGTCAGTGTGTTTTGACTGTGTTTACTGGGATCCTGCTAACCAGGACCTCAGTAGCTGTGTTCTCTCCCTCTGGATTTGGTTGTCTCTAACTTCTTACACCCCACAATTGGCATACTTGTGCCCCCATATAACTCCTTAGTATATGGTACCTAGGTACCCAGGGCATTGGGGCACCAGAGGTTCCCCATGGGCTTCAGCATGTATTATGCCACCCATGGGAGCCCATGCAAAGTGTGTCTGCAGACCTGCCATTGCAGGCTGCGTGAAAGGGTGCATACACCCTTTTCACTACAGGTCACTGCACCAGGTCAGTGTAAGTCACTCCTATTGGCAGGCCCTCCAATCCCAGAGGGCAGGGTGCAAGTACCTGTGTGTGAGGGCACCCCTGCATGAGCGGAGGTACCCCCACAAACTCCGGCTCTATTTTTCTAGACTTTGTGATTGCGGGAAAGCCATTTTACCCTTGTACTGGACATATGTCTAGGAGTGATGTAGCATAGAGAAGAAAGGAAATGTGATGTACTGGCCCACAAGAAAGAATTACACTTCTTTTGGAATAAAGGCTTCACAAGCCCTTAGTACCAGCTTGTCAAAGAGTGTACTGATATTAGACTGACCAGGCTTGAAAATCGCTGACATGGCATGCAGTAGTAACTGCAATGAGAAACAGGGTCTTCAGGGCTAGAATCCTCAGGGTACAACTATGAAGATTCTAAAAAAAAAAGCCCACCTTAAGAATGTCAGACCTACATTAAGGTAAAATGGGGAATAATGAAGGAGGAAGGCTGAAATATGTGCAAAAGCCTTTTCAAAAAGTGAATCACAACAGGAAATTGTGGACAAAGAGAGCTGTTTAGGCAAACAAAGACAGGCTAAAAGGGTTAACAAGTGACCTTAACAGGTGCTCACAAGAAAGCCTCGTTGGGCCAATGCCAGCAATAACAAAAGGATATCATACATCTTAATCAGGACAGGGTTAGCCTGTTTCTCCCAGCACCAGATGACAAACGTGGACCAACAACACGAAAAGAAGGAATTTCAAATCCTCTGAAATGGTTTAGCTCAGTCTCAACACATGGGGTGTAGATTGTGGCAGTTTGGGGGTAACACCTTGTTACTAGTACAGCAGGTCCTCGGCATCCATTGAAGAGGTGGCCATTACTGTTATTCCTCAAACTGGCAAAGACTGGTCAAAATGAGTGTCATATTGGTCAATTTTATTGTTGAATGTGGGTGCCAAACTATTTACTATCATTCTTTCCACTCAGGTACCCCGGTTATTATTCAAGCCAATTATTCTAGCTTCATTTCTGAAAGACAATGTGGAGACATTCCTAAAAATGACTACATATCATTGAAAATGCCCAGAGAAGACCCAAGAACCTTTTTCCTCTCCATCAATGCTGAAAAAGTGCTTGATAAGAGTGGATTGGAGATGGATGAGGGGGCCCTAGCAGTTACTGTCTTTTAGGACCCTGTTTTTGAGCAGGGCACTGGCAGGATATAAATCACTTTCATCAGGATTAAAGGTATAAACTCAGTGCCCTTTACTATGGAAAGGGAAACTAGGCAAGGCTGTCCCCTCTCCCCGCTTCTATCTGCACTAATCCTTAAACTCCTAGCCAATGCCATCAGAAAGATCATAGCCATACAGAGGCTTTGAGTGGGGGTAAGGAACATATGCCAATTATGTTCGCAGATGACATGGTGACGCTCTGCTTTCCGACTCGATCACCGCAAACCCTTCTCACAGACCCGGAAGTCTTTAGGCAGGTAGCACCATTTAACTTCAACCATGATAAGACTGAAGCATTACTACTACATCCACCACGAAACCAAGAACAAGAAATCGGTTGGGTTCTCCCGGTGGAGTTCGGAATGCAAGCAATCAACTTTGTACCCCTCGATCAAGCAGGTGGTGCATTTTTTATTGCTCTGTTCTCTTCAAAGGGACTAGGCAAGATGCAGGGAGATGTTCTCAACAGCATTTTTCTTTGCTAGAGCAAGCAGCTGTTCTCCAAATTAATATCCTGCTGAGAATTCTGTATCTCTTTCAAACCATTCTAGTGAAAGTTCCAAAACAATATCTGTTTGAAATGGGGTCTCTAGTTGGCAGAGGTATACACCCATGTCCAAGTAGGGACCACAATTCTAGTCAGCTTAAGTCACAAACAGGCCACATTATCCTGTGGTAGCTTGGCACTGATCAGTCAGGCTTAACTTAGAAGGCAATGTGTAAAGTATTTTTAGCAAAACATCATCCACTAATACATTGAAAACACCACAAAAATACATCACACAGATATAGAAAAATATATGATATTTATCTGGTTAAAATAAGGTAAAAACAATAAAGATTCAATAAGCACAAGTTGAGATATCACTTTTGCAAGAATTAAAAAAGTCTTAAAACTTAGAAATCAACAGTTGTCTCTTGATAACACAAAGTACCTGGTTTGCGTAAAAAATAACATGCATGGTGACCGCAGAGGAGGAGATGCGCGGAAAGATATGGCATGTGTTGTATTTTCTGACGCAGAACAGATAATGCGTCATCTCTTTCCACGCTGCAAGGGACTTTGCGTTGTTTTTCGGCATGCAGTCTTGGTTCCTCACTGTGATGCGGGGATCTTTTTGATGCCCAGGGACGATGCAGGGAAATTCTGGCCATTCGAGAATAAGTCACAGGCCTTGCGTCAAACCGGTGTGGCAGTGTGTTGAATATTCTGCCGCACAGCAGGCGCTGGGTCGACTTTCCACTTGGGGAAATCGGCTACATCATTCCGGTTCGGGTGTATGTCGATCTGGTAGGGCTATGCGCCGAATTTCCGATACCAAGGAAGGTGCTGCATTGAATCTTCACTCTGGAAGTCAGGCTGAGTCATTCCGGCTTGGCTGTGTGGCGATTTCATGGTCACAAAATGGCTGTATGTCGGATCCGGCAGGCTGTGCATTGATTTTCGGTGCACAAGGAGTTTCCTTACGAGATGAGGTCTTTTTGGCCCCGAGACTTCAGAAAACAGGAGGCAAGCTCAATCCAAACCCGTGGAGAGCACTTCTCAGCAAAGTTAGAGGGCGGCAGGGCAACAGCAGTGCAGCAGTCTTTCTCAGAAAATCAGTCCAAATGAGTCCTTTGGGCAGCCAGGCAGTTCCTCTTGACAGGTTGCAGGTTGAGGCCCAAAAGTGTCCGAGTTGGTGGGGTCAAGGACCCAATTTATATACCCAGAAATGCCTTTGAAGTGAGGGAGACTTCAAAGAGTGGTGTTGAAGTGCACAAGTTCCCCTTTCAGTAAAGGTCTGTCTGCCAGGGTCCCAGTACGGGGTTTGGTAGTTCACTGTATGAGAGCAGGCCACTAGCCTTTGAAATGTAAGTGTCAGGCCCTCCACCCTTCCAGTCCAGGAAGACCCATTCAGTATGCAGATGAGTGCAGGTGTGATTGAGTGTCTTGTGTTTATGGTTGTCTGGGTGAAATGCACAAGGGAGCTGTCAACTAGCCCAGCCCAGATGTGAATTAGAGATAGCCTGTAAGGCATAGAAGGATTTTAAGTGCAGAGAAATATTCACTTTCTAAAAGTGGCATTTCTAAAATAGCAATATAAACTCCAACCTCACCAATAAGCAGCATTTTACATTACCATTCTGGCCATATTAAATATGACCTGGTTACCCCATTCTGTAGGAGGCTGACCTGGTTTGTAGTGGGTAACTTGGGTACTTACACCATATACCAGGTCCAGTTATCCCTTATTAGTGAAATGTAGTAGTGTTCTAGCAGCTTCGGCTGATAGAGGTAGCTGTAGCATAGCAGCTTAGGCTGAACTATGAGACATGGAAAGCTCCTGCCATACCACTATAGTTACACAGTACTTATACACAAGTAAAGACAATACTCAGTGTTACCAAAAATAATGGTAGTTTATTTTAGTGACACAAGGCCAAAAATATCTTAGAGGGAATACTCCTTCTGGAGGTAAGTATTATACACAATATATACAATAGACACCAAAATAAGGTAGGTAATTAGACAAAGGATAGTGCAAACAATAGGAAATGCTATAGAATGCAATAGGAGAAAATAGGTCTGGGGCAACACAAACCATATACTAAGAAAGTGGAATGCGAATTACGAATTCCCCCCTAGACAAGTGTAGTGTGTAGAGAATCACTGGGAGGGTAGGAAAACCACAAAGGTGAGTAAAATACCCTACCCCAGATTCCAGGAAAGTAAGAGTAAAGTACTGCAAGTTTCCTTAGGACACACTACAAGTCGTGATTAGAGTTATTGCAAGAACCAAGCAAGACTGCAAACAACAAATGGTGGATTCCTGGACCTGAAGACCTGCAATGAGAGGAGACCGAGTCCAGAAGTCGGAAAAAGTTCCAGGAAGGACAGGAGCCCCTGCCAAGCTAGAAGAGAGTGCAAAAGAAGAGTCCCCAGTTGGACGAAGACTGCAGAAATGCACCAAAGGAAGATGGCTGCGGGTTCCTCCATGATGCAATGGATGTCCCACAACGTGATGTTGGATGCAGGTGACTTTCAGTGCTGGACTCGTCAAACAAGCCTTGGTTCAAGCAAAGTCACTGATTGTGTCTAAGTGGCACTGCCTGGATCCAGGAGGGACCTGGGGGCCTCAACTCGGACTGAGGAGGTAGAGGGGGCTCCCAACACTGGAGGAAACCCACAGATGAACAGGCAGCACACACGGAGATCCCAGGACATGTTAACATAGAAGGTGCAAATTGCGGTTTTTGCAGCACTACAAAAGAAGGTCCCATGCTGCTAGAGGACAACTCAGTGAGTTGAGCATCACAGGATAGAGTGCTGGGGACCTGGGTCAGGCTGTGTATCAAGGATTCTTGCAAATAGTGTACAGAGGCCTCAGGAGGTGAAGATTGCGTGGTGCACAAGGGTACTGTCGCAAACGGGGAAAGCAAGCTCTTACCTCCTCCAAATTTGGACAGCAGGACCTTAGGACAGTCTGTGTTGAAGGGGTCCACCGCCTGTGTTCCAAAGAACACGCTCGTCGCCACGAGAGGAGTCCAAGAGAACCGTTTGTCGACTTAGAAGGTGCCTGCAACAACAGGGAAGTGACTCCATCACTCCACGAGAGATTTCATCGGTCCTTCTGGTGCAGGGTGAAGACAGAGCGTGCACATTGTGGAAACTGTTGCAGTTGCTGGCTGGAGCTGAAGTTGCAGAGGAAAAGTAGCCCTTCTGGATACTTTGTTGCTGTTGCAACGGTTTGTGGAGCAGTCTACGGTCGATCCGAGGTCAGAGGATGAAGTAGTAGTTGCAGAGAATTCCCGATGGAAACTTGCAAGTAGAATCTGAAGAGAAACCCACAGGAGAGACCCTAAATAGCCCTGAGAGAGGGATTGCCTACCTAAGGAGGTATGCACCTATCAGGAGGGGTCTCTGATGGTACTGGCCATTTAGAGGTCTCCAGAGTGTCCCCACACCTTGGAAAACAAGATGGCTGAAGTCTGGGACACGCTGGAGGAGCTCTGGGCACCACTCCTGGGGTTGGTGATGGACAGGTGAGTGGTCACTCCTCTTTCCTTTGTCCAGTTTCGCGCCAGAGCAGGGACTGGTGGTCCCCGAATCGGTGTAGACTGGCTTATGCAAGGAGGACACCATCCGTGCCCTTCAAAGCATTTCCAGAGGCTGGAAGAGGTTACCCCTCCCAAGCCTGTAACACATATTTCCAAAGGGAGAGGGTATTACACCCTCCTCCGCAAGGAAATGCTTTGTTCTTCCTTCCTGGGACTGAGCTGCTCAGACCCCAGGAGGGCAGAACCCTGTCTGTGAAGTGGCAGCAGCTGTAGCTGCAGTGCAAGCCTCAGAGAGCTGGTTTGGCAGTACTGGGGGTCCATGGTGGAGCCCCCAGGATACATGGAAATGGCTCCCCAATACCAGACTTGGAATAGTGAGGACAATGCCATGATCTTGGACACCTTACATGGCCATATTTGGAGTTACCATTGTGAAGCTACATATAGGTATTGACCTATACATAGTGCACTCGTGTAATGGCATCCCCACACTCACAAAGACTGGGGATTCAGCCCTGGACAGCATGGGGGCACCTTTGCTAGTGCAAGGGTGCCCTCACACTTAGTAACTTTGCACCTAGCCTTCAGTAAATGAAGCTTAGACATATAGGTGACTTATAAGTTACTTAAGTGCAGTGAAAATGGCTGTGAAATAGTGTGTGCGCTATTTCACACAGGCTGCAGTGGCAGACCTGTGAAAGGGTTTGTCTGATCTCCTTTTGGGTGGCAAAAAATGCTGCAGCCCATAAGGATCTCCTGGAACCCCAATGCCCTGGGTACCTAGGTACCATATACTAGGGACTTATAAGGGGGGTACAGTGTGCCAATTGAAATTGGTAAATGAAGTCACTAGCATATAGTGACAAATTTAGAAGCAGAGAGAGAATAAGCACTGAGGTTCTGCTTAGCAGAGCCTCAGTGACACAGTTAAGCACTACTGACAAAACACACATTAGGCCACAAACTATGAGCACTGGGGTCCTCACCAGCAGGATCATAGAGAGACAGGCAAAAATACACTGAGATACAGGTAAAAATGAGGGTAACATGCCAAGAAACATTCATTGTCTAAGTGGAAATATCTGGAGAGTCCATCTGTATTGGAGTGGGTACTCCCAGGTCTATGTTCCACTGTAAAGTCCATACCCTGTAGGGAAATGGACAACCTCAACAGTTTAGGGTTTTCACCTTTCATTTGTTTAAACCATAATAGAGGTTTGTGGTCTGTTTGAACAATGAAGTGAGATGCAAACAATTAGGGTTTTCAAGGCCCAGACCACAGCAAATGCCCCCCTCTCTATGGCAGACCAACACTTTTATCTAGGGGTCAACCTCTTGCTGATAAAAGCAACAGGTTGATCCTGGCCCTCTGAGTTAAGTTGTGATAACACTGCCCCAACCCCTAGTTCAGAAGCATCTGTCTGGACAATGAATTATCTGGAGTAATGTGGGCTTTTTAGGACAGGTGCAGTGCACATGGCCTGCTTAAGCTCCTCAAAAGCTTTCTAACAGCTGTCTGTCCATAATACATTTTTTGGTATTTTCGTTGAGGTGAGGTCATTTAGAGGGGCAACAATGGAGCCATAGTTCTTAATGAACCTCCTGTAATACCCAGTGAGACCTAAGAACACTCTGACCTGGGTTTGAGTAGTAGGGGGAGCCCAGTCCATAACTGTCTGGATCTTCCCCTGTAGTGGTTCAATCTGTTCTCCACCTACCAGGTGGCCCAGATAAACCACTTTCCCCTGCCCTATCTGGCACTTGAAGCCTTGATAGTTAGGCCTGCCTTTTGTAGGGCCTCCAAAACATTCCATAGGTGGACCAGGTGGTCATCCCAGGTGGAGCTAAATACAGCAATGTCATCTAAGTATGCTGCACCAAAAGCTTCCACACCTTGGAGGACTGTATTCACCAGCCTCTGGAAAGTTGCAGGTGCATTTTTTCAAACCAAATGGCATAACAGTGAATTGATAATGCCCTCTGTAGGAGGCTGGCCTGGCTTATAGTGGGTACCTTGTGGTACTTACACCTTGTGCCAGGTCCAGGTATCCCTTATTAGTAGAATAGAGGTGTTCTAGCAGCTTAGGCTGATAGAGGTAGCTATAGCAGAGCAGCTTAGGCTGAACTAGGAGACATGCAAAGCTCCTACCATACCACTTTTATCATATAGCACTATATCACAAGAAAACACAATACCCAGAGTTACAAAAAATAAAGGTACTTTATTTTAGTGACAATATGCCAAAAGTATCTCAGAGGATGCCCTCACTTAGAGGTAAGTAATATACACAAATTATATGTACACAAACCAAAACCAGGTAAGTAACAGTAAGAAAAGTAGTGCAAACAATGTAGAATCACAATAGAATGCAATAGGTAGAAATAGGCCTGGGGCAACACAAACCATATACTCCAAAAGTGAAATGTGCACCACGAATGGACCCCAGGCCTAGTGTAGGTTGTAGAGGGTAGCTAGGACTGTTAGAAAACACTAAGGGTGTCCAAGATACCCAACCCCAAGTCCCTGAAAAGTAGGAGTAAAGTTACCCTACTACCCCAGAAAGACAGTAAAGTCGCGATAGGGGATTCTGCAAGAACAAAAACTGCCAGCAAAACACTGAAGACGAATTCCTGGACCTGAGGACCTGTAAAGGAAGTGGACCAAGTCCAAGAGTCACGCAAGTGTCCAGGGGGAGGGGGGGGCACTAAACCCCAGATGAAGGTGCAAAAGGGCTGCCTCCAGGTGGAAGAAGCAAAAGATTCTGCAACAACGGAAGGTACCAGGAACTTCTCCTTTGGTCAGAAGATGTCCCACGGCGTGCTGCAGGATGCAGAGTTGTTTCCACGCAGAAAGACCACAAACAAGCCTTGCTAGCTGCAAGAGTCGTGGTTGAAGATTTTGGGTGCTGCGGAGGACCAGAAAGGACCAGGATGTCGCCCCTTGGAGGAGGAGACAGAGGGGGCGCTAAGCAATTTAGAGAGCCCCCGCAGAAGCAGGCAGCACCCGCAGGAGTACTAGAACAGGCACTTAGAAGATCTGTGAACTCAGAGTCACAAAAGGAGGGTCCCACGACGTCGGAGTCAAACTCAGCGAGTTGGGCAATGCAGGACGGAGTGCTGGGGACCCAGGCTAGGCTAGGCTAGGCTGTGCACAAAGAAAGTGCCCGAGCATCTGCAGATCACGCAGTACACAGGATTACTGTCTGGCGTGGGGAGTCAAGGACTTACCTCCACCAAATTTGGACAGAAGGGCCACTGGACTGTGGGAGACACTTGGACCCAGCTCCTGTGTTCCAGGGACCACGTTCGTCAGGATGAGAGGGGACCCAGAGGGCCGGTGATGCAGAAGTTTGGTGCCTGTGTTGGCAGGGGGAAGATTCCGTCGACCCACAGGAGATTTCTTCTTGGCTTCCAGTGCAGGGTGAAGGCAGACAGCCCACAGAGCATGCACCACAAGGAAACAGTCAAGAAAGCCGTCAGGATGAGGCGCTACAGTGTTGCTGGTAGTTGTCTTGCTACTTTGTTGCGGTTTTGCAGGCGTCCTGGAGCAGTCAGCGGTCGATCCTTGGCAGAAGTCGAAGAGGGAAGTGCAGAGGAACTCTGGTGAGCTCTTGCATTCGTTATCTGAGGAATAGCCCAGAGGAGAGACCCTAAATAGCCCAAAAAGGAGGATTGGCTACTGAGAAAGGTAAGCACCTATCAGAGGGGGTCTCTGACGTCACCTGCTGGAACTGGCCACTCAGAGCTGTCCATTGTGCCCCAGCACCTCTGTATCCAAGATGGGAGAGGTCTGGGACACACTGGAGGAGCTCTGGGTACCTCCCCTGGGAGGTGCTGGTCAGGGGAGTGGTCACTCCCCTTTCCTTTGTCCAGTTTCACGCCAGAGAAGGGCTGGGGGATCCCTGAACCGGTGTAGACTGGCTTATGCAGAGAGGGCACCATCTGTGCCCATCAAAGCATTTCCTTTTGCTATTACTGCATATTTTTGGTATTGTGTACATATATCTTGTGTATATTTGGCTTCCTCATACTGAGGGTACTCACTGAGATACTTTTGGCATATTGTCATAAAAATAAAGTACCTTTATTTTTAGTATATCTGTGCATTGTGTTTTCTTACGATATTGTGCATACGACACCAGTGGTATAGTAGGAGCTTTGCATGTCTCCTAGTTCAGCCTAAGCTGCTCTGCTATAGCTACCTTTTATCAGCCTAAGCTGCTAGAAACACCTCTTCTACACTAATAAGGGATAACTGGACCTGGTACAGAGTGTAAGTACCCCTTGCTACCCACTACAAGCCAGGCCAGCCTCCTACATTGGTTGTGCAGCAGTGGGATAAGTACTTGCAACTACTTACCACTTTGTCATTGTGTACTTTTCATAAGAGAAAAATATACAAAACAAGTTCAGTGTATGTACACCTAACCAAAAAGTTTTGCTTTTCTTCTCTTACTCTATTGCTAAGTGCTGAAAAGTACTTCAAAACTTTCAAAAAGTTTCAAAACTGTTCTTTAAAAAGCCCTGAAACTTTTTCTCTCTTCTATCTGTCTCTAAACCTTCTTCTATCATGTCTGGTGTAGGAACTCCTCTTAATTTGGTCAATACAACTTAGGACCACCTTAACTTTAAGAGCCTATGGAATCTCTGTATTGATAGAGGTTTAGTGGTAGGAAAGAACCCTTCTAGAGAATTACTGTCTAACATGCTCATTGAGAATGATAAGGCCTTAGCTGGCAGTTCAATTGAGAAGTTAGGAGATAGCTCACACTCTGACTCAGGGGAACCCCTTGAGAGAGTGATACGGGGTTTACTTCCTCATCTGCCCCTTAGCAGAATACCTAGCATTGCTGGTAGTAATAGAAGCTCCCATCATAGTAGGGAAGTTTTTGTTCCTGAAGGTCAGGTTGTTAGGGTGCCAACTGTTAGGGGCAGGTCTCCCTCTGCTCATTCCAATATTTCTTCTGTGTCAAAACATTCCCAACCCACCCACCCTGATGACAAAATGTTAGAAAGGGAACTCAATACGTTGAGAGTGGAAGAGACCAGGCTGAAGCTTAAACAGCAACAGCTGGCTCTAGACATGGAATCCCTAGACTTAGAGAAGGAAGGACAGAGGTTGGGGTTAGGATCCCATGGTGGCAGCAGCAGTATTCCTGATAGCAATCCTTTGAAAGAGCATGATTCTAGGAATCTGCACAAGATAGTTCCCCCTTACAAGGAGGGGGATGACATTAACAAGTGGTTTGCTGCACTTGAGAGGGCCTGTATGGTACAGGGGGTCCCTCAAAGGCAGTGGGCTGCTATCCTATGGCTATCTTTCAGTGGAAAGGGTAGGGATAGACTCCTTACTGTTAGAGAAAGTGATGCCAATAATTTTACAGTTTTTAAGAATGCACTCTTGGATGGATTTGGCTTAACCACTGAACAATACAGGATTAAGTTCAGAGAAACCAGAAAAGAGTCCTCACAAGTCTGGGTAGACTTTGTTGACTATTCAGTGAAGGCCTTGGAGGGGTGGTTACATGGCAGTAATGTTTCTGACTATGAAAGCCTGTACAATCTAATCCTGAGAGAGCATATTCTGAATAACTGGGTGTCTGATTTGTTACACCATTATCTAGTGGACTCAGATCTGACCTCTCCCCAAGAATTGGGAAAGAAGGCAGACAAATGGGTCAGAACAAGAGTGAACAGAAAATGTCATACAGGGGGTGACAAGGATGACAAGAAGAAGGATGGTAAGTCTTCAGACAAGGGTGGGGACAAATCTAAAAATTAGTCTTCATGAGGCCCACAAAAACACTCTGGTGGGGGTGGTGGGTCCAAATCCTCTTCTAATCAAGTAAAAAAAAAAACATGGTGCTATTTATGTAAAGTAAAAGGCCATTGGACAACTGATGCCAGTTGTCCAAAGAAAAGCACCAAGCCTCCCACTACCACAACCCCTACTGCAACCTGTAGTGCCCCTAGTAATAGCAGTGGTGGTGGGAGCAAAACTACTAATAGCCAATCCAAGGGAGTAGCTGGGCTCACTTTTGGTAATTTAGTTGGGGTTGGTCTTGTTAGGGAGACCACAGAGGCTGTGCTAGTCTCTGAGGGTGCCATTGATTTGGCCACCTTGGTTACTTGTCCCCTTAATATGGATAAGTACAAGCAACTTCCCCTAATCAATGGTGTTGAGGTTCAGGCGTACAGGGACACAAGTGCCAGTGTTACCATGGTAATAGAGAAACTGGTACACCCTGAACAACACCTACTTGGTCACCAGTACCAAGTGACAGACGCTCATAACAGCACTCTTAGCCACCCCATGGCTGTTGTGAATCTCAATTGGGGGGGGGGGTTACTGGTCCAAAGAAAGTTGTGGTTGCTTCAGATTTACCTGTAGACTGTCTACTAGGAAATGATTTAAAGACATCAGCTTGGGCAGAAGTGGAGTTGGAGGCTCATGCAGCAATGCTGGGCATTCCTGGGCATATTTTTGCTTTGACAAGGGCTCAGGCCAAAAAGCAAAAAGGACAGGGTGACTTGGATCCTGGAACAATGGACCAAGTGCTCCCTAAAGCTAGGGGTAGCAAGGGTAAATCCCTACCCACTATCCCTCCCTCTACAGATGATTCAACTTCTGAGGAAGAAGAATTCCCCCCCCTGTGCAGAACCTTCACCAGAGGAGCCGACAGCAGACACTGCTGAGCTTTTGGGTGGAGGGGGGCCTGCCAGGGAGGAGCTGAGTGTGGCACAGCAATCCTGTCCCACATTAGAGGGTCTCAGACAGCAAGCTGTCAAACAGCAAAATGGGGATGTCAGTAACTCACATAGAGTTTACTGGGAGGACAACCTCTTGTACACAGAGGCAAGGGACCCAAAACCTGGAGCAGCCAGGAGATTGGTCATTACCCTGCAGTACAGAGAGTTCCTCCTAACTCTGGCACACGACATTCCCTTGGCTGGATATTTGGGTCAGATTAAAACATGCGAAAGGTTTGTCCCCATGTTTCACTGACCTAGGATGTCAGAGGACACAAGATTTTTGCAAGCCTTGCGTGACCTGCCAAGCCAGTGGCAAGACTGGTGGCACTCCAAAGGCTCCCCTTATTCCACTGCCTGTGGTTGGGGTTCCCTTTGAAAGGGTAGGGGTTGACATAGTTGGCCCCCTTGACCCTCCTACTGCTTCAGGCAATAGGTTTATCATGGTGGTAGTGGACCATGCCACAAGATATCCTGAAGCAATTCCTCTAAGGACCACTACAGCTCCTGCAGTGGCAAAAGCCCTCCTGGGAATATTTTCCAGGGTGGGCTTCCCAAAAGAGGTTGTATCAGACAGGGGTAGCAATTTTATGTCTGCATACTTGAAGGCCATGTGGAAGGAATGTGGTATAACATACAAATTCACCACACCTTATCATCCACAAACAAATGGACTGGTAGAGAGGTTTAATAAAACTCTCAAAGGAATGATAATGGGACTCCCTGAAAAACTCAGGAGTAGATGGGATGTCCTGTTACCTAGCCTCCTTTTTGCTTACAGGGAGGTACCCCAGAAAGGAGTGGGCTTCAGCCCCTTTGAACTCCTATTTGGACACACTGTAAGAGGTCCCCTAACACTTGTGAAGGAGGGTTGGGAACAACCTTTAAAAGCTCCTAAGCAAGACATAGTGGACTATGTACTCGACCTAAGATCCAGAATGGCTGAGTACATGAAAAAGGCCAGTAAAAACATCCAGGCCAGCCAAGAGCTCCAAAAGCAATGGCATGACCAGAAGGCTGTTCTGATTCAGTACCAACCAGGACAGAAGGTGTGGGTATTGGAGCCTGTGGCCCCAAGAGCACTCCAAGACAAATGGAGTGGACCCCATCTCATTGTTGAAAAGAAGGGCGAGGTCACCTACTTGGTTGACCTGGGCACTGCCAGGAGTCCCCTTAGGGTGCTCCATGTCAATTGCCTAAAACCCTACGACAGGGCTGGTCTCACCCTGCTCATGGCAACAGATGAAGGACAGGAAGAAGAGAGTGACCCTCTCCCTGATCTCTTCTCTTCCACAGAACAGGATGCTCTAGTGGAAGGTGTAGTTTTGGCAGACTGTCTTACTGCTGAGCAGAAAGACAACTGCATAAATCTCCTAGGTCAGTTTTCTGAACTCTTTTCAACTGTGCCAGGCACCACATCTTGGTGTGAGCACACAATAGATACTGGAGACAGCATGCCTGTCAAAAGTAAAAATCTATAGGCAGCCTGACCATGTCAGGGACTGCATAAAACAAGAAGTTCAGAAAATGCTTGAACTAGGAGTGGATGAACATTCTGAAAGCCCATGGGCCTCTCCTGTGGTGCTTGTACCAAAGCCTCACTCAAAAGATGGAAAAAGGGAGATGAGGTTTTGTGTAGATTACAGAGGTCTCAACCAGGTAACAAAAACTGATGCTCACCCTATACCCAGGGCAGATGAGCTCATAGATACACTGGCATCTGCCAAGTATCTAAGCACCTTTGATTTGACTGCAGGGTATTGGCAGATCAAGTTATCAGAGGATGCTAAAGCAAAAACTGCATTTTCGACTATTGGAGGGCACTATCAATTCTCAGTAATGCCCTTTGGTTTGAAAAATGCACCTGCCACTTTTCAGAGGTTGGTGAATACAGTCCTGCAAGGGTTGGAGGCTTTTAGTGCAGCATATCTGGACGATATAGCTGTCTTTAGCTCCACCTGGGATGACCACCTGGTCCACCTGTGGAAAGTTTTGGAGGCCCTGCAGAAGGCAGGCCTCACTATCAAGGCTTCAAAGTGCCAGATAGGGCAGGGGAAAGTAGTTTATCTGGGACACCTGGTAGGTGGAGAACAGATTGCACCACTTCAGGGGAAAATCCAGACAATCATGGATTGGGTTCCCCCTACAACTCAGACCCAGGTGAGAACCTTCCTAGGCATCACTGGGTATTACAAGAGATTCAATAAAAACGATGGCTCCATTGCAGCCCCACTTAATGATCTCACTTCCAAGAAGTTGCCTAAAAAGGTATTGTGGACAGCTAGCTGTCAGAAAGCTTTTGAGGAGCTGAAACAGGCCATGTGCACTGCACCTGTCCTAAAAAGCCCATGTTACTCCAAAAAATTCATTGTTCAAACTGATGCATCTGAATTAGGGGTAGGGGTAGTCTTATCACAACTCAATTCTGAAGGCCAGGATCAACCTGTTGCTTTTATCAGCAGGAGGTTGGCCCCTAGAGAAAAGCATTGGTCTGCCATAGAGAGGGAGGCCTTTGCTGTGGTCTGGACACTGAAGAAGTTGTGGCCATACCTGTTTGGCACTCACTTCATTGTTCAGACAGACCACAAACCTCTACTTTGGCTAAAACAAATGAAAGGTGAAAACCCTAAATTTTTGAGGTGGTCCATATCTCTACAGGGAATGGACTATACAGTGGAACACAGACCTGGGAGTACCCACTCCAATGCAGATGGACTCTCCAGATATCTCCACTTAGACAATGAAGACTCATCAGGTCATGGCGAGTCTTATTGTCCTTCGTTTGGGGGTGGGGGGGTGGGGGAGGGTTGTGTAGGAAAGTACCATCTTGCCTGGCATGTTACCCCCATATTTCACTGTATATATGTGGTTTTAGTGTATGTGTCACTGGGGCCCTGCCAGCAGGGCCCCGGTGCTCATAAGTGTGCCCTGTCTGTGTTCTCTATGTGATGACTAACTGTCTCACTGAGGCTCTGCTAACCAGAACCTCAGTGGTTATGCTCTCTGCTTTCCAAATTGTCACTAACAGGCTAGTGACCAATTTCACCAATTCACATTGGCATACTGGAACACCCTTATAATTCCCTAGTATATGGTATTGAGGTACCCAAGGTATTGGGGTTCCAGGAGATCCCTATGGGCTGCAGCATTTCTTTTGCCACCCATAGGGAGCTCTGACAATTCTTACACAGGCCTGCCACTGCAGCCTGAGTGAAATAACGTCCACGTTATTTCACAGCCATTTACCACTGCACTTAAGTAACTTATAAGTCACCTATATGTCTAACCTTCACCTGGTGAAGGTTAGGTGCAAAGTTACTTAGTGTGTGGGCACCCTGGCACTAGCCAGGGTGCCCCCACATCGTTTAAGGCAAATTCCCCGGACTTTGTGAGTGCGGGGACACCATTTCACGCGTGCACTATACATAGGTCACTACCTATGTATAGCGTCACAATGGTAACTCCAAACATGGCCATGTAACATGTCTAAGATCATGGAATTGTCACCCCAATGCCATTCTGGCATTGGGGAGACAATACCATGATCCCCTGAGTCTCTAGCACAGACCCGGGTACTGCCAAACTGCCTTTCCCGGGGTTTCACTGCAGCTGCTGCTGCCAACCCCTCAGACAGTTTTCTGCCCTCCTGGGGTCCAGCCAGGCCTGGCCCAGGAAGGCAGAACAAAGGACTTCCTCAGAGAGAGTGTGTTACACCCTCTCCCTTTGGAAAAAGGTGTCAGGGTTGGGGAGGAGTAGCCTCCCCCAGCCTCTGGAAATGCTTTGATGGGCACAGATGGTGCCTATCTCTGCATAAGCCTGTCTACACCGGTTCAGGGATCCCCCCAGCCCTGCTCTTGCGCAAAACTGGACACAGGAAAGGGGAGTGACCACCCCCCTTACCAGCACCTCCCAGGGGTGGTGCCCAGAGTTCCTCCAGCATGCCCCAGACCTCTGCCATCCTGGATTCAGAGGTGTGCTGGCACACTGGACTGCTCTGAGTGGCCAGTGCCAGCAGGTGACGTCAGAGACTACTTCTGATAGGCTCTTACCTGTGTTACTAGCCTATCCTCCTTCCTAGGTAGCCAAACCTCCTTTTCTGGCTATTTAGGGTCTCTGCTTTGGGGAATTCTTCAGATACCGAATGCACGAGCTCACCAGAGTTCCTCTGCATCTTCCTCTTCACCTTCTGCCAAAGGATCGACCGCTGACTGCTCAGGACGCCTGCAAAACTGCAACAAAGTAGCAAAGACGACTACTGCAACCTTGTATCGCTCATCCTGCTGCCTTCTCGACTGTTTCCTGGTGCATGCTCTAGGGGTAGCCTGCCTCCTTTCTGCACCAGGACCTCTGAAGAAATCTCCTGTGGGTCGACTGAATCTTCCCCCTGCAACCGCAGGCAACAAAAGACTGCATCACCGGTCCTCTGGGTCCCCTCTCAGCACGACGAGCGTGGTCCCTGGAACTCAGCAACTCTGTCCAAGTGACTCCCACAGTCCAGTGACTCTTCAGTCCAAGTTTGGTGGAGGTAAGTCCTTGCCTCCCCACGCTAGACTGCATTGCTGGGTACCGCGTGATTTGCAGCTGCTCCGGCTCCTGTGCACTCTTCCAGGATTTCCTTCGTGCACAGCCAAGTCTGGGTCCCCGACACTCTAACCTGCAGTGCGCAACCTTCTGAGTTGTCCTCCAGCGTCGTGGGACTCCCTTTTGTGACTTCGGGTGGACTCCGGTTCACTCCTCTTCCAAGTGCCTGTTCCGGTACTTCTGCGGGTGCTGCCTGCTTCTGTGAGGGCTCCCTGACTTGCTGGGCGCCCCCTCTGTCTCCTCATCCAAGTGGCGACATCCTGGTCCCTCCTGGGCCACAGCAGCATCCAAAAAACATAACCGCGACCCTTGCAGCTAGCAAGGCTTGTTTGCGGTCTTTCTGCGTGGGAACACCTCTGCAAGCTTCTTCACGACGTGGGACATCCATCCTCCAAAGGGTAAATTCCTAGTCCTCTTCGTTCTTGCAGAACACAAAGCTTCTTCCATCCGGTGGCAGCTTCCTTGCACCCTCAGTTGGCATTTCCTGGGCATCTGCCCACTCTCTACATTGTAGAAACTCTTGGACTTAGTCCCCTTGTTTCACAGGTACTCGGGTCCGGAAATCCACTGTTGTTGCGTTGCTGGTGTTGGTCTTCCTTGCAGAAACCCCCTATCACGACTTCTGTACTCTCTGGGGGTTATAGGTGCACTTTACACCTACTTTTCAGGGTCTAGGGGTGGGCTATTTTTCTAACCCTCACTGTTTTCTTACAGTCCCAGCGACCCTCTACAAGCTCACATAGGTTTGGGGTCCATTCGTTGTTCGCATTTCACTTTTGGAGTATATGGTTTGTGTTGCCCCTATACCTATGTGCTCCTATTGCAATCTACTGTAACTTTACATTGCTTGCATTACTTCCTTTAGCTATTACTGCATATTTTTGGTATTGTGTACATATATCTTGTGTATATTTGGCATCCTCATACTGAGGGTACTCACTGAGATACTTTTGGCATATTGTCATAAAAATAAAGTACCTTTATTTTTAGTATATCTGTGCATTGTGTTTTCTTATGATATTGTGCATACGACACCAGTGGTATAGTAGGAGTTTGCATGTCTCCTAGTTCAGCCTAAGCTGCTCTGCTATAGCTACCTTCTATCAGCCTAAGCTGCTAGAAACACCTCTTCTACACTAATAAGAGATAACTGGACCTGGTACAGAGTGTAAGTACCCCTTGGTACCCACTACAAGCCAGGTCAGCCTCCTACATTAGTCACTGGCCTGCAGGGACAATTTTAAAAAGTAGAGAGAGCATAAACACTGAGGTTCTGGTTAGCAGAGCCTCAGTGATACAGTTAGGCACCACACAGGGTACACATACAGGGCACATATTATGAGCACTGGGGTCCTGCCTAGCAGGATCCCAGTGACACAAGGGCTAAAACAACATACATACAGTGAAAAATGGGGGTAACATGCCAGGCAAGATGGAACTTTCCTACAAAGGGAGGCTGTGTGTGGTTTTGTCTCTGGTCAGATCGGCAATGCGTCATTTTTCTCCTTCTGAAGAGAGCGTTGCATCGATTTCCAGATGGGACAGCTCGGATCCACAAAGAGTTGGGTTGACTTTGACACCCAGGGATGATGCGTGGAAAATCCTGTTGCACGATGTTAGAAAACGGCAATCATTATAATTATCAGTAGCAGCAAGTGGGTGTAGCGCATCGTTTCTTCAGCTGCAATGCATTGATCTCCCAGCCGTGATACAGGTGGAGTGACGATTTTAGCAGAGAGGCCAGCGGCACATTGTTTATCTGCCACGTTGCAGTTGGTGTGTCGAAAATTTACCTCAATGCGTTCTGTGTGTGGATTTTCAGCACCTGTCTGCCAACTTCCCCTTTCAAGGGCCCAGGGACTGGATAGGGTTACCTCATGGCATGGCAGGAGTCTCAGGAGAGAGTCCAGACATAAGCAGAGGAAATCTTTGATGGTCCTGAGACTTCAAAACAAGAAGCAAGCTCAGTTCAAGCCCTTGGAGATTCTTCTCAAGCCAGACTGCACAACAAAGTCCAGTCTCTGTCCTCTTTCACAGGCAGAAGCAGTAACTGCAGGATAGCCCAACAAAGCACAGTCACAAGCAGGGGCAGCACATCTCCTCAGCACTTCTCCTTGGCAGAGGTTCCTCTTGGTTCGAGAAGTGATCTTGAAGAAATCTAAGGTCTGGGGTTTTGGGTCCACTACTTATACCCCTTTCTGCCTTTGAAGTAGGCAAACTTCAAAGGAAAGCCTCTGTTGTTTAACAGCATCGTGCCTTGCCCAGGCCAGGCCAGAGACACACACCAGGGGGTTGGAGACTGCATTGTGAGAGGGCAGGCACAGCCCATTTAGGTGTAAGTGACCACTCCTCCCTCCACTCTAGCCCAGATGGCTCATCAGGATATGCAGGCTACACCCCAGTACCCTTTCTTTCACTGTATAGAAGGGAATCACAAATAGCCCAACTGTCAAACTGACCCAGACAGGGTATCCACAAACAGGCAGTCACATAATGGTTTAAGCAAGAAAATGCCCACTTTCTAAAAGTCGCATTTTCAAACTAACAATCTAAAAAACAACTTCACTAAAAGATATATTTTTAAATTCTTAGTTCAGAGATACCAAACTTCAGAGTTCCCTACGCTCCCAAAGGGAATGTGCACTTTAAAGTTATTTAAAGGCAGCCCCCATGTTGAAAAATTAACTTAGCAGTATTTCACTGTTAGATCATGTAAAGCACATCAGTACATGTCCCACCCTTTAACATACACTGCACCCTGCCCATGGGGCTACCTAGGGAATACTTTAGGGATGCCTTACATGTATGAAAAGGGAAGATTTGGGAGTGACAAGTGGGTACACTTGTCAGGTCGAATTGCAGTGCAAGACTGCACACACAGACACTGCAGTGGCAGGTCTGAGCCATGTGTACAGGGCTACTAGTGTGGGTGGCACAACCAGTGTTGCATGCCCACTAGTAGCATTTGGTTTACAGGCCCTGGGCACTTCTAGTCCATTTTACTAGGGACTTACTAGTACATCAAATATGGCAATCATGGATAAATCAATCAACAATACAATTTACACAGACAGCATCTGCACTTAAGCACTAGTTGGCAGTGGTAAAGTGTCCAGAGTCCTTAAGCCAACAAAAACAGGTCAGAAAAAATAGGAGGAAGGAGGCAAACAGTTTAGGGATGACCCGGCAAAAAGGGCCATTTCCAACACTTCTACTATCTATTAATAAATTGTTTTTCTAATTGTCTCTATACCCAATCATATTTGGGGCACTTAAATTCTATATTTCTTCAGCTTGGCTATGTGTCATGTTTAACTACAACAAAAACATAAGATACAGGAAGCATCATTCTCAGACACAACAGGAAAAACAAACTCCAATGCAATCCTCACAAACAACCATTGATGCAGACTGTAAATACAATACAAAGCAATCATGGCCGATAATATGAAAGAACTTTGACTAACTCTGATTTGCTGTCCAAAGAGAGAAGTATTTCTGTTGAAGTCCTGTTGTCATCTAACTGGTGGGACAAACGAGTTACATGCTGATTATTGTGCAAGAGAGCTTTTGTAGAAGTAATGCGATCACTATTAAACATGTTCTTCAAATCCAATCAGAAATGTTCATTACATATACACAGGAAAAGTCAGAAATCAAAAAAGTCAACTTCATTTATAGAACATGATAAATATTTTATTTATTTACTAAAGATGACATGTTTCATTATTCTGGCACTACACTTACATAGTGCCTTCATGTATGATGGGAAAAAACAGGTTTGTATTACTGTTAATCATGATTAAATGAATAAGCTGCCGACAGGTTAAGACACACCCTCAAATTTCCATTTTTCAAGTTGGAATGCCTAATTACTTTATTAATTTCAACTCTGTGGTTTCAACATATGTTGAACATATGACTGAGATCTGTTAACACTGCTGAACCCAGTTCACCTATAAAGTTCTGAGATTATGTATTTTCTTCATAGAAATGTGAAACCTAGACTAAATGTTAACGATATTTTATACATTATTGCTCAATAACAACATGGTTTCTGTCAACCACACATTACAATTATCTTCATATATAGAACAGCTGGCTTAACTCAAGAAATACAGTAAATTGCACACAAAGGTTTTGTTGAGAGATGTTATGAAGATGTGACTTTAATACAAAAGTGTAAAAATATTTGTAATTTTGTTTTATTCCTCAAACTTTCACTGGCCACTGAAGACGTTTAAAGGGTCATCAAATGAGCTAGAAGCTTTACTTTCAGTTTTTGCTTTTAAATCAGACTTTTCAGGCCGCACTTTCGATTTGGATGTCTTCACTTGGCTTGCAGATGAAAAAATATCATCTAAACAAAAAAACAAAACAAAGAAAAAACATTTTTGACAATAACTTAAGGATTTGCTTAATTCATGGTATCCTCAACAGAAAATAAATTAATAAAATGATTACTAAGTACACATTTATATCCTTTAAACCTCTAAGGCACCACAACAATAATGGTTAAATACCCATTCAATTACATCTCTACATAAATAACATATGCATAAACAAGCTCATAGTCCCAACCGTACTACTGTGTTTAAATGCTACCTGATGGAGTTAATAAATTAATATGGGTAATATAGCATTGTCATCTTAATCTTATGGGCACCGCTTACGATGGCAAAGAAATGGAAGTCAGCAAGGTGATGGGGCCCGATGGTCCTAAATTGTAGATTGGAAGAAAAAGAGGATCTAAGGAGAGCCACTAACACCAGAGTTTTGGGGATCTCTGTGATCCATTCTGATAAGATGCTAGAAGTCTGGTGGCTTATTGGACTAATGCATCCACTGTAGGAACCTGTGTTCGACCTCATGGTCACAGGTTCGAATCCCGGCAGGTCCACTCAGCCTTTCATCCAAAATTCTGAGGTCGATAAAATGAGTAACATTGAGTTGGGTAACAATAAACATCTGTTATTCAGTGCCTAGATACCTACGGGTTATGTTCACTTTACAAATAAACATGTTATGTAAGTGATGTGCACTCTCTGAAAGTCAACCAGCTTGTCACTGAGGGGATACATCATTATTAGTTATTTATTATTTTCACAGAGTTATGAAAAAATCCTGCCATCGTTATGATAGTTTACTTCTGGGAAGCTATCTTTTTGAGCAGACATTGCATGTTTAGTAGTCAGTCAAAAACGCTTTATTTGTCGAGAGCCAGAGGAGGAGTTAATCCATCCTTGGCTGCGACTGGAGGCCTGTAGTGGGGCAACAAGGGGATCTAAAGCAAAAAAAAAAAAGAGGGCTGAGTCTGCTACTAGGTCGAAGAAGCAGTGCGTTGCTGGTCCCACTGCAGGGGGCCTTAGACGCAGGGGTCAAGGATTTACTGTCGCAGTTTGTCTAGGGCCTGTGTAACAGCCTTAGAGAGGCTATGGTAGGCAAACTGGAATCTATCTATAATCGTTTGGTCTCCACTGAAGCTGAGATACGCAAGATCAATGTCCCTCCCACTACTGGGCACATCACGATACTCTCAACAGAATCTAGGCCCATACCCTCACCTCTTAAGGACCAGCCACCCCGGTCTGAGTAAATTCCCTTCGACCCAGCTGGCAACATGCGTCTGGCTAGTACAATCAATGCCATGGGCCATATTCACCTTCCGCCCTCCGAAACTGGCAGCAGCTTTTTGATGAAAGTTCTCCCACACGGAAGCCGACCTAAACCTTTACATCTCCCTCCCGAGCACCCTCCTTATGTTATCATTCTGAAGAGTGTTCCCCCATTAGATGAAGGCACCCCAGAGGACTTGAACAGCCTCAGGTTTAAGGCAGCACACTGGTGTAGAAAAAGCTTGTGATGGTCAAAAGACTTCATGGACAACATCACAATAGCCCGTAGAGTGGGCTTTAGGCCCTTTGCCAAAAGCCTCAGAGGGAGATTGTGTTTTGATCAAGTTTAAAGACCCAGGTTTGGTGAGATCCCTCTTGCACTGCATGAGCTACTTAGAACAACCCAGAGCAGGATTCATGCCTTTCTTTTGGGTTTCTTTTAAGGCCCAAATTATCCCCTTGTGGCAAAGTCAATTATTTCAAGATCTGGCTCTACTGTCACTCAGACCACCAAGTCCCAGCTGTGGAGGGGGTTACTCTGTCACAAATGTGACAGCTATCCCGTCTGCCATATTACGATCCCATTATTTCCTAACGTGGAATACTGCTGATATTGTGCATTCTCTGTGGAGGTGAGCAGATCTAACTAACGTTCTCCCCACTGTTGAAAGTGACCTTGCACCATCTCTTGATGGAGACATCATTTGTGATCACCTAAGCACCGACAGCTAAGTTTGTCTGCTCTGACATTCAGAGAACCCGCCAGATGTTGAACCACCGGGGAAATGCCGTTGTTCCAGCCACATCCAGAGTTGCAGAGCCTCTTGACAAAGGATCCACGACCCCACCTTGCCCGGCTTGTTGCAGTACGACAGGGTGGTGGTGTTGTCTGTGAACACCTGCACTACTTTCCGTCTGAAAAGGAAAGAAATGCTTTCCATACTAGTCTGATCGCCCGGAGCACTAACAGGTTGATGTGGAGACCGGACTCCATCGGAGACCAGATGCCTCTGAATCCTGCCTCTCCCAGATCGCCGCCCCATGCTAGCAGTGACTCATCTGTCACTACATGCAGATCTGGTTGGGGAAGGGACAGGGATCTGCCTCTGGGCCCATTGTGGGTCGATAACCACCACTGCAGGTCTTGTGCAGTTCCCTCTGAGATCTGGAGCATGTATAAGAGATTCCCCTGATGCTGCACCCACTGGAACTTCAGACCCCACTGCACAGTCCGCATGCGCCATCTGGCATGTGTCCCCAGCAGGATGAAGGAGGCCGTGAGGCCCAGCAGTCTCAGTCATTCTCACCAAAATCCAGGATAGAGGCTGGAACATCAGTATCATAGTCTGAATTTCACGGACTCACCGTTCGGGAGGATAAGCCTGAAACTCCACTGTGTCCAGAACAGCTCCGATGAAAGGGAGCATCTGAGAGGGGTTCAGGTGTGACTTCGGCATGTTTATAGTGACCCCCAGCAAATGCAGGAGGGCTGCGGTACTCTGGAGGTTGAAGACAACAACCTGGAATGAGGCCCACCTTCAGCAGTCAGTAGTTCAGATAGGAGAAGACTGAGAGCCCTAATCTGCAGAGATGAGCTGCGACCACCGGCATCACCTTGGTGAACCCCCGAGCGGCTCTGGTAAAGCCAAGGGGGTGCACGGTGAACTGAAAATGCTTGTGGGCAATCGTGAACCACAAATAATGTCTGTGGGCAGGCAGGACCGGAATGTGGAAATAAGCGTCCTCCAAGACCAACGCTGCCATCCAGTCTACTGGGCAGACAAAACCTAAGCCAGAGTGAGCATTCTGAGCTTCTCATTTCAGAGGAAGCGATTGAGGGACCCTTGTCCTTTTTATGTACAGAATGTAGCAAGAATAGCAACCACAACCTACTTCTGGCTCAGGGACCCTCCCTATGGCCAAGAGAGCTGTAACCTCCTGACGGAGAATGTCAAGTGATCCTCCATCATTCGATTGTTGGATGGTAGCATGGATGGAGGGGTAGTCTCAGAGGGGAGGGAGGAGCCCCTTTGGACTATCTGCAAAACTCACTTGCCTGACGTGATGGATTACTAGCAAAGCAGTTGATGGTGAATCCTGTCTCTGACTGGTGCTTGGTATGGTGGTGTGGTGCGGAGGGGCTGGCAACTGCTGGCTGCCTGATCCACGAAGGTGGTGGGTCCCACATACCAGCGCACACAGAAGCTGGGCACCATGTGCAGCATGGTGGCTGGAGTGAAATGGACGTGGCTGGGCGAAAAAAACGACTGTGGGGGATGAGGGGCCACCCCAAGGCCCAAGGACCTGGCCGTAGCACGAGAATCCTTGAAGCGCTCAAGAGCAGAGTCTGCTTTCTCTTCAAGGAGATGGGTGACATCAAAGGGCATGCCCGTAAGGTTGGAGTGGACATCCCCCGAAAAGCCAGGCATCATCAACCAGGTGTGGCGCCTCAGGGCCACTGTTGATGCAACCGCTCTGCCCAGAGAGTCAGTCGTCTTCAGTCCACATCAGATTGTGAACTTTGCTGCACCTCTTTCTTTAGCGTCAGCTTGACAGATTACAGCCTGGGCCTCCACCCAGATCTGTGGCAGCACTTGCGTAACCATATCCCTCAGCATGTGGGAGTAACAACACAAAAGGCATGTGAAGTCACTGCGATGCCAGGCTGGCAGAAGAAAACATCTTCTTCCCAAAGTGGTCCATCCTATTGGATGCCCTTACCAGGGGGTGTGTAATGAACGTGCCCTGGAATATAGAGGCTTAGATTACCAAGCTCTTGGGGTGGGGTGTTCCGTCAGGAAGGCTGGGTCAGTCGGAGCAGGGCGATGGCTGCAGGCAATAGTCCCTGTGCTGCGTTTGGACCAGGTACCCACCAGGTCATCAGTTAGGGCTTCATTAAAGGGCAATAGGGGTTCAGAGGGTGAAGGCCCAGGCTCAAGTACATCTGTCTGGAGGTTAGTCCTCAATCTCATCGAAAGTAGTTAGAGTCCCAGGACTTTAGCCCCTCGCCGCACCACCATCGAGTAGGATGCTCCCTCCTCCGTAGTCATGGTAGGGGGAGAAAGCATGCCTGTTTCTTCTGAAGTATCCAGACCACTGGCTTCAAACAGGTCCTTATGCCAGTCCATAGGATCTTGGCGGTGGAATATCAAAGGGTCCAGTGACCCCTCCCATTCTTCAACATACCCCAAACCATAAGAATAAGGGTCAGGGTGCGACATCGGGGCCAATGCCCTTATCGGCACTGGATTTGACTCACGCAATGCCAGTCCAGCTCTGTGTCATCAATGAGGATGGGGTTGACGCTGCCTGGGGGCACGGCCGGGGCTGGAAGCGCTGACATCAGACCGGGCATTCGTGAAGGTTGAGGTGGTATGAACAATGCCGGTTCGGATCAAGGAATAGAGCCAATGGTGCCCCCTAGAGCTGAGGTCAAATTCGCCAGCACGGAACCTGAGGGGGCCCTTCTAACCCCATGGGCCCCCCTTGGGTTCCTTGGCCCGAAAAGCACTCCAGCAGAGTCGGACTGCTCAAAAATGAGTTGCAATGCCTCATAAAACTCGCTGAGTTGGGTAGGGGTCTCTCCCGGAATAACCGGGTGGTGCGGAGCAGACCCAGGAGCAGGCTTTGCAGACGCAGGCCTAGAGCGACAATGCTCCTTGTCCGCTGTCTCATCAGCCAATGGACGGCGTTAAGTCGAATAACGTTTGTTCTTCTTCGACTTCTTATTGTGACTCGACTTACCTGATCACCCGAGGACTTGGAATGGGATGATGACAAGGGGTGGGAGACTGCGTGACATACCTCTCGACCAACATCAGGACTTAAGTGGCTGGGCTGCCATAAGCTTTAGGGAATGCTCTCTCAAGGCTTTCAGATCCATGGCCCGGCACACAACTTCGGGTTGTGGCCGCGCTCCAGACACCAAATGCAGATGAGGTGCGGATCTGTCATGGACCTTGCTCATAGACAGGACCCGAAGGTCTTGTGAAAAGACATCCTTGACACACCAGGAGTGTAGACACTCAAAAATCTCTGACAAAAAGTTGAAAAAAGACCAGAAATAAAGTGACTGGGTGGTAGTTCTTTCTTCGGATGAGCGCTGGCTGGTGCAGAAAGAAAAGAACTGTCATCAACGCACTGTGGTGGTGTCTATATAGGACCCATGACATAATTTCTGGAGCAGATGATGTGACACCGGACGTGGAGCAGATTAATGCCACCTAACGGCCCAAAGGGGTACTGTTCGAGAAAAACCTCTGGGTCCAGAATGATACCATGGGAAATTCTAAAGTAACAAATCTGCAACTAGATGTCTCTATAAGATCTTGACCTAAAAGTGAACAACCAAAAATCTGACATCATGATCTGCGGCCCTAAAAATACCCGTTCTCAAAAATATCTACCAGGGGGATCCCAATTGCAAAGGTTCTCAATTTTAACTATTTAGGTATTTTCTTTGAGGCAAATCTAAAATGGAATAATTTACTCACCTAGTTGGTGGATGAGTGTGGGCTAATTGGTGGTTGAGTGTGGACCGCAGCACCTCAGAACTAGACAGATTGCTGCCTGCCGCTGCCAGGGGACTCGCGGTCCCAGGAGACCATTCTTCCTCCGAAGGGGGCGGATTTTGGAGCGCAGGCACACAAAGCGCGCCACGAGCCCCGCAATGTGTTGCTGCCTGCCTGCCTGCTGCTGTCAGGGGACTCGCGGTCCCAGGAGACCATTCTTCCTCCGAGGGGGTGGATTTTGGAGCACGGGCGCACAAATCGCGCCACCAAGCCCCGCAACGTGTTGCTGCCTGCCTGCTCCTGCCGGGGGACTCGTGGTCCCAGGAGACCATTCTTCCACCGAGGGGGCTGATTTTGGAGCGCAGACACACAAAGCGCGCCGCAGAGCCCCGCAATGTGGGACGCACGGGGGCCTCACCCGGGCACAGCCCGGTCCAAGAGCAGGCCCATTTGCACTCGTCAGAGTCCGCCGGAGGCCGGGCTGGGCCAACTCTCTTGGTTTGGAGGTTTGTTGCTGTTGAACATTTATTGGCTTATGTTGTACATCTAGTAGTATCCACAATGGGAAAGCGAAAGGCAAAAGGAAGTCCGGCATCAGATTCTGCCTTTACAAAAATACCCAAACTTCTCCAATCATCTCAACCCCTTTCCAATTGTGTAACCACTGAAATAGATTGTTTGATTGAGGAAGTCGAATTCATACTGAGCAAAAACGAGGAAAATCCACCAAAAGGGTTGAAGAAGGGTTCTCTCTCTCCCTACCTGCTTGTTAGATGCCCCAGCAAGAGTAGTACTACCACTGGCACGCCAGGTTGGAAATAGGGAAGTAAATCCTCCGCCATCCACTCTAGCGCCTTGCAATACCAAAGTCCTCAGGCCAGCCAGCGTGACTGTTCATGACATTCCCTGTACCAATCGCTTCTCGCTGCTGGAAATACAGGACCCTGTTAATGACCAAAAAAATGCCCCCTCACCTTTGGAATCTGCAACGCTAAATCCTTCCTTACCTTTGAAAGCTTTGACGCAAGAGGAGTTGGCCTCTTTTTATTGGCCTAAAAGATGAAGTGAGAGAATTGAAGCTATTATTGGTAGAAGTACTAAATACCCTCACACTCTCCAATGTGAGGAAGGATACTATTTTCACCCACGAGGACGAGGTGGCCATTTCTAACGCTCGGACCCCCTCCTTTCAAGGTCCTGAGGCAGCTACATATGCAAGTGGCTCTTGCTGTCCTAGGGGGGATGCTTGTGCGTCTGGAGCCCCCCGCCAAGCCTGTTTACTCATCGCACCGCAGGGGTCACCTTGAAGCATCTCTTGGCCACCGTCCGTCTATGAAACTGGAATGGGACTCGACTCATGCATACGACCCACACATGTGCCCTGCGAATGGCCATCCAGTTTACATGTGCAAGGTACCTCCCGTGCCCCCCAGTACTTGTGAAGATAATCTATCCTTGATTAATAAAGCTTTCTATTGGTTACGCCACACTAGACAATGTGGCTCCATAATCTACTTGGATATTATTTCGGCTGAATGATTCAGTGACAAGCCAGGCCACAGGGATTCTATAAAGCTAGTGTTAGCTAGCCCATCTTTGGCAAAGGGCTTGTCATGTATGGAAGCCAGGAGTACTATGCAGAATGGCTCAAACATCTATCGTACCAGCAGCCGGCCCGTGTTCAGCCCCCTAGTGAAGATTCCACCATCGATTTTGAACTCCAGGGCACTAAAGGGGGTTCTGGGTCCCTAGCCCCCCTTGGAGTAATACCGTGTGTGACCCATGCGAAGGAACACAATTTTTCAACCGATAGGCCAAATCCACGGAAATTGGATCAAATAGCAGACTCCTCAATTATTGATTGACTGCACCCTCCTGCAATGCCTCAGGGTGTTAAGATATCTTTTTCTATGGATACACCTCTCCTATTTGACAACCTAGTTTTAGTGCCTTCTTTCCAAAGGAGCATGACTCCATTGCCCAATGTTACTAAGGCACACTCTAAATTTGTGGAGTGTTCTGCAATATCAAAGTACTCAGGTCACTTCCCAGGAGGGCGTTTGTGATTTTGAATCCTCATCGTTGAACCCCATGTCATGGAATGTGGCCGGAATTCGCAACAAACTGGATGATGATGAGTGGGGGGAGTTAATTGACTAATTAAAATTTTGTTTGTTTCAGGAAACCTGGGCCACTGCAAATGTTTATAGACAGGGGTACTGTTCATTTTGTAAGGAAGCTATACCGTCTCCAGCTGGAAGAACAGCGGGGGGCCTCATTATGTGGATAAGAATCTCCGAAATGGGAAATGCAAAGGAAACTTATGTGGACTCGCCCAATATATTGACAATATTGATTCAGTCCAACCAAGGTCTACCTGTATTGTGCATTAATGTTTACAATAGACCAGATTTCCCCAACCAATTATCTAAAACGATCCAGATATTGAATTCCCTGGTGTCGGATCACTTCTCGACTCATTATATTATCATAGCTGGCGATTTTAATGTGTCTCTCAAGCCCAACCCAGTCTTCTCTGAGACCACTCAATATGAAGACTTAATATGGAATATCCCCCCACATTCAATGCAGATCAAACACCCCTAAACCACTAACAGGGCCCTCCAGATAATCGATCTTATGAGAACGCATGGTCTTCGCCCAGGAAATGGGCATTTTCCATCAGAAAAGCCTGCGAAACCTACCTTTTTCAGAGGGTTGTATAGTAGTATACTCAATCTTGTTCTTCGTGATCTTAGGATATGGCAACTTATCAATGATGTTGAGGTGGGTGATTTGCAGAACAGTGATCATGCTCCCCTTCTGGTAACTTATGACAGGCAGCTCTTTACTAGGATAGATGTCCGCAGCAATTATGCTGCCCCTGACGTTATCGAGGTGTCCTCCAACAAGCAGGCTGGAAAATGGGAGTCTTTTAGAAATTCTTATAAATTATGGGTGAAAATGCGTGCTCTAGTAGCAACCCACCAGTTTTCTGATGATCCTTTCTCATATACCTCGATTGAGGTCATGACACTGCATACAGAACGTTTCCTGGCCCTCAGAGAGCTATTCCTTAAAACCACCAGGGACAATAAAAATCTAGGAGCAAACCCTCATCAGAGGTGGTTTGGCACAGTCTGTAGAGAGGCAAAGCATACTCTTATAAAAGCAATAAGATCAAGAGACAGAGGCAAGATATCTTGCAGAAGGCGCAACTACGCATCTGTACTTAAGTCTAGTAAAAACCAGAGGGAAGAGTCGTCATGGCATGGCTTAGTACTGGCAGCCAAGGATTCAGATCCCAAGCGTTTCTAGTCCCTGGTGGCTCGAAGTGGTCGTAATGAGAATCTTAGACCCATTTGTCACATCTCGCAGGAAACCTGGTCTACTTATTTCACTGAGCTGTACAGTTTAGAGCCGCTCGCCCTCACCATAAATGACAGTAAACCCTCCCACGCCCTCTTTTCTACAGTTAGCTTGACCTATTTTACCTTGAAGGAATCCGAGAATGCCATTAGGGCTCAAAAATAAGGGAAAGCATCTGGGTTGGGTGGTATTCCTTCAGACATGTTTAAATCAGATGGAAATTATTGGGGCCCTTACATTAACAAGGTATCAAATGCTGTTTTGACTAGTAGAATTTACCCCTAGACATGGAAGGGTGCAATTATTGTTCCTATACATAAAAAAGGGTGTTCCGGGGAATTATAGACCAATTAGTTTACTGGATAATTTGCAAAAGATTTTCTGCTATCAGGTATTGAGTAGGCTCAAAGACTGGATCGAAGAAAATCAAGCCCCTAGTCATCTGCAGGCGGGTTTCAAGCAAAAAATAAGCATAATTGATCAGGTCCTTTGTTTCCTCACTATTAAATGGAAGTTGGTGGATGTAGGGAAGCTTTTTTTTGCGTTTGTAGATCTCAAATCTGCCTTCAACCTTGATCCACGTTGCAAATTGTGGGAAGTTATGAGCAGGGTTGGTGTACCGGGCCCCATATTAAACTTAATTAAAGATCACTACTCCGAGAGTTATGCTAGAATTCGTTGGGGGTCAAATGGGGAGCTAACCCCTGAGATTCCAATATGTAGAGGAGTGGGACAAGGATGTGTACTGGCCCCAATCCTCTTTCTCCTGTTTATCAATGGGTGCATTTCCTATCTTCTGGATTGTGAAAATGATGCCACTAGGATGGGTGTAGTAAAGACCCCTTGTTTGTTATTTGCAGATGATAATCTATTGCTATCTGAAACTGCTTCAGGGCTCACCAAGTTTATGGGCTTCTGCAAAGATCACAGATTGGAAATTAACGCAGCCAAAACAAAGTACATGGTTTTGGGGGACACAAAGTACAAAATGAGGAAACCTATACTCCTGGAGGGTGTGTTGCTAGAAAGAGTCATTGCCTTTGATTACCTAGGAATCAAATTGGAGGATTCACAAAAATGTCAGGCTCATCTTTTGAAGTCGCTTATGAGTTTGAAACAAACGTCAGGGGGTATCTTGAGGTATGCTGAGGTATGCTGCTAGGTCTCCCAGGTTTGCAATTACCCCAGCCATGGAAATATATAAGGCCCAAGCCAGAGGGGGAACTTTACATGGTGCTGAGCTATGGGGTTATTGCAACCTGGAGGACCTAGAAAAAGCTGAAAACTCTTTTGTAAAATCGCCCAGAAGTACCCCCTCGTTGCAGATTCGGGTGGACCTAAATCTCCATTCCATTGCATATATTGCAGCTTTAAGACTGTTATTATATTGGATCCGGATCTGGTCAGCTGACACTTATAGCCCATATAGGGTTTGGTTGAGCGATCTGTTCAGCATGCATGCTATAAAAAAAAAAAAGTCAGGTGGCTTAAATATGTCGAAGGATCCTTCGCTAAACTTGGGTTGGGAGAGTACTGGTCAGACCCTTCCTCTTTGCCAAACAAATGCTAGCCAGGTCATGAAGGATATGTACTGGTTGAATGTACAAGTAGACACATTGGCTAAAATATTCTCGACTAGCATGACTAACAGTTTTTTATTGTCAAAATGCCATTATGAGTTTGAACATTATATGGATGTGATTTTATCTCCATTAGCACATGCACTTTACATTAGACTTAGAACAGGGGTGCTCCCCTTATGTACTTTTACTTGTAGATGGCTGAAATCTGACAACCCTTCTAACTTATGCCCAATGGGATGTGGAACTGCTGAATGCGTGACGCATGTTCTTTTTCACTTTCCAGCGTATTCCAAGCAGAGGGCACCCTGGATTGTACCGCTTTGCAGATCTATGGGACTTAGGAATCGTTCATTGGCTCTCAGGATCTGCAAAATGGATCCACATGTGTCAGTGGCTTGCAGTTTAGCAAAATTTTTGGAGGCTATCTGGCATATTAGACTAGAATCTAAAACAAATTGTTATTAATGTCTTATATTTCTTGATTGATGAATTGTTTTCTGGCAGTTAACACATCTATGAATATTTTATCAAACTAGGGCACTCTCGAATAGATAGTTATGATATGTATTTGGGTTATGACCCGCATCTGTATTCAGTTTTATTGTATTTCATTATTCCCAGTCAAAGAACACCGTGATTGTTTTTATTCATTTTTTAAATATTTATTCAAGTGTTTGTATAGGTGCTTCTATGGTATATTTTTTACCGAAATAAAGCTGAATTGAACAAACCATATGTACAAAAGTACCACCTTGCCTGGCATGTTACCCCCATATTTCACTGTATATATGTTGTTTTAGTCTATGTGTCACTGAGACCCTGCCAGGCAGGGCCCCAGTGCTTATAAGTATGTGCCCTGTATGTGTTCCCTGTGTGATGCCTAACTGTCTCACTGAGGCTCTGCTAACCAGAACCTCAGTGGTCATGCTCTCTCTGCTTTCCAAATTTGTCACTACCAGGCTAGTGACTAAATTTACCAATTCACATTGGCATACTGGTACACCCATGTAATTCCCTAGAATATGGTACTGAGGTACTCAGGGTATTGAGGTTCCAGGAGATCCCTATGGGCTGCAGCATTTCTTTTGCCACACATAGGGAGCTCTGACAATTCTTACACAGGCCTGCCACTGCAGCCTGAGTGAAATAACGTCCACGTTATTTCACAGCCATTTACCACTGCACTTAAGTAACTTATAAGTCACCTATATGTCTAACCTTCACCTGGTGAAGGATAGGTGCAGAGTTACTTAGTGTGTGGGCACCCTGGCACTAGCCAAGGTGCCCCCACATCGTTCAGGGCAAATTCCCTGGACTTTGTGAGTGCGGACACCATCACACGCGTGCACTGTACATAGGACACTACCTATGTACAGCGTCACTATGGTAACTCCGAACATGGCCATGTAACATGTCTAAGATCATGGAATTGTCACTCCAATACCATTCTGGCATTGGGGGGACAATTCCATGATCCCCTGGGTCTCTAGCACAGAACCCGGGTACTGCCAGACTGCCTTTCCGGGGTCTCCACTGCAGCTGCTGCTGCTGCCAACCCCTCAGACAGGTTTCTGCCCTCCTGTGATCCAGGCAGCCCTGGCCCAGGAAGGCAGAACAAAGGATTTCCTCTGAGAGAGGGTGTAACACCCTCTCCCTTTGGAAATAGGTGTGAAGGCTGGGGAGGAGTAGCCTCCCCCAGCCTCTGGAAATGCTTTGATGGGCACAGATGGTGCTCATCTCTGCATAAGCCAGTCTACACCGGTTTAGGGATCCTCCAGCCCTGCTCTGGCGCGAAACTGGACAAAGGAAAGGGGAGTGAACACTCCCCTGACCTGCACCTCTCAGGGGAGGTGCCCAGAGCTCCTCCAGTGTGTCCCAGACCTCTGCCATCCAGGAAACAGAGGTGTCTGTGGCACACTGGACTGCTCTGAGTGGCCAGTGCCAGCAGGTGACGTCAGAGGCTCTTTCTGATAGGCTCTTACCTCTCTTGGTAGCCAATCCTCCTTCCTAGGTAGCCAAACCTCCTTTTCTGGCTATTTAGTGTCTGTGCTTTGGGGATCTCACCAGATAACGAATGCAAGAGCTCATCAGAGTTCCTCTGCATCTCCCTCTTCACCTTCTACCAAAGGATCAACCGCTGACTGCCCAGGAAGCCTGCAAAACCGCAACAAAGTAGCAAGACGACTACTAGCAAACTTGTATCTCTTCATCCTACCGCCTTTCTCAACTGTTTCCAGGTGGTGCAAGCTAGGGGGGGTAGCCTGCCTCCTCTCTGCACCAGGAGCTCTGAAGAAATCTCCTGTGGGTCGACGGAATCTTCCCCCTGCAACTGCAGGCACCAAAAGACTGCATCACTGGTCCTCTGGGTCCCCTCTCAGCACGACGAGCGTGGTCCCTGCAACTCAGCAACTCTGTCCAAGTGACTCCCACAGTCCAGTGACTCTTCAGTCCAAGTTTGGTGGAGGTAAGTCCTTGCCTCCCCACGCTAGCTAGACTGCATTGCTGGGTACTGCGTGATTTGCAGCTGCTCCGGCTCCTGTGCACTCTTCCAGGATTTCCTTCGTGCAGAGCCAAGCCTGGGTCCCCGACACCCCTTTCTGCAGTGCACAACCTTCTGAGTTGTCCTCCGGCGTCTTGGGACTCCCTTTTGTAACTTCGGGTGGACTCCGGTTCACTTTTCTTCTAAGTGCCTGTTCAGGTACTTCTGCGGGTGCTGCCTGCTTCTGTGAGGGCTCCCTGAGTTGCTGGGTGCCCCCTCTGTCTCCTCCTCCAAGTGGCGAAATCCTGGTCCCTCCTGGGCCACAGCAGCACCCAAAAACCTCTACCGCGACCCTTGCAGCTAGCAAGGCTTGTTTGCGGTCTTTCTGCGTGGGAAAACTCTACACGCTTCATCGCGACGTGGGACATCCATCTTCCAAAGGAGAAGTTCCTAGTCCCCTTCTTTCTTGCAGAACTCCAAGCTTCTTCCAACAGGTGGCAGCTTCCTTGCACCCTCAGCTGGCATTTCCTGGGCTCCTGCCCACTCTCAACACTGTCGCGACTATTGGACTTGGTCCCCTTGTCTTACAGCTACTCAGGTCTGGAAATCCACTGTTGTTGCATTGCTGGTGTTTGTTCTTCCTGCAGAATCCCCCTATCACGACTTCTGTGCTCTCTGGGGGTAGTAGGTGCACTTTACACCTACCTTTCAGGGTCTTGGGGTGGGCTATTTTTCTAACCCTCACTGTTTTGTTACAGTCCCAGCGACCCTCTACAAGCTCACATAGGTTTGGGGTCCATTCGTGGTTTGCATTCCACTTTTGGAGTATATGGTTTGTGTTGCCCCTATACCTATGTGCTCCTATTGCAATCTACTGTAATTTTACACTGCTTGCATTACTTCCTTTTGCTATTACGGCATATTTTTGGTATTGTGTAAATATATCTTGTGTATATTTGGCATCCTCATACTGAGGGTACTCACGGAGATATTTTTGGCATATTGTCATAAAAATAAAGTACCTTTATTTTTAGTATATCTGTGTATTGTGTTTTCTTATGATATTGTGCATGTGACACCAGTGGTATAGTAGGAGCTTAACATGTCTCCTAGTTCAGCCTTAGCTGCTTTGTCATAGCTACCTTCTATCAGCCTAAGCTGCTAGAAACACCTCTTCTACACTAATAAGGGATAACTGGACCTGGCACAAGGTGTAAGTACCTCTGGTACCCACTACAAGCCAGGCCAGACTCCTACACCATACTCACTCAAAGTGTACAGAAGCTTGCAGGGGCTTCTGAGTCCATTTTTGGATTTGCAAGGAAATTATGCCACAAGCCCATTAAAGAGCTGATCTCACTGTATAAAAATAAATGCCTAGCTATGGGGACATACTGGGCAGGAGTGTGGGGTTATGCTCACTTAAGAAGTCTGCAATCCCAAGAGAATAAATTCCTGTGTAGTCTTTTAGCTGCTCCCAAAACCACTGCTAGCTATATCGTACACACACAGAACTGAAAATCCTCTCTTTGAAGGATCTTGTGAAAATCGCTCAATGGGCTCTTGAGGATTAAAATATGATCCTCTGCTGAGACTGGCTTCCCCCATTTGGTCTTTGAGGAATGCATTAGGCTAGATAGCATGGGCCTAATTCCTTGGCTCACTTACGTTAAGAAGGCTTTCAAGACATCAGTGGGCCTGATTACTTTAATTCACCCCCAGTATTGACACAAACACCAAAGGGTGAGTAAAATCTTTATTTGACAAGTCCAAATGAAAGCTAGAATGGCTAGACTGCGAGCCATGGATTTGGTCCTCCAATAGCTGCTGATCTCGACCACTGATTTGGTGGTTCAGGAGTCACTCCCCTGCATCTGCAGGCACCTTAACGACACCGACCGGCTTGTGGATCCTGCTGTTCCACTGACTTTCCAAGGCACTGCAGCACAGGTGGTGGTTCTGTGGCTCTCCAGCGGTATAACCTATCTTCCTTGCAATTGGGAAGTTTGTGGTCCCTGGCTGGAGCTGCTTTTCCGGAAACCCTGTGCACTGCTTATGCTTGTTGTTTCCAAGGCTTGATGGCTCTTCAGCCTGAAGACATCCTAGCCCCGGCCTCCAGCACTCTTCAGCTCCAAGAACAATGTCCTCTCTGCAATTCCTGCGAAATGGGCATCCTTCCTCTGTGCTGTGGGGCCTCCCTATTGCCAAAGCGTCCAGCAGGAGGGCTCAACAATTCCTACTGGCTCACCTGCTTGCTGAGGGCTTGCCCTGACTTATCAGCTAAGGTTGGGTCACCTGGACCTTGTCGTTCCCCACAAACCCTTCAAACTCTGTGCAATGCTTCTCTGCATTTGCCAAGGCTTGTTGGTGGTCCCGCTGACCACTGACTCTTCTGCAATCCAACAACTGGCGTAGGATAGCTTGTGGTGCTTTATCCAGCATCTGTCCTGGTAGGATCCTGTTTGGTAGTTAAGAACCACTAAAGATTAGCTACACTCTGGCTCAAACCAAGGATTCAGCAATTATATTGAAGTAATCTAGAGCTTTAGTCTTAAATGGGCTTCAATGTAACTTATTTAAGATTGAGGAGGAGTTCGGGGGACATTCACCCTTTCACTGTATAATGTACTTGAATATAGGTTTCTGTATAAACCATGGGTAAGTATCAAAATATTCAAGAAGGCTGACTAATGGGCCCCAAGCATTTTAGGCTAATAGCCTTCTTTGTGAAAACGGAAGATTGCTTTGGGATAAGGTGATTTGTCCTAAACGTGTGCACAATTCCTGGGCCAGACATACGAAGCAAATTCTTTAAAGGTTTAAAGAGACCAAATATTGGAAAGTATCACTAATCAGCTTCTCTCCTTTTCAAGACACACTGAAATGAACAGTGGTAGATGCCTAATTAAAAAAAAATCTGATAGATAGCAGGCTAAATATGATAGAAGGACCCTTCGTTGCTCTGATGCGGCCACATTACTTATTTGCCTCAACGTTAGACATGAATTTACATGCTTCAGATTTCTAATGTATTATTATGGAGTACATTATGGTTTTGCAGAATATAAATTTGAAGCATACCAGATTTGTAATTACAGCACTTCGCAAGAAATATATGGAGACATTCTATTTTGGTGAATCACAAAAATGTTGAAAAATATGGGAAAAAACTTAATGGGCCCTGTACCTCGTGCCATAACTGGATTTTGTAAAAATCAAAAAGTGAAAATAAAAAAAAGAAAACGAAAAAAGAAACAGACGAGTCAAAGAAGCCAATGCCTGAAGGAAGCAGAACCACAGTTCTGGAAGAGTGTATATCAAATCCAATATGTTTTTCATGAATAGTGCCAGCACCATTATATGCCACATCTACAGAGGGAAAACAAATAGTTTATGGTCACAGTGATCTGTTCTGTATTTTCAATCTGCCTGCAACCATAACGTAGGAAATACAAGAAGGGAACGACATGTGGACAGCGGTTTAGAAATTAAGGGTTAAGGAAGAAAGGGGGCAGTATGGAAACAAAAAGAGGGACCAGTGGACAGCTCAAGAGGAAAATAATGAAATAAGGGGCTGGAGGAAACGGTGAAGCAGGGAGCAGCTAAAGAAAAGTCTTTTAGGGTGAAAAGAGGGAAGGATATTTTTTCACTTGGGTGGTCGTCCCTAGAAAACATTAAAAACAAAACAAAAACAATAAAACATAAGCGAAGGAGGCAATTAAGTCACGAAAGGACAAGGAATGTATGGATGAAAACAACGGAAAGGAGGAGTAAAAATCGGGACATGGAGGGTCTTTCCCCAAGCAGCAATTTAAAAAAAAATGACATAGAAAAATGGAACAGAAACACAGTGAGATGGTGAGAAGCAGTCAGGATCTGAACGTGCAACAGAATATCTATTTTTTGCGATTCTTGGGCAAAAGTTTACTTGTAAACTAAAGTCTAATATAAAATGCATAAACTAAGCTGGGTTTGAATACTTGTTAAACGGATGGTTATCTGGATTCGTTTTTTAAGGAAATCGGTTGAAAAAAATGGGTTTGACTAAAGTTGTTTCTACAAGTTTTTTTTAAATCAAGATCACATTGCAGCATTGTGCACCAGGATATCTGGAGAACAACACATACAAAACGAGTGCTAATTGTGTGGTTCAAAAGTTAAGTCATTTTGTTATACCTTTGCAAGCATCTGAACTGTCTTTTTTTTACGCTAATACTGTGCCACTGACACTAGAGTGAGAGCTGACTTTCGGGTGGAGTATTGTTCTGCATAATATTTATGGAAATGGATTGAATATGTAACTCTAATGATCAAGAGGCTTAATGAGGCTTAGTGTCTTTGATAGCCTTTTCAGATTGTTCAGTATCAATGGCACTTCTGATGTCCTCATTATGAGTTGACAGCCCCTGGGGCAGATTTACCGCACAATAAATTCAACTGAATATTATTTTTTCTCCAGTTGTTTTTAAATAATTTAAGCAATTCAGTCATCGCAAACCTACACAGATACACAAATATACCAATAACCCGATTTGATTGTTTGATGTTTTCACATGTAATTAATCAACATACATATTAAGTATCCTTGCCCTTGGGCCTTATAGGGAATTTTTAAGAACAATGAACGTAACAAACTGCGGGCCGAACTTCCACAACCATGCTGCAGACACCGACCAACGCAACAGAGCCGCACCAATGTAGGTAGCCAATCGAACAACCACACAGTGTTGCCAGATTTTTAGAACATTCTCTAGCCCAACGCCAATGGAAAAGTAGCCCAAAGTAGCTAGTTTAACCCCTTCGCAGACAGGCCTTTTCCCCTCAGGTGCCAGGGCTTTCTTTGGCTATTTGGGGCAGTTCGCGCTTAGGCCCTCATAACTTTTTGTCCACATAGGCTAACCACGCCAAATTTGCATCCTTTTTTTCCAACATCCTAGGGATTCTAGAGGTACCCAGACCTTGTGGTTTCCCCTGAAGGAGACCAAGACATTAGGCAAAATACAGTGAAAATTTCGTTTAAAAAAATAAATAAATGGGGAAAAAAGGGCTGCAGAAGAAGACTTGTGTTTTTTTCCCCTGAAAATGGCACCAACAAAGGGTTTGCTGTGCTAAAATCACCAGCTTCCCAGCTTTCAGGGACAGGCAGAATTGAATCATAAAACCCAATTTTTCAACACAATTTTGGCATTTTACTGGGACATACCCCATTTTTACAATTTTTTGTGCTTTCAGTTAGCGACAGAAATGGGTATGAAACCAATACTGGATCCCAGACATCTGAACATTTCTGAAAAGTAGACAAAACTCTGAATTCAGCGAGGGGAAATTTGTGCAGATCCTACAAGGTTTTCATACTGAAAATAACCTCTGAAATCCAAAATATTGAAATTGAGGAGAAAAAACAGCCATTTTTCTCAACGTTGTACTCTGTAACTTTCTCCCACAATGTCAGATTTTTGAAAGCAATATACTGTTACGTCTGCTGGACTGTTCTGGTTGCGGTGATATATAGGGCTTGTAGGTTCATCAAGAACCCTAGGTACCCAGAGCCACAAAATGAGCTGCGCCTTGCAATGGGTTTTCATTCTATACCGGGTATGCAGCAATTCATTGGCTGAAATATAGAGTTAAAAATAGGTATCAAGAAAACCTTTATATTTCCAAAATGTCCACAAGAAAAGGTATTGAGAAGCAGTGGTTATTTGCACATCTCTGAATTCTGGGGACCCCATACTAGCATGTGAATTACAGGGCATTTCTCAAATAGACATTTTTTTACACACTGTCTTACATTTGGAAGAAAAAAATGTAGAGATAGACAAGGGCCAATAACACTTGTTTTGCTATTCTGTGTTCCCCCAAGACTTCCGATAAAAAAGGTACCTCACTTGCGTGGGTAAGCCTAATGCTCCCGACAGGACACACAACATGGGCACATCACATTTTTACATTGACATCTGATGTCTTTTCTGCAAAATGCCTAGATGTAGATTCTGGCCTTTAGCTCAGCTTAGCTAAGGAAACCTACCAAATCTGCGCATTTTTGAAAACTAGACACCTAGGGGAATCCAAGATAGGGTGACATGTGGGGCTCTCACCAGGTTCTGTTACCCAGAATCCTTTGCAAACCTCAAAAGGTGGTCAAAAAACACTTTTTCCTCACATTCCGGTGACAGAAAGTTCTGGAATCTGAGAGAAGCCACAAATTTCCTTCCACCTAGCGTTCCTCCAAGTCTCCTGATATAAAAATGGTACCTCATTTGTGTGGGTAGGCCTAGCGCCCACGAAAGGAAATGCCCTAAAACACTATCTGGTTACATCAAAATTATCAAATACAAAACTACCTGTTTTTGCTGGGGGGGCACCTGCGTTTTTGGTCCTGGGCTCAGCAGCCATCTAGGGAAACCTACCAAACCCAGACATTTCTGAAAACTAGACACACGAGGGAGTCCAGGGAGGTGTGACTTGCGTGGATCCTCCAATGTTTTCTTACCCAGCATCCTCAGCAAACCTCAAATTTAGCTACAAAATCACATTTTTGTGTAGGATCACCGCACCAGGAAAAATGTCCTACCACTCAACGTTCCCCTCAGTTTCCCAGTAAAAATGATACCTCACTTGTGTAGGTGGGCCAACTGCCTGTGACAGGGAAGAGCCAAAAACATGTCGAAATTGAGGGGGAACCAAAGCGGGTCCAAAAGGGAAGTTTGAGAACAAATGTGACAAGTGCAGCAGAATTGTTATCGGTATAGATGAGACAATACTGGGTGGTAGGTATTTTGTGGATTCCTGCAGATTCCCGAAGGTTCCATCCCAAAAATGTGGGAAAAATGTGTGATTTCCAGCAAAGTTGGAGGTTTGCAGGGCATTGTGTATAAGAAAATGGTGCGGGGTGCATGTGAAGCACACCACCTGGAATCACCCAGATGTTTAGTTTTCAGATGTGTCTAGTTCTTGTGGATTTTCCTACATTGCAGCGTCATAAAGTCCAAATAGTGCAGCCCTCACCAGGCGAAGTGGGACAATTCTGAGAGTTAACCAAGCTCCCATGGCCCAAATGTAAAACCAAAACCCAAAATAATCAAATGTCCTCTTGCGTGCCATGGGGCAAGATGTTTTAGTGTAGTGTTAGGCAGAACAACTTTGGCCCCATTTATTTGGGATGGGGGTACCCACTTATTTTGGAGAAAAAAATCTTCCCTGGTCTCTGGTGGGCTTTCTGCCCCCCTTGGGGGTAGATGGGCCTTCCAGAAATAGGCCAATCTGCCCCCAGGTAGGGCAGATATGGTCAACAGTAAAGTGCCCCCCATTGAGGAGTAACCCTTGCCCAAGGGGCTGCCCCACCCAAACAAAACAAACACATACAAACACACCAATCCCTGGTGCCTGAGTGGTTTCTGCCTCCCTCGGGGCAGATCGGCCTAATAGAAATAAACAAGAAAAAACAGGTGGAAAATGCCACAATGCTCGCACATCAACACATGTATTGGAACAATATCCATATACAGCAGTCCTTTAGCACATCAAGTTATGAAAATGAGATCGGTGCCAACCCGGCAGGGCACCTACCACCCAAGGTGTCCAAAAAATACGCTGACTGGGGAATAGTCAGTGGTTACATAGAATGTATGCAAAAGGCCAGGGCACACCAAAAACAGTTCTGTGTGGTTGATCCAAGTGGTCGTTCAATCAGAGTCGAAGTCCAAAACACGGATGAAACTGAACATTTATTAACCGATGAATGGGTGTGGTCAATATTCAGGTCAAAAGACCACATGTATCACAATCAATCCAAAATACAGCCAGCAGCCGACACGTGTTTCGTCTCCTAGACTTTATGAAGACAATGGGATAGATGGATAATATATAAATATTGTTATAATGATGCAATGACTAGTTAGAGATATGAAAACACGATTTGTTAAAGCTAGAAACTAAAACATAGACCCAGGTGTGACTACATAACCAGCATAGAAAACTTCTGTGAATATTTATACAAAAATAATAATATATACAAAAATAACAGGATGCGCATGGTGCATGTAAAATAAAAGAACATGAGAATAATGTGCAGTGTGTGAAAAGGAAGGGAAAAGTGCAAACACACTCAACATAGAGCAGCCTGATGTAGTATATTAAGAATGCACTAGTGTGACAAAAAGCAAGTAACGAGTCCAGCGCACAGCCCATACGTGAAAAAGACACCAAAAAGGGAATAAACAATTATATATACCCAGAAGAGCCATATCATGAGATGATATGTATAAAGTCAAAACATGGTAAATCAAGTACCTTAGATATGAAAAGATGAACAAAAGTAGGTATTGAGAAAAGGAGTTCTTTTCCGAGCGTGCATGGTTTCGGCCTCAGAGGTGGCCAATAACGTCCAAATAATAGGAGTAATAACTGGCCCTGATAAGCCTAAGAGGGAAGCAAAAATGAAATGACGAGGAGATTGACGGCGATTTACACCCAGAGGCTGTACACCATCTGCAAAGTGAACGATACCGGTTGGACAATCGTGTGTACGAACCAACCAAAACAACTCTATACGTTAGCATAGATTGCATATAGAATATGTATGGCCAGGGTTTGGGAAATAAAAAATAAAAAATTAATAACATGGGACCACGTCCAAAACTGTATTAATATACACCCGTGAAATTAATACTTGGAATGCTGCATCGTGTGATGGGGGGATAAAAATATATAAAAACTACTGCATAGTATCTAAACCATAATGCGGAGAAAACAAAGGAAAACAAAACAAAAATGCACCGCTCAAGCAAGGAAAGACATGCTCGTGTCCACCATCATGTAGACACAACGTTTCGAGGGACGGTAACGTGCGTGTGTAGGAGGCTGGCCGGGCTTGTAGTGGGTACCAGAGGTACTTACACCTTGTGCCAGGTCCAGTTATCCCTTATTAGTGTTGAAGAGGTGTTTCTAGCAGCTTAGACTGATAGAAGGTAGCTATGGCAAAGAAGCTTAGGCTGAACTAGGAGACATGCAAAGCTCCTACCATACCACTTATATCACATGCACAATATCATAAGAAAACACAATACACAGAGTTACTAAAAAATAAAAGTACTTTCATTTTATGACAATATGCCACCAGTATCTCAGTGAGTACCCTAAGTAAGAAGGTAAGTACTATACACAAGTTATATGTACACAAACCAAAATTAGGTAAGTAATAGCAAGAAAAGTAATACAAACAGTGAAGAATTACAATAGATTGCAATAGGAGCGCGTAGGTATAGGGGCAACACAAACCATGTACTCCAAAAGTGGAATGCGAACCACGAATGGACCCCAGACCTATGTGAGCTTGTAGGGGGTCGCTGGGACTGTAAGAAGACAGTGAGGGTTAGAAAAATACCCACCCTAAGACCCTGAAAAGTAGGAGTAAAGTGCACCTACTACCCCCAGAGAGCACAGAAGTCGTGATAGGTGGATTCTGCAGGAAGAACAAACACCAGCAGTGCACTGACAACGGATTTCCGGACCTGAGTACCTGAAAGACAAGGCCGACCAAGTCCAATAGTCACGACAGTGTCCAGGGGGGGGCAGGAGCCCAGGAAACCCCAGCTGAAGGTGCGAGGAAGCTGCCACCGGTTGGAAGAAGCCTGGAGTTCTGCAAGAAAGAAGAGGACTAGGAACTTCTCCTTTGGAAGACGGATGTCCCACGTTGCGATGAAGCTTGCAGAGGTGTTCCCACACAGACAGACCGCAAACAAGCCTTGCTAGCTGCAAGGGTCGCAGTAGAGGTTTTTGGGTCCTGCCGAGGACCAGGATGTCGCCTTTTGGAGGAGGAGACAGTGGGGGCGCTCAGCAACTCAGAGAGCCCTCACAGAAGCAGGCAGCACCCGCAGAATCACCCCAACAGGCACTTGGAAGAAGAGTGAACCGGAGTCCACACGAAGTTACAAAAGGGGGTCCCACGACGTCAGAGGACAACTCAGAGGGTTGTGCATTGCAGGACGGAGTGCTGGTGACGCAGGCTAGGCTGTGCACGAAGGAAATCCTGGAAGAGTGCACAGGAGCCAGAGCAGCTGCAAATCACGCGGTACACAGCTTTGCAGTCTAGCGTGGGGAGGCAAGGACTTACCTCCAACAAACTTGGACTGAAGAGTCACTGGACTGTGGGAGTCACTTGGACAGAGTTGCTGTGTTCCAGGGACCACACTCGTCGTGCTGAGAGGGGATCCAGAGGACCAGTGATGCAGTCTTTTGGTGCCTGCGTTAGCGGGGGGAAGATTCCGTCGACCCACGGGAGATTTCTTCGGAGCTTCTGGTGCAGGGTGAAGGCAGGCTACCCCCAGAGCATGCACCACCTGGAAACAGTTGAGAAAGCCGGCAGGATTAGGCGCTACAATGTTGCTGGTAGTCGTTTTGCTACTTTGTTGCGGTTTTGCAGGCGTCCTGGAGCAGTCAGCGGTCGATCCTTTGGTAGAAGGTGAAGAGGGAGATGCAGAGGAACTCTGGTGAACTCTGGCATTCGTTATCTGAAGAATTCACCAAAGCAGAGACCCTAAATAGCCAGAAAAGGAGGTTTGGCTACCAAGTTAGGAGGATTGGCTACCGAGAGAGGTAAGAGCCTATCAGAAGGAGCCTCTGGTGTCACCTGCTGGCACTGGCCACTCAGAGCAGTCCAGTGTGCCACAAACACCTCTGTTTCCAAGATGGCAGAGGTCTGGGACACACTGAAGGAGCTCTAGGCACCTCCCCTGGGAGGTACTGGTCAGGGGAGTGGTCACTCCCCTTTCCTTTGTCCAGTTTCGCGCCAGAGCAGGGCTGGGGGATCCCTGAACCGGTGTAGACTGGCTTATTCAGAGATGGGCACCATCTGTGCCCATCAAAGCATTTCCAGAGGCTGGGGGAGGCTACTCCTCCACAGCCCTTCACACCTATTTCCAAAGGGAGAGGGTGTAACACCCTCTCTCAGGGGAAATCCTTTGTTCTGCCTTCCTGTGCCAGTGCTGCCTGGACCCCAGGAGGGCAGAAACCTGTCTGAGGGGTTGGCAGCAGCAGCAGCTGCAGTGGAGACCCCGGAAAGGCAGTTTGGCAGTACCCGGGTACAGTGCTAGAGACCCGGGGGATCATGGAATTGTCCCCCCAATACCAGAATGGTATTGGGGTGACAATTCCATGATCTTAGACATGTTACATGCCCATGTTCGGAGTTACCATTGTGACGCTATACATAGGTAGTGACCTACGTATAGTGCACGCGTGTAATGGTGTCCCCACACTCACAAAGTCCGTGGAATTTGCCCTGAATGATGTGGGGGCATCTTGGCTAGTGCCAGGGTGCCCACACACTAAGTAACTTTGCACCCAACCTTCACCAGGTGAAGGTTAGACATATAGGTGACTTATAAGTTACTTATGTGCAGTGGTAAATGGCTATGAAATAACGTGGACGTTATTTCACGCAGGCTGCAGTGGCAGGCCTGTTAAGAATTGTCAGAGCTCCCTATGGGTGGCAAAATAAATGCTGCAGCCCATAGGGATCTCCTGGAACCCCAATACCCTGGGTACCTCAGTACCATATACAAGGGAATTATATGGGTGTACCAGCATGCCAATGTGAATTGGTAAATTTAGTCACTAGCCTGTTAGTGACAAATTTGGAAAGCAGAGAGAGCATAATCACTGAGGTTCTGGTTAGCAGAGCCTCAGTGAGACAGTTAGGCATCACACAGGGAACACATAAAGGGCACATACTTATGAGCACTGGGGCCCTGCCTGGCAGGGTCCCAGTGACACATAGACTAAAACAACATATATACAGTGAAATATGGTGGTAACATGCCAGGCAAGATGGTACTTTCCTACAGCGTGTGGATAGTTTTAAACAAAAAGTTAGTAGTGCGGCAAAAGGAAAAAATGGGGAAAAAAAAGAGAGTAGACAGCCGAAGATTCGGATCTTACCGGTTGATGAGAGATAATGCCGTGCCGATAGGCGTCGGTAAGTTACGTGATAATAACCTGTTTGCAAGTAGCTTCTTAAAAAGCGAGCAAGCACAGAGATAGAAAGAGGACTACAACGAAGGAAGATAGTGTTAGTGAGGCAAATGTGGGTGCCATTTTGGAGAGGTTACAAAAAGAGTCACCAGTGTGTAAGTGCATATTTATCTAAGCGGTATATAATTATAAAGTATAAGAAAAGAATCAATTTACATAGTGAAAACTCGATACCAGGATTGACCGAAACCCAGGAGATAAAAGTGAAGTTAAACCACAGACGTATTAAGTGGCACACACAAATTCCACGGGCATAGACGCCTTACAAGTAAATAAAAAAGTTGGGGCTTGTATAAAACTCAAGCTGAAGTATGCAATGGGAGCATGACCAACAGATTATACAGTCTTCATACACAGTGATCATAATATACATTCCATACAAAATAGTATGGGTCAAATACATAGGAAATGCGAGAAGTACATTACAGGAAAATATGTAAGTCCTTTTCAATGTTAATGCCCTCCTCCACTGCTCTAAGTCTAATGATCCAACTACTTTCCAAACATCTTAGGATGAGGGTCCTGTTGCCCCCTCGGGGTAACGGATTGGCTACATCAATCCCATGTGCGGTGATGCCTAGAATTTCCCGCTGCCCGTGATTTGTATTGTAATGTACAGCAAAGGGGTAGTTGACATTTTTGTTGCGAATAGCCCTGATGTGTTCCTGTAGTCTCTCCTTAAGTGGTCGAATAGTACTACCAGCATAAATGCGATTACAGATGCAGACCAGACAATATACGACAAATTTTGTGTTACAATTAATAAACTTGTCAATTTTGTATGTGACTGGTGTGTTATATTGAAAATTCACCATTTTGTCTTTAATGTAACAGCAAATGTTACAAGGTCCACATTTGTATGATCCCAGCGGTGGTGTGGTTAGCCAGGTGTCTTTAGGGTCTGGTGGTAGGAAACTGTGACAAAGGTACTTACGTAGGGCAGGTCCCCTACTGTAGGTAATACTGGGTTTCGATGTGAGATTCTTGTTAAGATGACCATCTGCTAACAAAAAGGGCCAGTGTCTCTGTAAAACTTTGTATAGCTGGGAACTCAGTGCATTATAAGGAGTAATAAAAGCAAGTGGCCTGTGTGTCCTCTTCTTATTAGATGGAACCAGAAGATCAGATCTATTAAAATGGTTAATTCTCCTGTTGGCTTGAAGCAAAATATTCCGGGAGTAGCCCCTTCAGGTAAAGCGGGTGTTCATTTGTTTCAATTCTTCCAGGAAAACAGTGTCTTCGCTGCAATTCCTCCTAATCCTGGTGAGTTCCCCAAAGGGTATTGCATTCACTTGTGAGGCAGGGTGGGAGCTTTTGGCATGTAATCTGGTTTTCTATACAACTTCGAGCTAATTTTATCCCCCTTGATATATAAGGTAAGGTCTAGAAAGTTTACTTGGGAGTAGTATTGAAAGTGTTCGTGTTGAGATGATGTAAAAAGCGACCAAGTAGGCCTAGACTACCTGATCAAAATAAGAGGACGTCATCTATATATCTACCCCAATATAGGATGTGTTGTGTCAAATCTGGTGAACATTCCTTCCATATATGTGACAGTTCGTAAAAACCCATGTACAAGTTGGCAAAAGACGGGGAAAATGTTGCCCCATGGCAACTCCTTGGATTTGTCTATACCATGTCCCGATGTGGACAAATATGTTGTTGTCCAAAACCAATTTAATTAGGTCCATGAGCATACTGGAGTGTTCCAACAAAGTATCATCACGAGTGTCCAAAAAATGTTGAATAGCAATCAGGCCGATATCGCTCGGTATGCTCGTGTAAAGAGAGGTTACATCTAGAGTGACTAGAAAATGTCCCTCAGTCCATTGATAGTCACTCAATTTACTGAGAAGGTCTTTGGAATCCCTGATGTATGAGGGAAGGTTGATAACAAAGGGTTGTAAAAATATGTCTATGTACTCCGAAATTATCTCCGTGGGTGAACCTATTCCTGAAATGATGGGTCTGCCGGGTGGAAAAGAACCTGGTTTGTGTATTTTAGGTAGAATGTAAATGCAAGGGGCAGTGGGAGTAGGGTTGAACATGTATCTGAATTCCAAGTCTGTAATAAGACATCTGTCCCTCCAAAAGGTTAGTCTCTGTTGTGTGAGTTCATTGACATTCCTCAGTGGGTTGTGTGATAAAGCCAGATATGCATTGGTGTCATTGAGTTGACAATCTATTTCACCGATATAGTCCAGTTTATTCATAAGGACAATATTGCCCCCTTTATCGGCTCCCTTAATGATTATGTTTTTCATGTTGGTGAGGGAGTGGAGGGCCTTCCCTTTCAGGACCAGTAATATTGTGCACAACATTTTTGTGGCCTGCACGATATTGATCTTCTAACCGGTACAGGTCAGATGTGACTCGTTTGTAAAAGATATCAATGACATTGTCGCTCGGGAAACTAGGTGAGAATTTCGAAGAGGTTTTTAGACCACTGTCAACAGTCGGATATGGATCAATCTCCAGGTCAGTCAAAATATCCACCAGAAAGGGAGAAAAATCAGAAGTGTGTTCCAAGGAGAGTAAAGTCTGGATATCATTTATATCTTTGATGGCCAAATTGCTAACTGGTGAGGCTGATCTGCCCCCAAGAGGAGCAGAAATGGTCTAAAATAAATTTGCTCCCCTCGCCCGAAATTGGTGCAACAAAAAAAAACAAATAACCCTGGTGCCTAGTGGTTTCTGCCCACTCTTGGGGCAGATCGGCCTAATACAAATAGGACGATCTGCCTCCAAGGGGTGTAGAAATGGCCTAAAATAAATTCCCCCCCCAGAGGAACAGCCCTTGCCTAAGGGGTCGGTCCCCTTGTGTGAAATTGAAGCAAAAAAATAAATCTCCCTAGTGTCTAGTGGTTTCTGCCCCCCTTGGGTGCAGATCGGCCTAGTAAAAATAGGGGGCAAGAATGGCCTAAAAGTAAATTTCCCGCCAAGGGAGCGATTCTTGCCTAAGAGGTCGCTCCCCACATACATAAAAAAACAACAACATTATCCCTGGTGTCTAGCGGTTTCTGCCCCTCCCTGGGGGCAGATCAGCCTAATTATAATAGGCCAATCTGCCCCCAGGCGGTTGCCCCCCTGGGGAGTGGCCCTTGCCCAAGGGGCCACTCCCCTTATGAGTAAACATAAAAACCTAATTTCCATGGAGTCTAGTGGGCATTTCTGCTGTCCGATCACATTGCAGGAGAAATGCGGAGAGAGACATTAAAAGGACATGAAAGGAGAGGAAAGGCCTTTCCTCTCCTTTCATGCCTCTCTCGCCCCCTCTAAGTGATCAGAGGAGAAATGCTTTCGCATTTCTCCTCCGATCCACGCTGTAAGCTGAGCTTCCAGTGGTCGCACGCTGATGTCATCAGACGCCCCAGGGAATTTGGGGGTGAGGGGGGGAACGCGGGTTGAAGGGGGAGCAATTCCCCTTCCATCCCTGCACAGGGGAGAGGGGTGCTAGCACTCCCCCGTGGACCCCTGTCTGGACGTAACAGTTACGTACTGGACACCCGAGTGGTGCTGCCAGGACATAACGGTTACGCCCAGAGCACCCGAGGGGTTAACGAAGATAGGGCAGTGGCAGGCAGTAGATGGATATTAGTGGCTGGGCAGTCTTACAAATATGGTAAGCGCAGAATTTCTGCTCTTGCAAACCTTATACCTTCTCTAATTCTTGCAGAATGCAACCTGCACAAACCAATTTTTCCCACACAACTGCAAAAATATAGCCCAACTGTGCGTGATCTAGCCCAATCTGGCAACACAGCAACCACGTCCGGGGAGCAACTCACATCCAACAACTAGCCGCCAGCTTGACTGACTGGAGTCCTCACTCGGCCTGGGTTCTTCACTTTTTTCTGGGGGCTATTGCAGCTGAACCCACCCAGCCACATGAGGTACACCGTGTACCCCTGTTACCTCACACAGTCCACACAGACCGATTGCCGGCTCCTCCCCCTCAATTGTGCCAGTGAGCTGAACGCAGAGAGAGGGAAGACCCCCTAGGCACCAGAGGAAGGCCCAGATCGGCACGCAGCCGCTGCACCTGGGAGCACAATCAACCTGGCCTGGGGGCTGATGAACTTTCCCAACATGACCGGGCAGTAGGAACTGAGCAAGGTCCGCTGCAGGCCTGAACTGGTGAGTGATTTGCACAGAGCTCACACCCAATAACTAGCCACCAGCTCAGCCTACTGAAGTCCTGACTTGGCCTGGGGTCTTCACTTCTTCCTGGGGGATAATGCAGCCAAACCCAACTCTAATGCATGTGGTACACCTCAGACCCCTGTAACTCCACACAGACTGATTGCTGGCTCCTCCCCCTGCCTGTGGCAGTGAGCTGAGCTGAGGGAGAGGGGAGACCCCCAGCCACCAGAGGAAGGCTCAGATTGGTGCACAATCAGCAGGGGGACCGCTGCACCTTGGGGCACTATCAACCCAGCCTGGCTTGGGAGCCCATGAACATTCCTGACACAACCTGGAAGCAGTAACTATGCAAAGGCCGCAGCATGCCTGAATTGGCGCGAGATTAGCACGCAGCAGGGTGGCCATGCAAAAGAAAGTCAAGGATCCAGCAATACATTAGGGTGCTTCCACCTGTCGCCCTAGATCACAGCCCCACAACCTGGGGCACTGTGGGTGGGCTCACCGCTATAACAGGCGATACAGTGAGGTGGAGCCTGTGGCCACCACTAGCCAACAGACGCACAATCTGGTTAACCACTTTTGAGTTGCTTGGGGAGAATTTCAGAGAGCTCGTAACAAATCCCTCAATGGATACCAGGAAGATCCCCTACCATGATTGGGCCCCACTGACTCACCCGCTAGAAACCCACAGCACCAACACCCCACAAACCACGCAGCTTGTGCAACCATCATTGCCCAGCCGGGCACTAGGCAACGTGGAATAGGGCTGGTCCCCAACAATAACAGCCCCTGGGCTCTGGAGGCAAGGAGTGACTCCCATCCAAACAAACCTTGCCCTCCTCATGATTGACCCGGGCCAGCAGATCCTGTTGACTCATCCCAGCATGCAGACCGAATACTCCCAGTTAAAATAGGTGGGAACACTGGCCTAATACAGAACACAGGACTACAAGGCACCCCTTAAATTGGACGCTATGGGCAGACTAAAGACAACCATGGGTTCCTCAATCCCACCAATAATGACACCTAGATTTCCAGATCAGCTTGGACAAGGAGACTCCGCACTCCACAACCCCTGGACTCTTACTACTTAACCGGATGCCATGTTAAATGTCATTGAGACAACACTGTCTGTCGAATCTCACAGAGGAGATACAGGTAGAATTTGGGATTCTCAGTGAAGATCAAAGGAAACAGGCCTCAAGGGTCACGGATGCAGAACTCAATATCTCAGACATGAAACCGCAGCTGGCAGAACAGAGACAGACCATGCAAGACTTCCTATTATGGGTGCAATGGCTGGAGAATCGTGAATAGGATACAGAGGGGAGAATCAGACTAAATAACTTACGCATAGGGGGCTTACCGGAGGTTGCAGAGAAATCCTACCCAATGATCTAGTTACCGGAGGAGTGGGGGAAGACCTTCACGCCAACCCACATTTCTCAACGGAACAAGCACAAAGGGTATAGTGCCTACTGGTGGGACCCTGCTGGGAACACCCCCGTCCAGTGATTGCAAAATTGCTCCACTACAAAGACAGAGATGACATCCTACAAGCAGCAAGACGTGCAGCCCCACTTGATATGAGAACTGACACATATCCATCTTCCAAGACTACACAACGTTGACTCAACACCATCATTTTTCCTTTCTTGCAGTGAAACGCCGCTCCTGGGACTTAAGCGTTCAATACTCTTTACTGTTCCCAGCAAAGATAAAATTAATCAACGACCAACAAGCTCACTTCTTTAGTTAACCGTTCTCTGCTTGGGACTTGGTAGAAACCCACTTCAACAGCAGCTGCCAATTTCCAACAGCTAGCAAAACCGCGACCCACTATGGAAAGTGAAGGAGCAGGAAAAACATGTCTGGGGTAGCTCCCAAAATGCCCACCCCACATGAACTACACCAAAGCCACAAATCAGTCATAGATGCTGCATTTGCTCTTCGTCAGTCCTCACCTACTCATCACACTGACTCGAGCACTACAGTGAGCGAAGACAAATGATCCTGGGAGAAATGAGAAATGAAGGGCTAATGTCCGGCCCACTGATCATGCCAGCCAGTGTACGATCTACTCCAAAGTCCCTCACTCACGCCGCAGCGGTGGCAGCAACGAGGTTGGTCTCAGATGGCCCTCCGCTGGATCCTTTCTGACACTTAACCAAGGTCACTGACAACAGCCTGCCTTAGGGGCTTAACACACCCCTCGGACATTCCACCCCCACACTATCGACTATTACTCCTGACTGCCGATGCCCACTGGCAAAATGACTTGGTTTGCACAACGGAGGTCTCTCAACCCCTAACTTTTCGATTTTGAGCAGTAAATAGCCAACACCCCCGGTTCCATGTACTGGCTCCTTGAGCAACAGTATGAGCATGCGTCACAGGCTAGAGCATCCATTTCCTGTTAATGTTTTGTTGTTTGTTACCTGCTGCCTTTCCTCCCACAGCACAGGTGTCACATGATTCTTCACCTCGCGGACCAGCAGGGGCAAATGGGGCAAGAGTCTATCCCCCCCCATACATACTCTAAAAACAGTGATTGACAAGGAGGAAAGATGAATTTTTGCGAGGGCCAGCTAGGCAGCGATCTCATTCTCCTTGGCTGTATAGATCCCCCCAACTCAGAGAAGATGACATTTTGGGCCAATTTATCAGGAGTCCTAGCCAAACAGGTGGGTATCCCATGGACATTAGGTAGTGACTATAGTAATGTACTAGACATCTTCATTGATCGCTCACACCCCCTGCTCCTTCATTCCCCAGCCCATCCGCAGTGGACCCTACTTGATGCGTAGAGAACTGATAATCCAAACCTGTGCTTCTATTGCCACTACTCAACCCCACACAATCTTTTCATGTGATTGGATCATTTTATGTGCTACCATGATCTGATACCACAGCTTAATCATTCAGAGTACCTGGACCGTGTACTAGCCGACCATGCTGCACACATAGTAGATATAAGGTACTAAAATCTGAAATACAATAAGACCTACAAAAAATGCTCTTGGAAATACTATAGCCAAAAAACTCTTTTAAGCCTGAAAATTTTTGTATTTTTGTACAAAACAATCCAAGGAAAACAGAGGAAACAGAAACTTCAAAAGCACAGAGATATATAAAGTTTAAACTGAGATTCTTCTCCAAAGCACTGCATCCACACCATCATGTTCTGTTCACATAAAGTACCTGTATCACAAAAATACAGTTAAACACAACTCTATATTTTTGTAATACACTAACAATTACTTGACAAAAAGTTAGAAACATATAATACATCTTGCTTGAGCAAAACAAAGTATGAGTTAGTAAAGTATATCAAAGCTGATGTAATTATGACCAAATGCTGCCCCATCCATAATGCCTAATACAGAGAAAAAGGCTCCAAAATGTGATAAACAAATGGCAGAAAAACAAACCTCTGAACCTGACTATTTCACTGTATTATACAAACTATTAAAGTACAGACAAAACTAGATAGTATACCTTTTTTCAAGTAAAAAGTCTAAAAAATCTTTTTACTAAAGAGCCTGCAAAAGAAGTTAAAAAGAAGTGCAACGCAAGGTGGTTTAACGATGCATGCAGGGAAGCACAGCACAAACTGCTGAGAGCTTTAAGAGGAGGCCAGTCAGATCATATAAGGGAAGCTAGGAAAGATTATAAACAGGAACAAAGTAGAGCCCGTAGGAGATGGGATGAATCTAGATGGGTTTCCCTCCTGGAGTCTGCTAAAATAAACGACACCTCGAAATTTTGGAAACTGGTGGCTGATGCCAGTGAAGAACCTAATCGTTCACCTGGTGCCTCAATACTCCCTGTAGAGTGGACAGATCACTTTTCCCAATTATATTCTGGGATTACCAGTGTTTCTACCAGGGAATTGAGCCATATCATGATTACTGAGACCCCCAAAATTGAATTTACCCTGGCTGAAACCAGGGCTGCGATCGTTTCACTGAAATGGGGAAAGGCCCCCGGCCTTGATAAAATACCAGGCGATTTATACAAGACAAACCCGGATATATGGGCCCCATATCTGAAACTCATTTCCAATGCGGTAACTACAGGACCTGTCCTGAGTTCCTGGATGGGAGCAGAGATAGTTCCCATCTTTAAGAAAGGTACCCCCTCTAACCCTGTCAACTACCGTCCAATCTCCTTACTTGATAACTTCCAAAAACTTTTTGCAAAGCAAATTTTGTCCCGTCTAGAAGAATGGATTCTGGAAACCAATGCCATTTCTGATCTACAAGCAGGGTTTAGGCCAGCAGTAAGTACCATAGATCAGGTGCTAAGATTTTTAACAATAAAATGGAAGACTGTGGAAGTAGGAGGGGGCAACCTTTTTGTAGTTTTTATTGATTTTAGAGCCGCGTTTGATCTGGTCCCCAGAAACCAGCTATGGCTGACACTAGCCAATATGGGTATCCCACACGGCCTCTTGAAACTTATCGCCCGACTACACGAAAATACTTATGCACAAATCAGGAGCGGTAAGGATGGTGATCTAACAGAAGCAGTGGCTATCGAGAGGGGAGTCAGACAGGGGTGTGTTTTGGCCCCTACTCTTTTTCTTCTATACATAAATAATTGTATCAAGTATTTACCAAATTGCATTAATGATTCCCAAAGCTGGCCGGAAACAAAGTTCCATGCCTACTCTATGCAGATGACACTATCCTCCTGTCTAAATCATCTATGGGAATCCAAAATCTGGTTAACCAGTTCGGGGTATTCTGCAGAGATTACGGGTTAGATATAAATGTTAAGAAAACTAAACTCATGATATACAGTGCCCCGAACAAGAAGCTTAGAGCAAATATAAAGATGGACTCAATTCACCTGGAGAGGGTAATGGAATACGATTACCTGGGCATCAGACTATCTGATAAGGGCAGTTGGGCTGCAGCTATAAGGAAAGGGGCATTAACCATCAGCCAAAGATGTGGAGCGATAGGACGTAAGGCTTGCACTGCAATAAGCCCCCCTCTGACACTTATCTCAGAAATTTACAAAGCCCAAATCCGTGCCGCGGCCCTATATGGAGCGGAACTTTGGGGATCTCACAGACAACTGGACACTCTTCAAATCAGAGAAAATAATTTCCTTAGACACATATCCAGACTAGGGAAGGGCTCGCCGATGCTCCCCCTAAGACTGGACCTGGGTCTAAATAGCATTAAAGATACAGCATGCTTAAGACCACTTCTGTACTGGGTCAGACTATGGAAAACGGAAGAACTCGAACCCTTCAGGTCAGCAGTTAAAGAACTATTGCCACCTTGCTACGGATGGGAAAAAGTAAGGTGGCTAAGGGAGATTAAAGCGACTTGGGTCAAACTGAATCTATCCCATTATTGGGAGAATCCTGAGATGATTCCTGGTAACGCTAGACGCCTGATCAAAGATCGATATTGGGAAAAAATTCATGAGGAATCTCTCGGCTCAACTGGGTTAGGTCGGCTGACAGCAGAGTTTCTGCTGGTCAAACACAAACCTCTGCCTGAAAGCTTCCTGGATCTCCCTATACCAGCCCGTGCCCGCTCTTTACTACTTCAGTTCAGATATGGAACATTGGCAGTCAACAGCTTTACGGCTTGCTGGTCGACCAATAGTCCTTTATCTGACAAATGCATAAACTGCCATCTATGCAAGGAAACTTCTGAGCATGTCCTATTTTTCTGTCCTTTGTACAAATGCCCTCGAGGGAAGTGGATTATTCCTCTGTGCAAAACACTGTCAACACAAAACCGAAACAGTGTATATAGAATGTGTAAATATGACACTTCCACGCTGGTAGTGAGCTCTGTTTCTAAATATTTGGCAGCAGCATGGAAAATCCGCAGTAGAATCATTACAGATCTTAAATCCACTGGTTGAAGAACGGTCTAGAAGTTAGCGAATTAGCATCTTGTCATAATAGTCTGGGCAAAATCATTAGTGCGATCTATCAAGGACATAAGACTGTATCTCCGAGCATGTTGTCTAGTGGGTTACCCCAATTGAAGTGACTCATAAGCCCCTTGGCGCATATAATTTTATAAATGGCAAGATGCAATTTATCTGATCAACTTATTTAAGAGAACTGACTAACTTAGGGCTCCATTTTCCACTGATTGACTTCTAACTTTTGTAAACAGGACCTATTGTATGTAGTTTCTATGTCTTATCTTATGTACAAATCCGTCTTAGAATAGTTTATATGTTTTTAACAATTGATTCGTATTATTTTAGCATTTAGCTTCTTGTATAGGGCAAGATCCAGACACTATTTTAAGAGTCTTGTCTTAATTATTTATGAAACTTTTTATGTAGTTTTATGAACCCTTTTTTTATATAAGCAGGGTACTAATTGCTAATGTCTCTTTTTACCTGATGGTCTATGGTTTTTATCCTTCTGTATGTATGATTATTTTTTAATTTCTCAAATGGTCCAAACCTGGACCGAATAAACTATTGATTGAAGTAAATTCCACATTATTGAAACATAAACAGAAGTTTGAAAAATGTTTTACAACAGGAAACAATATTAAATCATGTTTAAAAATACTGTTAAATTAATAATTAGAAATAATATAAAACAAATGTTTATCCCTTCCTCAAACAGGTACAACAATACAAATGAACATATAGGAGACTACTGTTAAAGTAACTTGTATTATATACTAAATATTAAATATATATACTTTTTTCACAGACAAAAAATGTAAAACAAAGGTAAGATTTTAAACACAGACAAAACAAAAAGAAAAGGAAACAACATTCACTACTATTTGTCCCCACAGATATGCAGGTCAAAACTACTCAAAATAAATTTTAACTCTCATAGATGTTATAGACAAAAAGTATGTATAAAAAAAATCTAATTTTTCAGAAAGAATTAAAGAACAAAATTGAAATCATTTTGAATTTTGATAAAATAATAAAAATTCACTAAATAAAATGTTTAAAAACAATAGAAAGTATTGTTAAAAACAATACGTTACGCACTTTAGTAAAAAACAAACAATTTATTTGAAATAAAATGTTTGTCTCTTTCACCCTTTTTTTTTTTTTAAACTCTCCCAACCCGTCCCTCAAATTAAATAAAAAGCAACAAACAATTCTCATTTTTAAAACCCACGACCCCATCCTCATAAATAACATAATCCACTAGAAATCTCATGTCCCAGCCCTAAACCCTAAAAAAAATATAACCATTCAAAACATCACCCCAAATTACTCTTGAAAATACCAATAACACATTACTCAAACACACCTTTGGAACCAAAAGAACACTTGCACATCCCCAAACACAACCCTAAAATTCCCACTTGACCCAAATCCCTTAACCAACCCTGGACTATAAAAACATATTGTTCCCAAAACACTACCCACTTATGCCTCCTAAATTTCAAATAAACCATTATTCAAAGACACCAATGATCTTAAAAAAAAACGTAACCTATTACAAAAACACACTCACACACTACCTGTTAAGATAAATCTCTTTCCCAGAACTGGACCCTAAAAACATACTGCCCCAAAACAATGCTCCCTTACCTTTAAGAAATCTCAATAATCCATACCCAAATAGACCCCAAACCCCTTACATGACCCCTTAACCCGAAACCCTTTTGCAACCCTGACCCCCAAAAACCATTTGCTCCAAAATAATGCCCATTTACCTCTAAGAAACCTCAATATCCCATCCCAAAACACGCCAAACCTTTAAACTATCCCTTAACTAAAAACATTTCACAGTACTAAAACCCCTCTATCCCCCCCAAAACTACCCACCCCAGCCCATAAAAACCCAATAACCACTCCCCAAACCCTCTGGAATCCTGTTGTATATTACCCATGCTTGTAAAAGTAATATATAGTGACTTACCCTGTTGTTTCAGTGAAGTCGTTGTTAGGCCTGCATTGTTAATGTAATTTGTGGTCCTGGATCTGCTGTGGGCAATTACAGCCACTCATAGTCAGGGTTCCAGAAAAATTGTATCAGTGAACTGAATTCCTCTGGTAGAAGCTCAGTCTAAAACGTTTCTTTGAAAGATGGTCAGTAGTGACTTAAATGTAGTCCTTTATTCTGAGCTTTCTTGAAACTGTTCTGTAGTAGGCTCTGTATTTTAGTTGCATTTATATGGTGTTTCGACCCCTTGATGAGATGCCAAAGAGCATTTGAAGACAAGTAGTCTACTTGTCCCCATAAGTGCTGTGGATGACACTGTGGATGTTAGACATGTGGCTTATAGGGGTAGTGTTCCGATGTCATACAGGTAGACCAGAGACCTGTTTTTTTATTTTCTGTTTTTTAAGCTGGTGTATGAAAGGCTAGTGTGTGGGAGGACAACTTGATCTATAATGGGAAGGACTGATGTGTAGTGCATTTTTACAGACTGTTGAAGCTTGTCCCCGCAAGTGCATGGCTGCATGTACACCAGTGTTTGGGAAAAATGCGAGACTAGACCCAGTCATGCTAACTTCAGAACAGTCAGTGTTTTAGACTTTAAAATGCAAAGAGAACGAGGCGTAGGAAAAGCCTAGAGCTGAAAGGGGCTACCTTAGGTGCTGCATGGGATGCTTCCTTTGGCTATTGTATAAACTCTGCCATCCATACAGAAGCAGCAGTGGATTAAACCATTATGCCATCAATTATTGTATGTGCTCTGAGGTCCAGCCCCAGTGGCGTAACGAAGCTTGGGGGGGGTCACCCTGAAAAATACATGAAATGGGCCCCCAGGGCTGGTGGCGCCTGATGGGACAGGCTTTCTTGCACTGCTCCTTCCTGACCTCCTTCTCCATGAATTTCCTCACTACCACTCTCTGACAGTTCCCCTCACCTGTCCATAAGCCCTCTCTGACATACATTTCTTTTTCTTTTTTGAAACGCTACTCATAGTTCACTCACAGTTTTGTGATCAGCATGCTACACGTTCTTTGCAGCAGGCACATTATCCCTCAGCACTACTTTATGCCACAGGACAGAATTCTGATCTCTAACTAGCGAAAACAAGAATCACCAGAGTTATCTTGACATTTGTATTGTTGCCTGAAAGCTGCTGGATGCATAAGCATGTTATAAGATTCGAAGCCCAAAACATTTTTTTAAACACAGTGCCCACACCAAAGTCAGTGCACCGGTAGCACCGCCCTAAAGCCAGCACTGCCCCCAACTTCCAGACCGAGTCAGGAACTCCCATGCCAGGGCAGGTGCACAGTGCATGCGAGAGAGAGGGAGGGAGGGGGGATGGGCGGGGGCCTGCACCAGCAACCTGGGCCTGTTATGCCACGGTCAATCCCTACATATATAGTTAGCTGTGTCTAATAAAAAAACAGCAAAACGAATACAACAGACACTGCCAATAATTGTGCTCATCACAGTGATATCACCATTCCTCCTCGTGCTTCTTGCTTTCATACTCACAAACTCATTTGGCAGGTCACTACAAAAATGACCAGCAAATTGAAATAACTATCCAACTGGGTTTTCAGAATCCTATTTTTGTCTGAATGTTAAATCAGGCGCAGAATGGGAATTAATCAGTACAGTACTATTTAATGTGTTATATTTTTAGATCTTACCCATATCATCATCAAATATGGACTTGGGGTCTACTTTTTTCTTACTCTTCTTATCCTTTGGCTTCACTGCTAGATCAGAAAATATGTCTGTGTTATCAAAGATGTCAGAGCCTTTTGCTTCCTCTTTTTCTTTTAATTTCTTTGCTGGTTTGATTGCTTCACTAGAAAATATATCATCCTGTAAAAAAATCAAACACAAATGTATTTTATACTGTTAGGCTACTTCAGTCGCTGTTTAGTTTCAAACTTGTAATGTGAAGTTTACAGTGTCAAATACATTTGATCATTTTGAATTTATCAAAAGACAATCTACGGTGCATGCTAGAGTTATTAAATAAAGATAGACATTACCCTGTACAAGTCAGCGCCACAGCACCGACCAACGCATGTGGAGTAGCAATTATGTGTGGGGTGGGCACGGCAGTATTGGGAGATACGTTTTCATCAAAAGTAGGATAGGGATCGACTTCATAACAATTGCTATTAGTGTACACCATGAATACTGGCTATGATCCCTTTATTTATGTGTAACAAGGAAGCTAAAAGTACTTCAAAACGGGAATTTAACAAGGTGAGCCACAGGGAAGTGAACAGGTGGGGGGAGTGGAGGGGGGGCAGGGCACACCAAGCAAGAGCCACGTAAGTAAGATAGGATATAAAGCAACTGGGGCTGTTGGACTGGCGGTGAATCTTACACCAAACAAAAAAAGACTAAACATTTTAAACTCACATTTGCTGCTCCTATGCTCCTATTCCAGGTTAGGCAAACTGTACCTATCACAGGCCACTCTACATTCCATCCCAATGTCTGACCATGCAATGGTCTTGATCATTTTATGTAGCATAACGATACCACAGAGAGACCGGTGGTGACAAATAGGGAGGAATGTCTTACAAGATTCAACTACTTTAGACACTCTTTAAAGGACAAGTTACTTACCAACAGTAACGCCTTATCTGGTAGAGACAATATCTAGTTGCAGATTTGATACCTTCGAATTTCCCCAGGCGTCAGCCTGGAGTCAGAGATTTTTCTTAAGCAGTAGCCATTGGCACCGTTAGGTGGCATTGATCAGCTCCATGTCCATCGTCAGCGTCATCCACGCCAGATATGACATTGTGGGTCTTATAAGGGCACCACTCCGGCACTCTGACATCAGTTTCTTTTGATAACTTTTCACACCAGAAGCACAGAGCCATGAACAACACTGACCACTGGTGCGTCAAAACTAGGGCCCTGAAAGGGGAAACCCTTTCCCTTGAAATCAGTTCCAAGAGGAAGGAGGATTTAGGTAAAGAAACTGCAACTAGATAAGGTGTTCCAGAAAGTATGTAACTTGTCCATCTGACAGAGACATCTAGTTGCATTCCTTACCTTGGAATAGAGACCTAGGCAATACCATCCTCGGCGGTGGGACTGCAAACTAAGATTAGAATAGAAAAGTCCTGCAGACCGAACGGGCAAAGTGCCCATCCCTACAGACCTAACTGTCCAGGCAAAAGTGTCAGAGATGCCCATGTTGTTAGACTTCAACCAAGGCAACAATGGTATAACAGCTGCACAACTCTCCTAATTAGAGTAATGTTTAGGTAATGGTGCTCGAAACACTACAACACACCTGTTGCCAAGATGTGAATTTCTAGAGCAGAGTAAAACTCGGCCAAGATCCATGTGGAAGGAAAGTAGCAGAGATGACTCTTATCTTGTGTGTCAACTAACAAATACGTCATGGTCCAGGAATACACATCAGTACAAACATTGTGAAATACACAGTAATAACAGTTATAAATATTGTAGTAATTAAATAAAAATCTCTAAATATTATAATACAAAATATTATTTTGCTTGATAGTAGTTCTTTTCCCATATACATCATGAACATGTCAACATGATGTATACAACAATACAAACAAAATGACAAATACGATGATGGTCTTGATCAGGGGACGATTTCAGCCAGCACATGTTTTGACCCGGGCCTGGGTATTTCTTCAGGACTCTACACGAGTCACGTCATACCAAGAACGGATCCTTATAAACACCAGGTTTCAACCATGAAACCAAACAAAGCATCAACCCAATTTCAAAACAAAGAAGCTTCAGGGTCCAATATCGGTTTGTCCTGTAAGGAACTCTGAAATAGTGACCTCGAAAAGCTAATGGTCCATGTAAAATCTGGATCTAATATCACAAACACACCTTGTCTGGTCATTAGTCAATATTACTCAAAAACGGTGGTTAAATGCTAATCATTGCACATCTGGCTACGAAGAAGTCCGGAAACATAATATCATATGTAAGTCATGTGGAGGGTGCCAACCTGGTGCAGAAACCCAACCACCACGGGTTTCGGGGCAGTCTCTCTGCCCTGGAGAGTACTAACGGTCCCTGTTATAACGAGGTCTCTGTCTCTACCAGATAATTAATTACCGAAGGTAAGTAACTTGTACATCTGATAGAGACTTCTAGTTGTAGATTCCCTACCTAAGCAATGCCATCCTCGGTGGATCATACTAGGAAGTCCTGCAGGACCGAACAACCAAAGTAGCCATCCCGACGGACCTGACTGTTCAAGCAGTAGTGTTTAGCAAACGTGCGCAAGGAGGCCCATGTAGCTGCCTGGCAGATATCCAGGACAAGAAGTCCGCGTGCCAACGCTGTGCAAGCAGAGTTGCTCTGGTGGAATGAGCACACAAGCCCTGAGGGGGTTGCTTCTTGGCCAAAGCGCAGCACATCTTGATGCAAAGAACTACCCATCGAGAGATGGTACTTTTTTGCACCACCTTCCCTTCTTTCGCACCCACATACCCGACAAAGAGTTGATGGTCCATCCAGAAATCTTTAGTGCGATTAAGATAGAACGCCAACGCTCTTTTTGGGTCCAGATGGTGGAGTCTTTCCTCCTCATGGGAAGCATGTGGGGGTGCGTAGAAGGTAGGCAGGGTGATGGACTGGCCTACATGAAAAGATGTAACCACCTTTGGAAGGAAGGAAGGAAGGAAGCCTTAGTGAACAACACCACTTTGTCAGGGTGCACAGACAAGTATGGAGGCTTGGATGAAAGGGCCTGAAGCTCACTCAACCTCAGAGCAGAGGTGATGGCAACAAGAAAGACAGTTTTGAAGGTGAGGAGCCATAAGGGACAATTGTGCATCTGCTCAAAGGGAGTGTACATTAAATAAGTAAGGACAAGATTGAGGTCCCACTGATTCTTGATAAATGGAGTGGGAGGAAATAAATGGGTGAGACCTTTTAGGAATATACTCACAATAGGGGATTTAAAGAGTGAGGGCTGATCAGGTAACCTAAGAAAGGCTGAAATGGCACATAAATACCCTTTAAGGGTGCCCAAAGCAGAGCCCTGCTGGGCTAAAGGAAGAATGAACAAAAGAACCTCGGACAGAGGGGCAGAGAGGGGATCAACAGATTTGTTGGCACACCATGCCACAAATTTATGCCAACGACAGGCGTATACACTTTTGGTGGATGGCCGCCTGGCCGCCAAGATAACATTCAGACTTCGGGCTGAAGGTCAAAAGCTGTCCAATGCTGCCCTCAATTTCCATGCATGAAAGTGGAGACTGGACATGTTCGGATGGAGAACCCTCCCCTGCTACTGCAGCAGAAGATCGTCCCGAAGGGGCAGTCTAATCAGAGGATTGATGGCCATGCTCAGTAGCTCAAGATACCAGACTCTTCATGCCCAGAGCAGAGCCATAAGGATTACTTGGGCGCAGTCGTTCTTGTTCTTCTAGAAAGCGCTGGGCAGAAGTGGTATGGGCAGAAAGGCACACAGGAGGCCTGAGTTCCACTCCAGATGAAAAGCAAAGCTGAGCGACTGCTGCCTCGAAAACTCCAACGCACAATACTGCTGGCATTGTGCGCTCTCTGTGGAGCCGAATCGATCTATCCAAGGGTCTCCCCACTGCTGAAAGAGACCTTGTTCCAACTTCAGATGGAGACACCATTTGTGTTCGACTAAGCATTGTCGGCTGAGTTTGCCCGCTCTGATGTTCAGAGAACCCGCCACATGTTGAAGCACCAGGGAAATGCAATGCTTTTCCAGCCATGTCCAGAGGCACAGAGCCTCTTGCCAAAGAGTCCAGCGACTGCTCCAATTCCTCAATGCAATCTAGCCCACAGGAATAAGGCTCAGGAGCTGCCATGGGGGTCAAGGACCATGCCGGCGCTGGAGTTGGCGTCGTACGACAACCAACCAGCTCCGTATCGAGTCGACAATGGGGATGGTGTTGGCGCCAGAAGCACTGACGTCCGGACTAGCGCCAGGGAAGGTCGAATGGGTACGACAGATTTTGGTCTGGATACGGATCCATGGATGGCCCTCGGAGTCAAGGCCAAAGCCATAGGCGCAGAACCAAATGGGGCACCATCCAACCCGGCAGGGCACAAAAGGCGTACCAGCGGAGTCTGATTACCCCAAAAGTTAGGCACATGGCCTCATAAAATTCCTTAAGTTGTACACTGGTCGTTCGGGCTCCCAAAAACTCAGAGAGGCGCAGAGTTGGCCCAGACAGAGGTTCTGCAGAAGCAGGCCTAGATCTGTAATGCTTAGATTGATCTTGTTGCCGAACAGACAAGGTTAAGTCTAAGAACGCTTCACGTTTTTCGACTTCTTCTTATGCCTTGACTTACCCAATCGCCCCGAGGAACTGGAGTGGGACTCCGCAACCAACCCCAAGACGTTCCTCTTGCCTTAGATTGTGGCTTACGTGGAGCCGAGCACCAAGCCGCCATCAGCTTTAGAGACTGCTCCCTAAAAGCTTTCAGATTCATGGCCGGCCATTCGAAGCACAACTTCGGGTCATGGTCACGCTCCAGGCACCTAAGGTACTTGAGGAGTGGATCCGTTACAGACAACACCCGATGGCAGGATCCACAGGGCTTGAACCCATTCTTATGCAAAGACATCCTCAACACACCAGGGGTAGAAATACTCAAAAAAGCTTTTAAAAAAGTCAAGAAAAGGCTAGTCAAATAGTGACTGAGGAGTAGATCTTTCTTCAGATCAGTGCTGATCGGAAGACCATCGACATCATATCAGGTGCGGGCACTGCTGCTGATGGACGTGGGGCTTATCTATGCCACCTAATGGTGTGCAGGGGTACTTCTTGAGAAAAGTCTCCAGATTCAGACTGAGGTCTGGGGAAATTCTAAGGTAAGGCATCTACAAGTAGATGTCTCTATCAGATACAGTAATTGATTTGGCCTCTGCAGTTAAGAGCAACAAGGAACTTACTGAAAATAAACTAAAACTAGAGGTAAAAAGCACTGCGGAAAGCATAAATGGCACTAGAAAGGACTTTAGACAACTAATGATGATTTAGGGCCCACTGCATGCACAATTGGTCAATAAGTAGGAAAGGGGCTTGCTAACTCTGCGGCACAAAGTGCATGAAACAGGCAATAAAGCACACACCCTACTTGCTAATACCCTTAAAGGAAAGAAGAACTCCAATATAACAGGTACCCGAGAGAGGGGAAACTGGATATGGAGAAAGAAAGAAAGGATAGCAGTTTAGACAGTACTAACAGAACTATGTATACAGGTGCATCAGAGTAACCAGACACACACACCTGGAGATTTGGAGAACCGACCACTGCTGGAAACAACACCTAACAACAACAAAAAAGAAACAAAAAAAGAGGCTGTGTCTTTCCCTATACACAAGGAAGCCACATCCACAGAAGAAATTAAATTAACTACATCATTTAAAGTTCCCAGGCTTGATGGTTTCACAGAAGAGTTTTTGCAAGGAATTAGTGTTGACCTTGAGTCTATGTTGATGAAGGTGTTTGAATTATGGCAATCGCAGGCAATCAGTCCCTCAATGAAGGAGGCACATAGTGGTCTCTCCCAAGCCTGGAAAGGAACTCTGCAGTGTGAGGCTTACAGACCCAAAACGCATCTCAATATAGAAAACAGAGGGGGTCATTCTGACCCTGGCGGTAAATACCGCCAGGGCGGAGGTTGGCGGTAGCACCGCCAACAGGCTGGCGGTGCTCCGCCGGGCATTCTGACCGCGGCGGTACAGCCGCGGCCAGAAGCGGAAAGCCGGCGGTGTACCGCCGACATTCCGCTGCCCATGGGAATCCGCCATGGCGGCGCATGATTCTGACACCCCATACCGCCATCCTGTTCCTGGCGGTATGGGGTGCCATTGGCATGGGCACTGCCGGGGCCCCCGTAAGAGGGCCCCACAAAGAATTTCAGTGTCTGCTTTGTAGACACTGAAATTCGCGACGGGTGCAGGACCCGTCGCACCTTCCCACTCCGCCGCCTCCATTCTGAGCCGGCGTCCTCGTGGGAAGGGTGTTTCCCGCTGGGCTGGCGGGCGGACTTTCGGCGGTCGCCCGCCAGCCCAGTGGGAAACCCAGAATGACCGCCGCGGTCTTTTGACCGCGGTACGGTCTTCTGACGGTTCCCGCTTGGCGGGCGGCTACCGCCGCCCGCCAAGCTTACAATCAGGGCCAGAATGTGCAGAAGAATCCTAACCCTCAGACTAACATACTCCAAGATTTGATTCACCAAGAACAAGCAGATTTCGTAAAGAAAAGGCAAACATTTGATAATATCAGAAAGGTGGCTCATCTTGTAAAATAAACAAGGAAATGCCATTCATTGCAATCAATGTGGAAAAGTATTTCAATGGGGTGTGCTGGACCTTTATGACAAAAATGATATTAGGGTTTAAGCTGGGAGAATTATTTATAAAGATGGTTATGGCACAATAACAGTTCCGATGGTCTAGGGTTTCGGTGAACGATGCATCCTCACACATGTTTGCTCTGTGTTGAGGAAGAACACAGCGTAGTCTGCTAGTCCACCTGATGTTTCAACCTGCAACTGAACTCTTGGATGTAGCCATAAGGAGTTCCAAAGAGATTAAAGGTATGCAATTTGGAGGAGGTGACCACTACATATCATTTTCTGCAGATGACATACTGCTGTCAGTAATGTACCTGCCACATTCATAACCTCTTCTGGTGACAGTTCAAGTGGGCGTTAGGATGGTATCTGGGTACAAAAATGGATATACAAAAGACAATTACACTTCTTAATTTAGAGAGGACTAGGAAGCAAAATTTTATGCTTTGAGCCTATTTAAAATATTATGTGAAATACCTGTGAGCAAGCTGCTTGCAATATGTCTAACTACTGGCAAAACCTTGGGGTATCGCTCCACCTCCATTGTTTATTTGCTCATCATGGCACCTCAGTTTGGATCCAGCAATTTTCAAATCAGCTTTGACAGGCTACGGTCCAAACAGTCCAGCCAGAACTGCCAAGCCCACCGTGAACTGAAACACAAGCAACCCAGCCCGATTTTGTCCTGGCAAAGTACAGCTTGGGCCTGGTGACACAGTGAACATAGGACACATATCTGGCATACCCATGCCACTTACGGTGGAACATGAAACACGAAAAGGTGATGGGAGGCTGCTTGCAGTAAGTCTAACCAATGGCAGTAGCTGGAGGTGGCACTCCAAACCACTGTTCCTTAGTTCACTGTGCCACCTCAGTTTGGACCCAGCTATATGCAATTCAGTCTTGACGCTGCTTCAATGCTCCAGTGAGAAGAATACAGCCTGAACTACTAAGCCAGGCCCTCACCCAAGGTTGTTTCAATTCGATTTCCTGACTACAACTTCCCAATAACGTTTTATTTTTCAGTGTATTTCGAGTTTTTTTTTGTTTGTTTTTTAACGTCAAGTCATTTTAATTACAATATGTTAATCCAAGCACCGCCGCTCACAGCCTTTAGCCGTGCGCTGTGGGGGTTGGCTACAGGGCCTAGCCTGTGCCAGGCCTTGCAGCCTGCCCTCTATAACCACCCAACCCCCCGGCACGAATGTCCTCTGGCCCCTATAACCACCCAAACCCATGCGCGCACAGCCTTCTGCAATGCGTGGCAGGTGTTGAATCTCGGCACCAGTTGACAAGAAAGAACCCACTCGTCAAAGTCACTACATGAGATATTGCGCTCAAAAAAAGCAAGGATGCAAACACCTCCATCAAGGGTTACATATAACGTTTCAAGGTGTAAAAGCAAAGAATAAAAACACTTGCTTTGCCTTGATGATGTGCAAGAAATGAGTAATTGGTACCTTGCAGAAGTGGACCTTGAAGTTGGGGACCTGCTTTGTTTACATCTGTAAATGCTTCCCGTTGAGGTTTAATTTCTGTCAAATGAGTATCATGCTAGAATGAATCCTGCCCTGCGTATTTATCCAGGAAGAGGCCATCGTTTTGTGCAGAATGTCCACTCAACTGGAGTAATTTCTACTGAGCAATTAGTAAGTGCTACTTTGTTGCTTAAAAGACGCCGTGGTTATGTCTCCAGTGACCTTGTGTAGGAGGCTGGCCTGGCTTATAGTGGGTCCCTTGTGGTACGTACACCCTGTGCCAGGTCCAGTTATCCCTTATTAGTAAAATAGAGGTGTTTCTAGCAGCTTAGGCTGATAGAAGGTAGCTATGGCAAAGCAGCTTGGGCTGAACTATGAGACATGCAAAGCTCCTACTATACCACGTATATCATATGCACAATATCATAAGAAAACACAATACTCAGAGTTACTGAAAATAAAGGAACTTTATTTTTATGACAATATGCCACAAGTATCTCAGTGAGTACCCTCAGTAAGAAGGTAAGTAATATACACAAGTTATATGTACACAAACCCAAAACAGGTAAGTAAGATTCAGAAAAGTAATGCAAACAGTGTAGAATTACAATAGGATGCAATAGGTGAACCTAGGTCTAGGGGCAACACAAACCATATACTCCAAAAGTGGAATGCCAATCAGGAATTGACCCCAGACCTATGGGAGCTTGTAGAGGGCCGCCAGGACTGTAAGAAAACAGTCAGGATGTCCAAGATACCCCACCCCAAGACCCTGAAAAGTAGGAGTAAAGTACACCTACTACTCCCAAAAGGACACAATAGTCGTGACAGGGGGATTCTACAAGAACTACAAACACCAGCAAAACCATGAAGAAGGATTCTTGGACCTGAGGACCTGCAAGGCAAAGGGACCAAGTCCAAGAGTCGCGAAAGTGTCCAGGGGGGGCAGGAACCCAGAAAACCCCGGATGAAGGTGCAAGGAAGCTGCCTCCGGATGGAAGAAGCTTAGGATTCTGCAACAACGAAGAGAGCTAGGAACTTCTCCTTTGGATGGAAGATGTCCCACGGCGTGCTGAAGGTTGCAAAAGTGTTCCCACGCAGAAATACCGCAAACAGCTAGCTGCAAGGGTCACAGTAGAGGTTTTTGGGTGCTGCTGGAGACCAGGAAGGACCAGGATGTCGCCCCTTGGAGGAAGAGACAGAGGGGGTGCTCAGTAACTCAGAGAGCCCCTACAGAAGCAGGCAGCACCCGCAGAAGTACCCGAACAGGCACTTAGAAGATTTATGAACCGGAGCTGGCTCAGAGTCACAAAGGAGGGTCCCACAACGCTGGAGGTCAACTCAGAGGGTTGAGCACTGTTGGGCAGAGTGCTGGGGACCCAGGCTAGGCTGTGCACAAAGGAAATCCTGGAAGAGTGCACAGGGGCCAGAGCAGCTGAAAATCACGCAGTACACAGGTTTGGAGTCTAGCGTGGGGAGGCAAGGACTTACCTCCACCAAACGTGGACTGAAGGATCACTGGACCGTGGGAGTCACTTGGATAGAGTTCTTGTGTTCCAGGGACCACACTCGTCAGGATGAGAGGGGACCCAGAGGACCAGTGATGCAGTCTTTTGGTGCCTGCATTAGATTCCATCGACCCACAGGAGATTTCTTCTTGGCTTCCAGTGCAGGGTGAAGGCAGACAGCCCCCAGAGCATGCACCACCAGGAAACAGTCGAGAAAGCCGGCAGGATGAGGCGCTACAATGTTGATGGTAGTCGTCTTGCTACTATGTTGCGGTTTTGCAGGCGTCCTGGAGCAGTCAGCGGTCGATCCTTGGCATAAGTCGAAAAGGGAAGTGCAGAGGTACTCTGGTGAGCTCTCGCATTCGTTATCTGAAGAATACCCCAGAGGAGAGACCCTAAATAGCCTGAAAACGAGGTTTGGCTACCAAAAGAGGAGGTTTGGCTACCAAGAGAGGTAACAGCCTGTCAAAGGGGGTCTCTGACGTCACCTGCTGGCACTGGCCACTCAGAGCAGTCCAGTGTGCCCCCAACACCTCTGAATCCAAGATGGCAGAGGTCTGGGACACACTGGAGGAGCTCTGGGAACCTCCCCGGGGACATACTGGTCAGGGAAGTGGTCACTCCCCTTTCCTTTGTCCAGTTTCACGCCAGAGCAGGGCTGTGGGATCCCTGAACCGGTGTAGACTGGCTTATGCAGAAATGGGCACCATCTGTGCTCATCAAAGCATTTCCAGAGGCTGGGGGAGGCTACTCCGCCCCAGCCCTTCACACCTATTTCCAAAGGGAGAGGGTGTAACACCCTCTCTCAGAGGAAATCCTTTGTTCTGCCTTCCTGGGCCAGGGCTGCCTGGACCCCAGAAGGGCAGAAACCTGCCTGAGGGGGTGGCAGCAGCAGCAGCTGCAGTGGAAACCCCAGAAAGGCAGTTTGGCAGTACCTGGTGCCTGTGCTAGAGACCCGGGGGATAGTGGAATTGTCCCCCCAATACCAGAATAGTATTGGGGTGACAATTCCATGATCTTAGACATGTTACATGGGCATGTTCAGAGTTACCATTGTGGCGCCATACATAGGTAGTGACCTATGTATAGTGCACACATGTAATGGTGTCCCCGCACTCACAAAGTCCGGGGAATTTGCCCTGAATGATGTGGGGGCACCTTGGCTAGTGCCAGGGTGCCCACACACTAAGTAACTTGGCACCCAACCTTCACCAGGTGAAGGTTAGACATATAGGTGACTTATAAGTTACTTATGTGCAGTGAAAAATGGCTGTGAAATAACGTGGACGTTATTTCACTCAGGCTGCAGTGGATGGCCTGTGCAAGAATTGTCTGAGCTCCCTATGGGTGGCAAAAGAATTGCTGCAGCCCATAGGTTTCTCCGGGAACCCCAATACCCTTGGTACCTAGGTACTATATACAAGGGAATCATATGGGTGTACCAGTGTGCCAATGAGAATTGGTACATTTAGTCACTAGCCTGCAGTGACAAATTTAAAAAGCAGAGAGAGCATAAACACTGAGGTTCTGGTTAGCAGAGCCTCAGTGATACAGTTAGGCACCACAAAGGGAACACATACAGGGCACATACTATGAGCACTGGGGTCCTGCCTAGCAGGATCCCAGTGACACAGGGGCTAAAACAAACATACATACAGTGAAAATGGGGGTAACATGCCAGGCAAGATGGTGCTTTTCCTACACAGCCCCCCCCCCCACCAAACGAAGGACAATAAGACTAGCCTTGTCCTGATGAGTTTTCATTGTCTAAGTGGAAATATCTGGAGAGTCCATCTGCATTGGAGTGGGTACTCTCAGGTCTATGTTGCACTGTATAGTCCATTCCCTGTAGAGATATGGACCACCTCAACAATTTAGGATTTTCACCTTTCATTTGTTTTAGCCAAAGTAGAGGTTTGTGGTCTGTCTGAACAATAAAGTGAGTGACAAACAGGTATGGCCTCAACTTTTTCAGTGCCCAGACCACAACAAAGGCCTCCCATTATATGGCAGACCAACGCTTGTCTCTAGGGGTCAACCTTCTGCTGATAGAAGCAATTGGTTGATCCTGGCCCTCAGAATTCAGTTGTGAAAAGACTGCCCCTACCCCTAATTCAGATGTATCAGTTTGAACAATAAATTTCTTGGAGTAACATGGGCTTTTTAGGACAGGTGCAGAGCACGTGGCCTGTTTGAGCTCCTCAAAAGCTTTCTGACAGCTAGCTGTCCATAACACCTTCTTAGGCATTTTCTTGCTAGTGAGATCATTAAGAGGGGCTGCTATGGAGCCATAATTCTTGATGAATCTCCTGTAGTACCCTGTGAAGCCTAAAAAGGCTCTCACCTGGGTCTGTGTTGTAGTCCATGATAGTCTGGATTTTCCCCTGTAGTGGTGCAATCTGTTCTCCACCTACCAGGTGGCCCAGATAAACCACTTTCCCCTACCCTATCTGGCACTTTGAGGCCTTGATAGTGAGGCCTGCCTTATGCAGGTCCCCCAAAACTTTCCAAAAGTGGACCAGGTGCTCATCCCAGGATTGAGCTAAAGACAGCAATATCATCAAGATATGCTGCACTGAAAGCTTCCAACCCTTGCAAGACTGTGTTCACCAACCTCTGAAAATTGGCAGGTGTATTTTCAAACCAAAGGGCATTACTGTGAATTGGTAGTGCCCTCCTATGGTAGAAAATGCAGTCTTTGGTTTAGCATTTTCTGCCAATCTGATCTGCCAATATCCTGCAGTCAGATCAAAAGTGCTAAGATACTTGGCAGAAGCCAGTGTATCAATGAGCTCTTCTGCCCTGGGTATAGGGTGAGCATCAGTCTTTGTTACCCGATTGAGCCCTCTGTAATCTACACAAAACCTCATCTCTCTCTTTCCATCTTTGGAGTGAGGTTTTCGTAGAAGCATCACTGGGCTAGCCCATGGGCTTTCAGAAGGTTCAATCGCCCCCAAATCCAACATTTTCTGCACCTCTTGTTTAATGCAGTCTCTGACATGGTCAGGCTGCCTATATATTTTACTTTTGACAGGCAGGCTGTCTCCAGTGTCAATTGTGTGTTCACACTAGGATGTGGTACCTGGTACAAGTGAAAAGAGGTCTGAAAATTGGCTTAGGAGATTGATGCAGTTGTCTTTCTGTTCTGCAGTCAGACAATCTGCTAAAACTACTCCCTCCACTAAGGCATCTGCTTCAGTGGTGGAGAAGAGATCAGGGAGAGGGTCACTCTCTTCTTCCTGTCCCTCATCTGTTGCCATGAGCAGGGTGAGATCAGCCCTGTCATAGTAGGGTTTTAGGTGGTTAACATGAATCACCCTAAGGGGACTCCTGACAGTGCCCAGGTCTACCAAATAGGTAACCTCACCCTTCTTCTCAACAATTAGATGGGGTCCACTCCATTTGTCTTAGAGTGCTCTTGGGGCCACAGGCCCCAATACCCACACCTTCTGTCCTGGTTGGTACTGGATCAGAACAGCCTTCTGGTCATGCCATTGCTTTTGCAGCTCCTGGCTGGCCTGAAGGTTTTTACTGGCCTTTTTCATGTACTCAGCCATTCTGGATCTTAGGCCAAGTACATAATCCACTATATCTTGTTTAGGAGCTTTTAAAGTTTGTTCCCAACCCTCCTTTACAAGTGTTAGAGGACCTCTTACAGGGTGCCCAAAGAGGAGTTCAAAGGGGCTGAAGCCCACTCCTTTTTTGGGGTACCTCCCTGTAAGCAAAAAGGAGGCAAGGTAACAGGATGTCCCATCTCCTCCTGAGTTTTTCAGGGAGTCCCATTATCATTCCTTTGAGAGTTTTATTAAATCTCTCAACCAGACCATTTGTTTGTGGACGGTAAGGGGTGGTGAACGTGTAGGTAACACCACACTCCTTCCACATTGCTTTTAAGTATGCAGACATGAAGTTGCTACCTCTGTCTGATACTAACTCTTTAGGAAAACCCACCCTGGAAAAGATTCCCAGGAGGGCCTTTGCCACTGCAGGAGCTGTAGTGGTCCTTAAAGGTATGCCTTCAGGATATCTTGTGGCATGGTCCACTACCACCAAGATAAATCTATTGCCTGAAGCAGTAGGAGGGTCAAGGGGGCCAACTATGTCAACCCCTACCCTTTCAAAGGGCACACCAACCACTGGAAGTGGAATTAGAGGGGCCTTTGGAGTGCCACCAGTCTTGCCACTGGCTTGGCAGGTCACACAAGACTTGCAAAAATCTTTGGTGTCCTCTGACATGAGGCCAGTGAAACAAGGGGACAAGTCTTTCCCAAGTTTTCGTCTGGCCCAAATGCCCAGCCAAAGGAATGTCATGTGCTAGAGTAAGAAGAAACTCTCTGTACTACAGGGGAATGACCAATCTCCTGGCTGCTCCAGGTTTTGGGTCCCTTGACTCTGTGTACAAGAGGTTATCTTCCCAGTATACTCTATGACTGTCACTGACATCCCCATTTTGCTGCTTGACAGCTTGCTGTCTGAGACCCTCTAATGCGGGACAGGTTTGCTGCGCCACACTCAGCTCTTCCCTGGCAGGCCCCCCTCCACCCAAAAGTTCATCAGTGTCAGCTCCTCTGGTGTGGGTTCTGCACAGGGAGGAAATTCCTCTTCCTCAAGAGGGGAATCATCAGTAGAGGGAGGGATAATGGGTAGGGATTTACCCTTTTTACCCCTAGCTTTAGGGAGCACTTGGTCCATTGTTCCAGGATCCAAGTCACCCTGTCCTTTTTGCTTTTTGGCCAGAGCCCTGGTTAAAGCAAAAATATGCCAAGGAATGCCCAGCATTGCTGCATGAGCCTCCAACTCCACTTCTGCCCAAGCTGATGTCTCCAAATCATTCCCTAGTAGACAGTCTACAGGTAAATCTGAGGCAACCACAACTTTCTTTGGACCAGTAAATCCCCCCCCGCTCCCCCCCCAGTTGAGATTCACAACAGCCATGGGGTAGCTAAGAGTGTTGTTATGAGCGTCTGTCTCTTGGTACTGCTGACCAAGTAGGTGTTGCTCAGGGTGGACCAGGTTTTCTATCACCATAGTTACACTGGCTCCTGTGTCCCTGTAGGCCGGAACCTCAACACCATTTATTAGGGGAAGTTGCTTGTACTTATCCATATTAAGGGGACAAGACCAAGGTGGCAAAATCAATGCCACCATCAGAGACTAAAACAGCCTCTGTGGTCTCCCTAACAAGACCAACCCCAACTACATTGCCAATAGTGAGCCTAGCTACACCCTTGGATTGGCTATTAGTAGTATATTTCCCACCACCACTGCTATTACTAGGGGCACTAGAATTTGCAGCAGGGGTTGTGGTGGTGGGAGGTTTGGTGTTTTTCTTTTGACAACTGGAATCGGTTGCCCAATGGCCTTTGACTTTTCACAAATAACACCAAGGCTTTTTAGGTTGATTATTAGAAGAGGATTTGGACCCACCACCCCCAGAGGTTTTTTGTGGGCCTGATGAAGACTCAGAATGTTTACTTTTGTCCCCACCCTTCTCAGAAGACTTACCATCCTTCTTCTTGCCATCCTTGTCACCCGCTGTATGAACTTTTCTGTTCACCCTTCTTCTGAACCACTTGTCTGCCTTCTTTCCCAATTCTTGGGGAGAGGTCAGATCCGAGTCCACTAGGTATTGGTGCAACAAGTCAGACACACAGTTGTTCAGAATATGCTCTCTCAGAATAAGATTGTACAGGCTTTCATAGTCAGATACCTTACTGCCATGTAACCACCCTTCCAAGGCCTTCACTGAACAGTCCACAAAATCTGTCCAGTCTTGTGAAGACTCTTTTCTGGTGTCTCTGAACGTAATCCTGTATTGTTCAGTGGTTAAGCCAAATCCATCCAAGAGTGCATCTTTCCAAACTTTTTAGTTGTTGGCTTCACTTTCTCTAACAGTAAGGAGCCTATCCCTACCCTTTCCAGTGAAAGATAGCCACAAAATAGCAGCCCACTGACTTTGAGGGACCGACTGTACCATACAGGCCCTCTCAAGTGCAGCAAACCACTTATTAATGTAATCCCCCTCCTTGTAAGGGGGGACTACCTAGTGCAGATTCCTGGAATCTTGCTCTCTAACAGGATTGCTATCAGGAATACTGCTGCTGCCACCATGGGGAACTAACCCCAACCTCTGTCTTTCCTTCTCTATGTCTAGGGATTCCCTATCTAAGGCCAGGTGTTGCTGGTTAAGCTTCAGTCTGGTCTCTTCAACCCTCAACCTTTTGAGTTCCCTTTCTAACAAGTTATCCTCAGGGTGGGTGGGTTGTGAATGCTTTGACACAGATGACAAATTGGAAACTTCAGAGGGGGACCTGTCCCTAACTGTCTGGACACTGGTAACCTGGCTTCTAGGGATAAAGGATGCCCTACTGTTATGGGAACCTTTATCACTGCCAGCATCACTAGGTGCCCTGCTAAGGGGCAGACTGTAGGAGGCTGGCCTGGGTTGTAGTGGGTACCAGAGGTACTTACACCTTGTGCCAGGTCCAGTTATCCCTTATTAGTGTAGAAGAGATGTTTCTAGCAGCTTAGGCTGATAGAAGGTAGCTGTGGCAAAGCAGCTTAGGCTGAACCAGGAGACATGCAAAGCTCCTACTATACCACTGGTGTCATATGCACAATATCATAAGAAAACACAATACACAGATATACTAAAAATAAAGGTACTTTATTTTTATGACAATATGCCAAAAGTATCTCAGTGAGTACCCTCAGTATGAGGATGAGAAATATACACAAAATATATGTACACAATACCAAAATTATGCAGTAATAGCAAAAAGAAGTAATACAAGTAGTGTAAAGTTACAATAGATTGCAATAGGAGCACATAGGTATAGGGGCAACATAAACCATATCCTCCAAAAGTGGAATGCGAACCACGAATGGACCCCAAACCTATGTGAGCTTGTAGAGGGTCACTGGGACTGTAAGAAAACAGTGAGGGTTAGAAAAATAGCCCACCCCAAGACCCTGTAAGGTAGGTGTAAAGTGCACCTACAACCCCCAGAGAGCACAGAAGTCGTGATAGGGGGATTCTGCAAGGAAAACGATCACCAGCAATGCAACAACAGTGGATTTCCAGACCTGAGTACCTGTAAGACAAGGGGACCAAGTCCAAGAGTCGCAACAGTGTTGAGAGTGGGCAGGAGCCCAGGAAATGCCAGCTGAGGGTGCAAGGAAGCTGCCACCGGATGGAAGAAGCTTGGTGTTTTGCAAGAACGAAGAGGATTAGGAACTTCCCCTTTTGAAGGATGGATGTCCCACGTCGTGAAGAAGCTTGCAGAGATGTTCCCACGCAGAAAGACCGCAAACAAGCCTTGCTAGCTGCAAGGGTTGCAGTTAGGGTTTTTGGATGCTGCTGTGGCCCAGGAGGGACCAGGATGTCGCCACTTGGATGAGGAGACAGAGGGGGCGCCCAGCAAGTCAGGGAACCCTCACAGAAGCAGGCAGCACTCGCAGAAGTACCGGATCAGGCACTTAGAAGAGGAGTGAACCGGAATCCACCCAAAGTCACAAAAGGGAGTCCCATGACGCCGGAGGACAACTCAGAAGGTTGTGCAATGCAGGTTAGAGTGTCGGGGACACAGGCTTGGCTGTGCACAAAGGAAATCCTGGAAGAGTGCACAGGAGCCGGAGTAGCTGCAAATCACACGGTACCCAGCAATGCAGTCTAGCTTGGGGGAGGCAAGGACTTACCTCCACCAAACTTGGACTGAAGAGTCCCTGGACTGTGGGAGTCACTTGGACAGAGTTGCTGAGTTCCAGGGACCACGCTCGTCGTGCTGAGAGGGGACCAGAGGACCGGTGATGCAGTCTTTTGTTGCCTGCGGTTGCAGGGGGAAGATTCCGTCGACCCACAGGAGATTTCTTCAGAGCTCCTGGTACAAAAAGGAGGCAGGCTACCCCCAGAGCATGCACCACCTGGAAACAGTCGAGAAAGCCGGCAGGATGAAGCGATACAAGGTTGCTAGTAGTCGTTTGGCTACTTTGTTGCGGTTTTGCAGGCGTCCTGAGCAGTCAGAGGTCGATCCTTTGGCAGAAGGTGAAGAGGGAGATGCAGAGGAACTCTGGTGAGCTCTTGCATTCGGTATCTGAAGAATTCCCCAAAGCAGAGACCCTAAATAGCCAGAAAAGGAGGATTGGCTACCTAGGAAGGAGGATTGGCTACTAAGAGAGGTAAGGGCCTATCAGAAGGAGTCTCTGATGTCATCTGCTGGCACTGTCCACTCAGAGCAGTCCAGTGTGCCAGCAACACCTCTGTTTCCAAGATGGCAGAGGTCTGGGGCACACTGGAGGACCTCTGGGCACCTCCCCTGGGAGGTATTGGTCATGGGAGTGGTCACTTCCCTTTTCCTTTGTTCAGTTTCGCGCCAGAGCAGGGCTGGGGGATCCCTGAACCGGTGTAGACTAGCTTATGCAGAGATGGGCAGCATCTGTGCCCATCAAAGCATTTCCAGAGGCTGGGGGAGGCTACTCCTCCCCAGCCATCACACCTATTTCCAAAGGGAGAGGGTTGTCACACCCTCTCTCAGAGGAAATCCTTTGTTCTGCCTTCCTGGGCCAGGGCTGCCTGGACCCCAGGAGGGCAGAAACCTGTCTGAGGGGTTGGCAGCAGCTGCAGTGGAGACCCCGGAAAGGCAGTTTGGCAGTACCCGGGTTCTGTGCTAGAGACCCGGGGGATCATGGAATTGTCTCCCCAATGCCAGAATGGCATTGGGGTGACAATTCCATGATCTTAGACATGTTACATGGCCATATTCGGAGTTACCATTGCGGCGCCATACACAGGTAGTGACCTATGTATAGTGCACGCGTGTAATGGTGTCCCCGCACTCACAAAGTCCGGGGAATTTGCCCTGAATGATGTGGGGGCACCTTGGCTAGTGTCAGGGTGCCCACACAGTAAGTAACTTGGCACCCAACCTTCACCAGGTGAAGGTTAGACATATAGGTGACTTATAAGTTACTTAAGTGCAGTGGTAAATGGCTGTGAAATAACGTGGACGTTATTTCACTCAGGCTGCAGTGGCAGGCCTGTGTAAGAATTGTCTGAGCCCCCTATGGGTGGCAAAGGAATTGATGCAACCCATAGGGATCTCCGGGAACCCCAATACCCTGGGTACCAATGTACCATATACAAGGGAATTATATGGGTGTACCAGTGTGCCAATGAGAATTGGTCAATTTAGTCACTAGCCTGCAGTGACAAAATTAAAAAGCTGAGAGCATAAACACTGAGGTTCTGGTTAGCACAGCCTCAGTGCTACAGTTAGGCACCACACAGGGAACACATACAGGGCACATACTATGAGCACTGGGGTCCTGCCTAGCAGGATCCCAGTGACACAGGGGCTAAAACATACAAACACACAGTGAAAATGGGGGTAACTTGCCAGGCAAGATGGTACTTTCCTACACCTTGTGTGTCTGTAACTTTGCCAATGTTATTGTTCCTCAAGTGTCTTTACCACATAACTTTTCAAGGTGGAACTGCAGATCCACCTTGAAAAGTTTTGAATTTTTTAAAATATTTGTTCTCAGGGACCACAGGGGTAACTCAAGGGCCCCCACGGTCCCAGCTGGCTCTTGTCTCCTGCGGGAGCCAGCATTGCTCCCGCATGCATGGAGATGCTTTAAATAGCAGCTCCTTACTTGTGGGTGTTATGTTTTCATCTCTTTCCCTGCACACGTGTTGGCATGCAGGGAGAGATGAAAACTGTGCTGTCAGCAAGCGGGAGAGCGCACTTCCTTTTTTTTTTAATCCACTGCTAAATTTGTGAATATTTGCAATCTATGCCGTGAATTTAAAAAAAAGGGCTTTTAAGCACCACAAACCTCCCATGCACAACAAGACTTTTGGGCTCACTTTTTGGGAGAAAATTTCATGAAGATTTGTCAAACGATGCCAAAGATATAGGCAAGTCAAACTGGGTCCTAACTGATATATATATATATATATATATAAAATGTCACTTACCCAGTGTTGAATTTGATTATTATGGCAGTAATAAACAAATCTTTTCCACTTATTTGCATAGCAATGTCTAGTGGTAGGTTTCCTAGCTTGTTTTATGACCTCCATACATTCCTGTGTAAGGTCTAAGTGTCCGAACTCTAGGACTTCAGGAGCCAAATTGCTAGATTCAGCGATGCTGGATTTGGGTGTCTGATCTGTTGTTTGTGTTGCGTTAACAGATCTGGTATGTTTGGTAGTTTGACATGAGGCACTACTGAGAGGTCTAGTAGTGTTGTGTACCAAGGTTGTCTTGCCCATGTTGGCGCTATTAGTATGAGTCTGAGTTTGTTTTGGCTCAACTTGTTTACCAGATATGGAAGGAGTGGGAGAGGGGGAAAAGCGTAAGCAAATATCCCTGACCAACTCATCCATAATGCATTGCCCTGAGACTGATCTTGTGGGTACCTGGATGCGAAGTTTTGGCATTTTGCGTTTTCCTTTGTTGCAAATAGATCTATTTGTGGTGTTCCCCAACTCTGGAAGTAAGTATTAAGTATTTGGGGGTGAATCTCCCATTCGTGGATCTGTTAGTGATCCCGAGAGAGATTGTCTGCTAACTGATTCTGAATTCCTGGAATAAATTGTGCTATTAGGCGAATGTGGTTGTGAATCGCCCAATGCCATATTCTCTGTGCCAGGAGACACAACTGTGTTGAGTGTGTCCCTCCCTGTTTGTTTAGGTAATACATCGTTGTGATGTTGTCTGTTTTGACAAGAATGTGTTTGTGGCTTATTATGGGTTGAAATGCTTTCAGCGCTAGAAATACTGCCAATAGTTCTAAGTGATTTATGTGAAACTGTTTTTGGTGAGTGTCCCATTGTCCTTGGATGCTGTATTGATTGAGGTGTGCTCCCCACCCTATCATGGAGGCATCTGTTGTTATTACATATCGTGGCACTGGGTCTTGGAAAGGCCGCCCTTGGTTTAAATTTAGACTGTTCCACCATTGAAGCGAGGTGTATGTTTGGTGGTCTACCAACACCAGATCTAGAAGTTGACCCTGTGCCTGTGACCACTGTGATGCTAGGCACTGTTGTAAGGGCCACATGTGCAACCTTGCGTTTGGGACAATGGCTATGCATGAGGACATCATGCCTAGGAGTTTCATCACCATTTTGACTTGTATTTTTTGTTTTGGATACATGGCCTGTATTACATTGTGAAATGCCTGAACCCTTTGTGGACTTGGAGTGGCAATCCCTTTTGCTGTGTTGATTGTCGCCCCTAAGTATTGCTGTGTTTGACACGGCAGAAGGTGTGACTTTGTGTAGTTGATTGAGAAACCTAGTTTGTGGAGGGTTTCTATTACATACTTTGTGTGTTGTGAACACCTTTCTAGCGTGTTGGTTTTGATTAACCAATCGTCTAGGTACGGGAACACATGTATTTGCTGCCTTCTGATTTGTGCAGCTACGACTGCCAGGCACTTTGTAAAAACTCTTGGCGCAGTTGTTATTCCGAATGGCAACACCTTGAATTGGTAATGTATCCCTTGGAATACAAACCTTAAGTACTTTCTGTGTGAAGGATGTATCGGTATATGGAAATATGCATCCTTTAGGTCTAGTGTTGTCATGTAGTCTTGTTGTTTGAGCAGTGGGATTACGTCTTGTAATGTCACCATGTGAAAGTGATCTGATTTGATGTAGGTATTTAATGTTCTGAGATCTAATATAGGTCTCAGACTCTTTTTTTTTTGGGGTATGAGAAAGTACAGAGAGTAAACTCCTGTTCCTTTCTGGTGTTTTGGTACTAATTCTATTGCTTCTTTCAGTAGCAATGCCTGAACTTCTAGTCCTAGAAGATCTATATGTTGTTTTGACATATTGTGTGTTTTCGGTGGGACGTTTGGAGGGAATTTGAGAAATTCTATGCAATAACCATGCTGGATAATTGCCAGTACCCAATTGTCTGTTGTTATCTCCTCCCAATGTTTGTAAAATTGGCTTAGTCTCCCCCCCACAGGTGTTATGTGTTGGGGATGTGTGACTTGGAAGTCACTGCTTGTTTTGAGGGGTTTTGGGGCTTTGGAACTTCCCTCTATTTTTTTGGAATTGTCCCCCTCTATATTGCCCCCGAAAACTTCCCCGCTGATATTGGCTTTGATAAGTGGGCCTTGCTTGTGAGGTTGTGGCCTCTGTAGGTTGACCTCGAAACCCTCCCCTAAATTGTGTTTTGCGAAATGTGCCTCTGCTTTGTGGGGAGTAGAGTGCGCCCATGGCTTTTGCCATATCAGTATCTTTTTTGAGTTTTTCAATAGCAGTGTCGACTTCCGGCCCAAACAACTGCTGTTCGTTAAAGGGCATATTCAGCACAGCTTGTTGTATTTCCGGCTTGAAGCCTGACGTACGCAACCATGCGTGTCTCCTTATCGTTATTGCAGTATTTACTGTCCTTGCAGCCGTATCTGCTGCATCCATTGCTGACCGTATCTGATTATTGGAGATACTTTGTCCTTTTTCCACCACTTGTTGTGCCCTTTTCTGGAACTCTTTGGGTAAGTGTTCTATGAAATGCTGCATTTCGTCCCAATGAGCTCTATCGTATCTTGCCAAAAGTGCTTGTGAAATGGCAATACGCCATTGGTTAGCTGCTTGTGCTGCAACCCTTTTACCCGCAGCATCGAATTTGCTACTCTCCTTGTCTGGAGGTGGTGCATCTCCCGAGGTATGAGAGTTTGCTCTCTTGCGAGCTGCCCCAACAACCACAGAGTCTGGTGTTAATTGCCGCGTAATATAAACAGGGTGTGTTGACGGTGGTTTGTACTTCTTCCCCACCCTTGGAGTTATGGCTCTGCCTTTTACAGGATCCTGAAATATTTGTTTGGAAGGTTTTAGCATTCCCGGGAGCATAGGTAAGCTTTGGTATTGGCTACGAGTGGAGGAGAGTGTATTAAACAAAAAGTCATCCTCAATTGGTTCTGAATGCAAGGTGACGTTATGAAAAGCAGCTGCCCTTAAGACCACCTGCGTGTAGGATGTACTGTCTTCAGGTGGCGACGGCCTCGCAGGGTAACAGTCTGGGCTGTTATCTGATACAGGAGCATCATAAAGGTCCCATGCGTCGGGATCATCTTGACTCATTGCAGTATGAGTCGGGATTGCATCAGTGGTGGAGTGGCTACCAGTGATGTGTGCATTGATGGTGGTGGAGATGGTGGTGGAGTTGTTTGTCTTGCCACCTTTGCCTGTGGCTGCTTGTCCTTTTCTTGAAAGGCAAGTCTTCTTTTCATCTTAATTGGGGGAAGAGTGTTTATCTTCCCTGTGTCTTTTTGAATGTGGAGCCTTCTTTGAGTGTAGTCTGGCTCAACTGATTCAAGTTCCTCTCCGAACTTATGTCCTTGCATCTGGGAGGACAATCCCTGTTCCTCTGTGTAGGAACCTGTTTTCGGTTCCGAGGCTGGATGTTTCGGAATCGAAATCTTTTCGTCGCCTTTTTGGGCTCAGAGGAAACCTTCTTTATTTTCGCGTCGTGGTGTCTCGGTGCTGAACCATTTCGGTGCCACTGTCTCAGTGCCGAATCTGCTCGGAGCCGCTGTCTCGGGCCCGAGATTGTTGTGTGGCGGTATCTCGACCGGAGTCGGATGACTTCGCCACATGCATGCCCTTTTTCGGTGCTGATGATTGGTCACCTATTTTTTGGGTTAAGCCATGGCCTGTTGGCGGTGGCGTCCCCTGGGCTTTTGTTGTCTTCTCGTGAGTTTTATGTTTCGACGTCTTACTCACGGTTTTTGGCGTTTCTTCGGTATCGAGCTAGTCCGAGTCCGATTCCTGGATGGAGAAGGTTTCTTCTTCCTCCTCGAAACGCCCTTGTCCTGTCGGCACTGACGCCATCTGCAGTATTCTCGCTCTTCGGTCTCTTAATGTCTTCCTCAACCGAAACGCTCGACAGGCTTCACAGGTATCCTCCTTGTGCTCTGGAGACAGACACAAGTTACAGACCAGATGCTGATCTGTATATGGATACTTGTTATGACATTTTGGGCAGAAGCGGAATGGGGTTCGTTCCATCAGCCTTGAAGAGACACGTGGCCGGGCCGACCAGGAGCTCTTCAAAAGTCGGTGTCGATCTGTTGTAACTAACCCGATACCGAACGCAAACAATACCGACAATTTTTCCGAGATTCTAACTAACTTTCCGACCCGAAACACTGAGCGAAAAGGAACACGTCCGAACCTGATGGCGGAAAAAAACCAATCTAAGATGGAGTTGACGCCCATGCGCAATGGAGCCGAAATGGGAGGAGTCCCTCGATCTCGTGACTCGAAAAGACTTCTTCGAAGAAAAACAACTTGTAACACTCTGAGCCCAACACCAGATGGCGGGATGTGCACAGCATGTGTATCTGCAGCTACACATGCCATCGAACATATATATATATATAAAATAAAATGTCACTTACCCAGTGCACATCTGTTCGTGGCATATTCTGCTGCAGATTCACATGCTATGCATAGGTCCTGCCATCTAGTGTTGGGCTCGGAGTGTTACAAGTCTTTTCGAGTCACGGGATCGATTGACTCCTCTTCAGCTCCATTGCACATGGGCATCGACTCCATCTTAGATTGTTTTCCCACAGAGGGTAAGGTAGGAGTGATAGAGTATAAAGAAAAGAGATGTCCATGCTAATGGAATAGAAATATATATAAATATGTACAAATGCTTGTTTTAACTTAAACGGCTACAGGCTCCCGGGGAGGCGGGAGGGCGCATGTGAATCTGCAGCTAAACATGCCACGAACAGATGTACACTGGGTAAGTGACATTTTCTGTTCGATGGCATGTGTAGCTGCAGATACACATGCTATGCATAGACTACAAAGCAGTTTTCCTCCCATAAGCGGTGGTCAGCCTGTAGGAGTTGAAGCTGTTTGAAATAGTTTTCTTACTACAGCTTGTCCTACTGTTGCTTGTTGTGTTGCTAACACATCTAAACAGTAATGCTTGGTAAATGTACAGGGTGTTGACCAAGTGGCTGCTTTACAGATTTCTGTCATTGGTATATTTCCTAAAAAAGCCATTGCTGCTCCTTTTTTACGGTCGAGCCTGCGTTGCATGCGCTCGCGCATGCGTTTCGCAGCGAGACTCTTCATAATTTAGAAAAGGGCTCGGAGCCCTGTCAACTTCACGTCAGTGTTTTTTATTGGTTGGTGGGCTTCCCTAATAAAATCTGCTTGCTTTCATTAGTCGAAGGCACACATACGTCATGCCTTTTCCGGTGGCTAGCCCTCCTCCAGCGCAGCGACCAAGTACAGAAAACATGCGAGGCTCGCTGTTTTCCATCGGGCTTGTGGACTTTTTTTTCTCTAATTTACAAGCCCGATCTCGCTTGGCAGAAGTCGAGCGCTTTACATACTTGATTTCACTTTTTCGGGTTATATACATAAATGCACTTTTACCCGAAAGGTGAAAAGTCGGGTTAGGAGTTTACATCGCGATCAGCTCCAACATGAGCAAACGCGAGACCCGATGTATTGTAAATGCTTGTTTCTGGTGGAACGTGCTTTTGGTGTTTCTAAAAGTTGCCTTTTGGCCTTTAGGTAACGCTTTTGGACGCATTTTACTATCCATCTAGCTGGCCCTTGTTTTGAGATTGGATTCCCAGTACGTGGTTTTTGGAACGCCACAAATAACTGTTTAGTTTTCTTAAATTATTTAGTTCTATCAATGTAATACATTATAGCTCTTTTAATGTTTAATGTATGCAGCTCCCTTTCTGCTACTGAGTCTGGCTGTGGGAAGAAGACTGGAAGTTCCACTGTTTGATTGATATGAAACAGTGAAATCACCATAAGTAGGAATTTTGGGTTTGTCCGAAGTACTACTTTATGTTTGTGTACTTGTATGAAGGGTTGCTCAATAGTGAAAGCTTGTATTTCACTAACTCTCCTTAATGAAGTGATTGCAATAAGGAATGCTACTTTCCATGTTAGGTATTGAATCTGACACAAATGCATAGGTTCAAATGGTGGACCCATGAGTCGTGTGAGTACAATATTTAGATTCCATGAATGTTCTTGGTGGTATGATACTTTTTAGTCCTTCCATGAAGGCTTTGATAACAGGGACTCTAAATAGAGAGGTGTGTTGTATATTTTGCAAATATGCTGAAATAGCAGTGAGATGTATTTTGATGGATGAAAAGGCTAAATTTGCCTTTTGCAGTTGAAGCAAGTAACCTACAATGTCTTTTATTGATGCTGAAAGAGGGGCAATCTGTTAGGATTGACAGTAAAACACAAATCTTTTCCATTTGTTTGCATAACACTGCCTGGCAGTGGGTTTTCTGGCTTGTTTAATTACTTCCATACATTCTGTTGGAAGATGTAGAAATCCAAACTCAGACTTCAGTAGCCAAATCGCTAGGTTGAGTATTGCTGGATTTGGATGCCTGATCAATTGTCTGTTTCTTGTTAACAGATCTGGTCTGTTGGGCAGTTTGATGAGTGGTACTACTGACAGGTCTAACAATGTCTTGTACCATGGTTGACGTGCCCACTTTAGTGCTATAAGTATGAGTTTGAGTCTGTTTTGACACAGTTTGTTGACTAGATATGGAATGAGCGGGAGAGGGGGAAAAGCGTAAGCAAATATCCCTGACCAGTTGATCCATAGAGCATTGCCCTTGGATAGAGGGTGTGGGAACCTGGATGCAAAGTTTTGGCATTTTGTGTTTTCGCTGGTGGCGAATAGGTCTATGTCTGGTGTTCCCCAGTGATGAAAGTATGTTTGAAGTACTTGGGGATGAATTTGGATCAGGGAACTTAGGGAGCATCTGTACTAAGGATGGAGTTGGCTTCTCTGTTGAAAAGGAGAGAGAGTACAAGGCACAACAATGCCCATGCCTCTTTTCTGGAGAATGAGTGTTGGGAAGGGACTGAGTCCCACTTGGACTACTTTATATTTCCTTTTGGACTTAAGACTTCAACAAAGATCTACCTTGGGTGTTTTTTTGGGAAAGTGAGGGCGAGACCTGATGGAGTCTTCTGTTGCTTCATAAAGCTTGACTTTGCATTCTCCACTATGCATTTGGATTCATCTGGATGCCATTGTGGGTGGCATTGGAATTATGCAGCGAACCCAAGCTCCTAAGGCACACCCCTCGAAATTAACAGCGAAGACATCTGTTTGAAACAGTCCCTAAAACTTTACATTAAGCCCTGTGGTATTAGGGGCTGACATTCCCTTTCACAGTGAAACATTTTGATGACAAATCTCTTCAAAGAGTGAAGAGGAGCAGAGCCCAGGATCAGGGTCTGAAGGCTGGAAAGAAAGGAACTGATGTCAGCGTACCAGGGTGGCGCGTATATGCATCTCTGCTTGTCACTTACAGAGTGGAATGGAATCGACGTGGAGTCACTCCAAGTAGGAGTACTGCTTTTAAACTTTCCCAGATCTAGTTTGGCTCTGGGAGATTTTCACAAGGTGAGGAATCTGCATTTAGAAGTATTAATCTAAAAGATTTGTTTCTGTTGTGACACAAAGGTGGCAAACATACTAATAAGGTTAATATTTGACAATCACTTTTACAGTTTAATTATGTTCACTTTTGTACAATATACAACCTTTATGTGACATTCATAACAATTTTATTATGCATAACAATTACACACCTTACAATGTATACTGTGATGTCATGTTTTATATTATATATAAAAAAATTTTTAACTTTACCTCAAATATACGTTGTTTTTTTTGCTTAACGCCTTGCTGTGATGCAATTTTTTCACCTGTTTTCTTCACTGACTTTTTATCACCGACAACACCAAAAAGATCTTCTTCACCTTCATTGTCCAAGAAAGGAGATAGTTTCGTTTTTTTCGAAGAAGACTGCTTTGCAGAATGAAAAAGATCTTCATCGCTCTCTTGGTCATCAAAAACTAAAGCAGATTTTTTCTCTGCCTTCACAGGTTTTTTTACAGCTTCTTCAATAGATTTCCCCTTTGCTTTTGATCCTGTAGATATCTTTGACACTGCATGTTTTTCAGAAACCCCATCAGAGCTAAAAATGTCATCAATGGCAGCAGGTTGTTGCATTTCAGGCACCATTATGTTCTTCACAGTGAAGTCATTCAAGGAGGAGGATGGGCTTACGATAAAAACATTTTCATCTAGTTTCTTTTTGTAATTATTTTCTTTTGGCTCCTCAGTTTCGGGGTGTGATATATCTGATATGGTGGCAGTCTCTTCAAGGTGTGATAGATTAGATGCCATTGAAGGATAACATTCATCAGACTCTTGAGAAGCTAATCGCCTTCCTGCCCTTGAAGGTGGTCGTCTTTTTCCAGTTACTTTAATACGATCCTATTACAAAATCAAACCAATACAACAAAATGTTAATAGGATTACATCTTACCACCTATATATTTAGGCATTCGTGTATAAGGTAGTAATCAAAAAAATAAAATGCCCCTCACAATGAACCATATCTCACATATTACAGAGTGAGTGAGTGCAGTAATGAGAGAAAGCCTAACCCTGTCTGGAGGGTTCTTTGGGCGTATGCGGGGGTCGATGTATTCTTCTCCCAGTAAACTAACAAAATAGGGCAAAATGATGCAATTTACAGCACAATATTTAAATAATTTAATAACAATTTTACAATTACACAGTATGTTTTGAATGGAAACCCATTTTGAATTGACACTCACAAAGTAATCCAAGAAGTCAAGGACTGCCTACTAAGGCGTGAAATTCTGCAGGGAGATGCCACCCAGGAGAAAATGCTACCAAATACATTCTGGGGGTGGCAGACAAGTCCGACTCACCCCAAGTGTGCTGGAGGATTTATCCCCCTAAGACAATTTGGTAAAGATTCACGACAAAAAGAGTATTGTTCAGTCAAATGTACCTAGCATGAGGTTAAAGCAATGACATTTAGAGGAGGTGGTAATCCTGTTATGCAAACATTTCCATCATGTACCATGTCTTAAAATATACTTGGTGGGCAGGGTGAAGAAATTATACCATTATAAAAGTTTTATCAATAACAGTTAAGAAATGCCATCATATGGGGGCGTGGCCCAAGAACATTGCCGAAAGGACGTGAGTACGGAGAGCTCCGTCCTCCCCAACACTACTCCTGCTACATCCTGAGCCTGCAGCTGGAAAAGCCTGTGAGCTTCCTGGCACCCAGAGTGCCTGCCTGACACCCGCCTGTGGCACAGAACTGCCTCTCTAGATGAAGGAATGCTGCAGCTGGGAGCCCTGATTGGTGCTAGCAGCCGCCGCTTTCCAGGACACAGGTGGTGGTTCCAGGGGTTGCAGAGAAGCTGCCAGATCTGCTCAACGGCACTCCTGGTTCACGCTGGACACTCGTCTGTGGTGCAAGTTTGATTATTCAGGTGGAGGACTGCTACTGCTAGAGAGCCTGGTGGATGCTCTGGGCCATGGACTGCACTTTGGATGCAGTATGGCGACGCACTGACCCTGAGGCCAGGTGGTTGATAGAGGCAGGTGGGTACCGTGCTCCAGTCCTGATGGGACCCTGCTTAAAAGTTGCTAGGGCTGAGACCCCCAATGCATACTGGGCCAGCCTAGGCGTGGGAGAGGGGCTGTGGGGGAGACAGGGCAACACTCCTGCAGTGCTATGGGTGGCTGCGGAGGATGTCAGCGGGCCTCACACACACTGGGCCTGGGGAGCTGGACAAGAACTGGGCAGTACACTCGGACCGCTATAGTCCCATGACCTAAGAGGCAGAGACGCATACTCTCTTCAGGCTGCTGCCCAAGATTAACCACACTGCTCTGGTAAGGCACTGATCGCGACTGCTCCCTGAAGGCAGCTCAGTGCACCCTTCTTGTCTTTGCCTGATGCCTGTATTTGGCCACACATCTGTGAAGTGGTACATCTGTCACAGCAACAGAAAATATGAGATGGTTGTGCTGGGTCAGGGAACGCAAAAGGATAACACTGGACCCGGAGCTCTGTCTGGCAGTCCCAACCCTCCCTCCCCGGAAGACAAAACCACAAACTTCACTGAAACATACTGTTACAAACAGGGAGCAGGACCTAGGTGGGATGGAAGATCTGCTCCAGGTGGCTGACTTTGATACTTTAGAGGGCCCTATGGTTTATCCTGGTTGCCTTACTAGGGCTGTGAACTTACCACATGGGGTAATCAGGGCAGCAAGACCGCAGCAACACAACATGATCAAACAATATACCACCTTGCAAACTCTCCCACAGTGATCTGCAAGACAAATAGAGGCCCTGGGCTTGCCAATACAGGCGGAGTAGTTTACAGGCCTCCAAACTCCTAACGGCAATCTAGGCTCCAGACAAGCCGTGAAAGGAAAAAATTGAGACGGCTGCCGTGGAGGTAATCCTGCTGCATACCGACTTATGCAAGGTTTCTAACAGGGTCCAAATGGTGATGGGTGATGTAGGTGCAGGCAAGGGGCACTGCCCTCAAACATCAAATGGCAGTCTTCTCCACACTGACAACTAACGATCTTGCGCAATTGTTTCCACTTCCTTGGATTCCCAGAAAGGGCAGAAGGGGAGACTGTGGAAAAATTGAGAACTGGCTAGAACATGAGTTGAAACCACAAGGACTGTCAGAATGGTTTGCAGTGGAGAGAGAGCACTGTGCATTGGTGGCCAGAACACCACCAGGAACACTCTCTCATACTCTGTATATCTGCATTCTCAGCCACAGAGGAAGGAACTGCATAATCTCTGTTGCCAGAACCGTGGGCACATTGAAGATTGAAAACCACACCATTGCCATATACACAGACAGCTTCAGGCATTAAATCTACAATATTTGTTTTTATTCCCGGTACACCTCTGGTTTATCACACGGGGAGGAGCCATTTCTTTAAACAACCGCTGGAAGTGTGGAACTGTCTGGAAATGAGGGATAAGGCATTGCCCCAGATAAAAGGGAGCACCTCACTTCATGAAGGGTGCTCACAGACCTGGGGAAGGAGTGGAAGGAGAAGTTGACCTTCCCAAAGATTTAAGGATGACCTGCTGCTCACCCCAAAAGTTATTTTAGAGGAGCACAGCACTATGGTCACAGAGGAGGTGCTGACCGGGATGGTGTGATGGACTTGGCCACACTACAGACAGAGGAACTCGACATGGAATCTGGACAGAGTGCCAGAGAAGTAAAGCTAGGGGAGCCTGCCCTGAACGATTTTGACCATACGTGAATATCTGAAAAGCCTGGTGACCCCTTGCAGTCAACGTGATTGCATCCTGGAAACTTAATATAGGAAACAGGGTCGGTGGGAAGCTAGTTATGCTATATGTTGTACATTGGATGATCTGCAGGTAAATGCTACTGTGTATGACAATTTTGGTTCGGAAGGGAGTGGGCTATGATTGCTTGAGACTACACTAAGTGGAGGGCAGAGGGATACCTTTGGGTGGTAGTGGAAACTCAGTGGCAGCCCCCGGACCAAGAAAGACTCCATGCTGGCAGACTCACCCTGGGAGAGGACCTCTCTCCAGTAGGAGCACACTTTATTTAGCTATTACTAGTTTACTGGAAAGTGTTAGTCATAAGGGGGTATGGGTGGGTTCTGTGCACACCCTCTTGTTGGTGACAAGAGAATTGTTGACCCAGCTAGGTGGACAGAAGTCGGGGTTGCATGGGACTGCCCTGGGGTTGAGATGGGAGGGAGACGTTGTGGGAATACATAGTTCCCTGCAACATAAGTGCATGTGTGGGTGCGCAGACTTTGCTTTTTTCATCTCGCAAAAGATATAAAAAGAGTACGCAATGCAAACAATTCTACGACATAAAAAGCATTTACATGGACCAATCTTGGCTGAAGATATGTTCCCATGAAATACCAGCATTTGTTTCAGTAAATGCTAAGGAGGAAGTGCAGCACAGTGAAGGAGGTCTGCTTTTTGCTGCCTTAGAAAACCTTTGGTGATGTTAATAAATTACAATGCAAACACCTCAGTAAGTGACCCCAAGTCAGCAAGGGAGCCAGGTTAATTTAATGAACAAGGGAGTGGTGTGAGGGCCAGAGCTGCAAACTCTGGAACTCGGGAATCAGATTTGAGTCTCACATCCTGTGATTCTGTGCAAATTACTTAATCTTCCCATGCCTACAATAAAATAATAAAAGGTTTTGTTGTGTAATGTCAGTAGTGCTCATGTAAGCGCTATTTCAGGCTTGAGCTTGTGCTATTTAAAACGTCAAGAAAACAAAATGTTCGGTTTGCTCCTGCAATTAGCAGAGGCTTCATCAACACCTTTTGATAAAAAAAAAAGAAAAAAAAAAAAATAGGAAAGTAAAACAAGCTTGTTTGCTAATGTTGGTCTCCCCGTCTGTGCTTCTGTGCAGTTCTGCCCATTATTTTTATTTGCACTGCCATGCTCTGTACAGTAACTCATTCCTTGTGCATTGCTGATTTTGTTGTTACTCGTCAGATTACCTGTAAGAGTAAAACCAAACTCTCAAACTGTGGTTGCCATACTGATGAAATAATCTGTTATTTTTATGTTTGCAGTTACATGCAGCATACACAGAACTGCAGCCAACATGCTATCAGCCTCATTGAACCCCCAAACACGAATTCCTTATTATCCTAAATATGCTTGCTCAAAGTATTGAGCACAGTGCCTTCGCACATACTCTACAATGAATGCCTGCTCCTCGTCACTTGTTATCTAGCAAAGCAGCATACAATATATTAAAAAGACGGGTCAGTGGTTTATTGTGCAGGTTGTATAAGCCTGCACTGCATGTTACAAGTTCATTTTTTATTTTGGCCCACTTAACCTTTCATCCTTCCCAGGTTGAAAAAATAACAAATTTTCACACAGCTGTTAATGACACTTAAATACTAAGGGCCTGATTTAGAGTTTGGCGGAGAGGGTTACTCCGTCACAAACGTGACAGATATACTGTGCGCCATGCTGTATTACGATCCTTTTATAGCCGATAGAGAACATAATATGGAAAATATGATATCTGTCAAGTTTGTGACAGAGTACCCTGTCCACCAAACTCTAAATCAGGATTAGTTCTAATAGACAACTCTGTGGCCCATGCTACAAATAATACGAACATTAAAATGATGCAGGATCGGTTTTAGGGCAGTGTGACCGGTGCAGCCTGAGTTTGCGCCTCTCCGGACCAAAGACTCAGAATATGCTCTTTACCAGTATCAATAGCATGTGACTTCTACACCTTGTAATCTTCATTGTCCAATGTAACATTTCACATAGACTGATTTACACATGTATGATTCATTATCTCTAAATAATATGTGTATGACGCAAAGTGCTCCGACACCCTACACTGGTATGAGTAGTGCTGTAAAATACATGTGTGAGAGGGTCTATACCGAGATGAGAGGCACTGGTCGAGGGTGGTAGTGAGGGAATCTTTGGAGAAGGAGGTTATTGTGAGGGTGGGTGCAAAAAAGATGATCACACCAGGAGCCAAAAGCGCTAAGGATGCATATAACTATGATCCCATTCCACTGTAGCATGAAGTTGCTTCCATACAGTGCATACTATCCCACATTCAGTTAAACACTTCACAGGGACAATCAGTTAGATGCACCTAGACAATGTGTGTGCAGGAGTGAGTAAGGGCTCAATTAGAGTGAATGACCGAATCAAAACAGTCATTAGAGAAGTGAAAGATACAGTTAGTTTAAGACAGATATCTAGCAAATGTTTGAATTAAAGAATGATAAATATTAAGAGAAGGTGAGTATGTGTGTTATGCAGGAGAAAGAATAGTGAGTGTTAGTGATTGTGCGGTGAGACAGAGAAAAGGAAAAGGAGACAGAAAAGGGAAGAGATTGAGAGGAAGTGAGAAAGAAGATGACAGTGGAAGAGAGATGGGCAGAGAGAAAGAAAGAGAGCCTGAACGTAATGACATAGTAACTGGCAGGATTGCCACTTGGGCTTTTATTTTTACTGGCATTACCAGTATTTTATTGTTGAGGCCAGTAAGAAAATTGGGGACTCACTAAAAGCCAGTATTTACCCCCTTAGCAATACATATTTAAAACAGGACATGCAAGAAGCACACACTGTTCTAAAGTCTAAATTATGTCACCTTGATAATTTAAGTGAACAGAGTCAGACAAAAACATGTTAGAAATAAATAAATATGATGTTGCATAAATTCCTATGTATGTGTCACAGCCACACTCTTACAGAATCTTAAATCATGCGCAAATGCCAGTATTTGTATCTGGGAAAGGTGGCAACCCTAGTAGCATGCACCTAGCCACTGTGTTGCCCTATAGCTGATGGCCAAGCATCCTGTCTACCTGGAACTCATAGCTAAAGCAGACTGTTGCCCAGTGATTGACATTCAGGTATTCTGATGTGTGGTAGCTGAAGCACTGGCGTCATAAGGCCTAGTAACTGATAGGGGGCATTATGTAGCCCAGTACCTATTGGGCAGGCCTCCAGTGGTCATGTGAATGATGAGCATGCATTATGTTGCCTAATAATGGATGGCCAGGCATAAGGCCTGTGGGTGAGGGGCAGGTACTATGTGGAGAGTAATTGAAAAGGCATTTCTTCCATGATATATAGATTGCAACCATACATCTTTCCAAAGACTATGGCCCTCATTATGACAGTGGCAGTAAAAACCACCTACCGCCAAAAGACCGTCGCCGCCAGCTGTCCGTTATATTATGACCGCAGCTGGAATTCCACCAGAAGGATGGTGCAATTCCAGCTGCGGTCATGGCGGAGGATGGCGGTAAGGTGGCACTGCTGCCAGCAGCAGTGCTACGCCAGTAGACCGCCGCAGACTGTATCATGACCCATGATACGGCCTGGCGGTGTTCTGCTGGCGGACGCTGCTGCTGGCAGCAGCACCCCGTCCAGTCTCCTGCCGGAGGACCCTCTGAAATCAGGTAAGTTGGGTGCCCCAACAGGGGAGAGGGGTGTTGTGTGTGTGTGTGTGTGTGTGTCTGTGGGGGTGTGTCTATGTTTGTGGGGGTGTGAATGCGGGTGTGCGTTGCGTGTGGTATGTGTGTGCATGTGTGAAGGCATGTGTTGTGTGAATGTGTGTGTGCTTATATGTATGTCAGTGTGTTTGGATGTGTCTGAATGCATGTATGCATGCGTGGGTGCATGTGGGTATGAGTGTGTGCATGAGTGTGTTTGATGGTGCGTGAAGGTGCGTGTATGTTGGGAGGTGGGTCTGGAGAGGGAGGGGGTGGGGAGCGGGGAAGACCCCTATCAGTGACAGGGAAGTAATTCCCCGTCACCGATAGAGTCTACCGCCATGGTTTTCGTGGCGGTAAGGAGGCCACGAAAACCATGGCGGAAGGCGGGGGTCATAATCCCGCTGGCAGGCTAGTGACTGCCGCCTCCAGCCCGGCAGCTGTTACCGATGTGGCGGACGGATTGGTACATTGGGGGTTTGGCTTGAACCAAACCGCCAATCTCATATTGTGTGGAAAAGTACCGCCAGCCTATTGGCAGTAATTTTCTACATAACACCGCCGTCCGCCAGGGTCGTAATGAGGGCCTATATGATGGTTCTTCTTTCCAGTGCAATAGAGGTTCTGTTGGTCTGTATTGTGCTATGGATTTTTCAGCTTATTATGGTTTATCTGTTCAAAAAACGTTTTTTTGGGAGTGGTATATAGCTCTCAAAATATAAAGAACCATACTTTCGAAGGGTACATACATTTTAGAAGTATAATGTTTTTGTGAAGCAAAGTACAGCAAAATGTTGTGCCCCTCCTTCTCACTTGTATCTAACCTTCTTTCGGGTTAGTCAATGTAATTGGAAAAAATGCTATTTAAAATTCACAATGTGGTTCAATAAACAAAACGTGGGTAAAAGTAAGGACGAATCCTGCTCTTATCCATATGTCTAGCCAGTATCAGTTTTGACTGCAAGGTGTCATCCTTCAGTTGCAAACACAGCCAAGAAAAGGACGCACAGCCTACTGTCTCATGGAAAAAATAATTAGACTGACCATTAGTTGTGAGATGGTATCTACACATTTGTTTATGCATGATGGCTACTCTGGTATACCGGGCCGACGGAGGTCCATGCTGTATTGGAAATCTGGCCGAGAATCATAACTAAGGAAGAATGCCAAGGTTGCGGCCCGCGGGTAGCCTTCCATCCATACACAGACTACCGATGCACTATGCAGACCAAACTAATAACAAGAAATGTGAGGGGACATTTTAGCTCCCCAAGAGATAAATGATTCATGTTTTTCTCACACACTATATAGTCCAAATAGCGATGTTGCAGGAAACACATTTACTGCAAGCTGAGCAAGAAATGGAGGGGACATATGTATGCCACCACATACTCAAATTATGCTACAGGTGTCCTGATCTGGATAGCAGTAAACACCCCATTCAAACCGCAAGAGTTGGTGATAGACCCTCATAGGCAGGTATGTGGTGGTGGTGTGTGTGGTAGAAGGATATGCCACTTTTCTGATAAATGTCTAGGCCCCCAACATGGATGACAGGTCAGTCTTCCCCAAACTCCGACAGGTTTTACTTTCCCCTATATGGTTTGCTGGATCATCTGATCAGGGGACATTAACTGGGTTCTAGATTGAAGCTGGATGAAGGTCCCCCAAGACCTGGGATGAAGCTGGAATAGCGACAACCCTTAATGAAATGATCACTGCTTTTGACCTTACGAAGTGTGGAGATTCCAACATCCAGAGGATAAGACATACTTATTTCATTCTGGGGTACACAGAGGGTACAGCAGAATAGACTATGGGGGTCATTCTGACCCTGGCGGTCATGGACCGCCAGGGCCAACGACCGCGGGAGCACCGCCAACAGGCTGGCGGTGCTCCCATGGGCATTCTGACCGCGGCGGGAACAGCCGCGGTCAGAAACGGGAAACCGGCGGTGTCCCGCCGGTTTCCTGCTGCCCAAGGGAATCCTCCATGGCGGCGCTGCAAGCATGGGTGCAACTGCACCCGTCGCACCCCTTCCACTCCATTCGGAGCCGGCATCCTCATGGAAGGGGGTTTCCCGCTGGGCTGGCGGGCGGCCTTCTGGCGGTCGCCCGCCAGCCCAGCGGGAAACTCAGAATTACCGCGGCGGTCTTTTGACCGCGCAGCGGTATTCTGCCGGCGGGACTTTGGCGGGCGGCCTCCGCCGCCCGTCAAAGTCAGAATGACCCCTATGTGCTTAGGCGTAGAGAGGATCGCCTCTTATTTGACCATACTGCCTACCTGAATAGGTTTTTTGCAGACCATGCACCACTGTTTATTATCCTTAAGTAGAGGAGTGCCAGATGGAAGCAGTAAAACTGCTTATCCCCAAGGAAAGCCAAGACCCGGGGCTCCTGACATCATACAGACCAGTATCAAAGCTCAACACTGATATTAAAATCCAGAGCAAATAGCTCGCTAACAGACTCTTTGGGATAACAGGGACCTGATTCCACTGGACCAGATAGGATTGGTTGTAGACAGAAACACCGACTACTTTAGTAGACACACTCATATACTGCAAGAAGTGGAGGCTTCTGAAGGTCACAATACAGTAGCTTCCATGGACCTGCAGCGTGCTTTTGACACTGTGCAATGGCAGTACCTGTGGATCGTGTTGTCAGGTACAGGATATGGCGCTCATTATGTAAGCGGGTGCAGCTGCTCTACAGGGCACCAGTAGCCAGAGTGCATACAAGGAATGCGATGGACTCTGGAGCGGTGCACCCGGCAGGGACATCTGCTGTCTCCTTTATTATTTGTGCTGGCAAATGAAACCTTAGCACGCAGGTTTGTGGGGTACCCTGGGGTCCCTGGAGTGGTGGACACACTGCTGATTGATGTGTCCTGGGGGCAGAGGTATGGGCCCGCTGGGTGTGTGCTGTGGCGGTGTTTCCTGAAGGGGGAGGCTCTGTGGTGGTGTGAAACTGTGCCTGGGTAACCGACTGTCTGGAGGTCCCTGATTGGCCAGGTTGGTCATCCAGATCCAGGCGGTCATCACTGTGGGCCTCTTCTGTGGGGGGACTGGATGGTGCTGGCACCTCTTCTCCGGTGACATTGGCTGGGGTACCTGTGGGGATGTAAATGCAGTATTATTGTTTCTGTGTGTGACATATTGTGCATGGTTGGGTTGCCCTCTCTGGTTGTTATTGCCCTGGCAGCTTTGCCTTGTGTGAGTTGTTATTTGGTGGGATAGCTGATTGTCTCTGGTGTGAATGCTGTAGTGATGAGTGTCCATGTAGGGCTATGAGTGGTGTCCATGCATTGGTATGGCATGCAGAGCTTGGCATTGGGATGAGTGGGTTGTGATAGTGGGGCGTGTGGGAGGTGGTGGAGTGATGGGAGTGAGGGTATGTGATGGCAAGCAGGTGGGGGGGTGAAAGTAATAGAGAGTTGATTTACCAGAATCCAGTCCTTCTGCTACTCCTGCCAGGCCCTCAGGATGCATGATTACCAAAACATGCTCCTCCCTTGTTGTTATTTGTGGGGGAGGAGGTGGGAGGTCCACCGCCAATCCTCTGTACAGCGAGCTGGTGTCTTGCTGCAATGGAACATACCTTCCCCTGTAGGTCGTTCCACCTCTTCCTGATGTCATCCCTTGCCCTGGGGTGCTGTCCCACGGCGTTGACCCTGTCCACGATTCTCCGCCATAGCTCCATCTTCCTAGCAATGGATATCTGCTGCACCTGTGATCCAAATAGCTGTGGCTCTACCCGGATGATTTCCTCCACTATGACCCTCAGCTCCTCCTCAGAGCATCTGGGGTGTCGTTGTGGTGCCATGAGCATAGTGTGAGTGGTGTGGGTGAGGATGTGTAGGGTGATGTGTTGGGGTGTGTGATGTAAGGTGTGTTGGTGGTGTATGGGATATGGTGGTATGTGGTTGTGTGAGTGCTCTTGCTGTCTCTCTCTGCTGGCAATTATTGGTATTGGTAAAGGGTTGTGGGTAAGGTGGGTGTGTTTTATAGTGGTGTGGGTGTGGTGTGTGTATGGTTGTCTGTAGTTTGAATTGTCCAATGTGGTGTTTTGTTTGAGTGCGTGTATTTTGAGCGGGGCAGTATGTACCGCCACTGGTTTACCTTCATTGAATTTCCGCTATGGTGATTTGTGGGTTATGTTGTAGGCGTAGTTCTGTTGGCGTAACGGTGTGGGTTTTGATACCGCCAGTTTATCACTGACCTTTGGGCTGGCAGATTTGTGTGTGTTGCTGAATAGTGACGGATAGGTATGTGTGTCATAATATGGTTAGCAGATATCCACAGCAGCGGCGGTATGTTAACGGCAGTCAGCATGGCACTAAGTGCGATTTACCGCCAATGTCATAATGAGTACTATAATCCGTACTTTCTGTCCAAGGCATCAGAACGGTACTTTCAATACAGTATGGTTGATTATACAAACGGAGCATAGACCCAGAAGGGGCAGAGGGCATTCTGACAACGACTATCCTGGGATGCATGCTGTCCAAAATGCAGCTTGGCTTTTGGCTGATCTACCAGCCTGCTGAGAGGATTGCCATCAACATCATCGACTAAGTCTTGACACTGTTGAGACTAAACCCTTAGATCAGGCCAAGCAGAAGTGTACAACACCATGCTCTCAGTGTAGACATAGGCTTAGGTAAGAACCTATAGAACACCTAGAACCACATTCACCAAAGTTGTTTTGTTTATCCTCTTTACCATGTTCATAATGCTGATTACCTTGCTTTGTTTCATCTGCCTAATTATTGCAGCTGACTCTCTATGTCAGATTGCAATTGTTTCAATAAATGCATTGAAAACTTATCTCACATCATTTAAGTCCCGTCTTGGCATGCATGCGTAAATACGAAAGAGATCTGTTTCCGATGCTTCCCTGGGGAATCAGTGTCATGTTCAGGTTGCCATAATTACCTTCCACCCCAGTATGTATGTGGGTTCAGAAAGGCAAGGGAGCAATCCAGGAATTAGGCCAACAGTTACTAATGGTGCAGATGGACTCGGGCTCTCACACTCAGCCATTCTGCCATCCCAAGCATGCAGTTCTATTACTATAGTAGGAACCACTTACCAACTTTGTCAAAGTCAAAATAGGCATTGCAGGAGGCAATACTAAAACCACAGGTTAATGTGGTATAGGTAGACCTTGTTGGAAATGGTGTCAAAGATTAAAACCTCAGGAATATAGCAGACAGTCCCAGTTGTCCACCTGTTCCCATCAAGATACTGAACACTATAAATTCAATTAGTGTTAGACCTGACAGCGTTCGAGTGGTCATCCCTCAACTTTTTGCCTGCCTCTCTCCACCTTTCTGACACTGTTTTTGCTGGTTTTAGGACTCTTCACACTTTACCACTGCTAACCAGTGCTAAAGTGCATATGCTCTCTCTCACTTAAACATGGTAACATTGGTTCATTCCCAATTGGCATATTTGATTTACTTTCAAGTCCCTGGTAAAGTGCACTACATGTGTTCAGGCCTTTAAATTGAGCGATACTAGTGGCCCTACAGCACTGGTTGTGCCACCCACATAAGTGCCCCCTTAACCATGTCTCAGGCCTGCCATTCAAAGGCCTGTGTGTGCAGTTTCACTGCCACTTCAACTTGGCATTTAAAAGCACTTGCCAAGCCTTAAACCCCCCTTTTTCTACACATAAGTCACCCATAAGGTAGGCCCTAGGTAACCCATAGGGCAAGGTGCAATGAGGGTAAATGCCAGGACATGTACATGTGTGGTTTGTATGTCCTGGTAGTGGAAAACTCCTGAATTCATTTTCCACTACCATGAGGCCTGCTCCTTTCATATGATAGCATCAGAACTGCCCTCATATACTGTGTGAGTGGTAGATTCTGATCCAAAAGGGGTAAACAGGTCATATTTAGTATGGGCTTATTGGTGAAGTTGGATTTTATATTACTATTTTAGAAATGCCACTCTTAGAAAGTGAGCAATTCTCTGCACTTAAAATCCATCTGTGCCTTACAGCCTGTCCCCAATCAACATCTGGGCTGGTTGACAGCTTCCTTGTGCATTTCACCTAGACAACCACAAACACAGGACACTCAGTCACACCTGCACTCATCTGCACACTGAATGGGCTTTCCTGGGCTGGAAGGGTGGAGGGCCTGACACTTACATTTCAAAGGCTAGTGCCCTGCCCACCCACAATGGATTGCCAAACCCTGTTCTGGGATCCTGGCAGACAGAACTGTACTGCAAGAGAAACTTGTGCACTTCAAAACCACTCTTTGAAGTCTCCCCCACTTCAAAGGCATTTTTGGGTATATAAGCTGGGTCTCTGACCCCACCAACTCGGACCCTTCTGGACCTGAACCTGCAACATGTCAAGAGGAACAGCCTGGCTGCTTAAAGGACTGATCTGGACTGCTTTGCTGATAAGGACTGCTGCCCTGCTGACCTCTGACTTTGTTGGGATGTGCTCTCCAAGGGCTTGGATTGAGCTTGCCTCCTGTTTTCTAAAGTCTCAGGGCCAAAAAGACTTCAACTCTTCAGGAAACTCCTTGCGCGCCAAAAATCGACGCACAGATTGTTGGGAACGACGCAAAGCCTGCCTTGTGACCGAGAAATAGTTGCACAGCCAAATCTGAACGCAGCCCAACTTCCCAAGTGGAAATTCAACGCAGCGCCTGCCTTCCAACAGAAAATTAGGCACACCACCCTCCCGGATCGATTGCACAGCTCAACCAGAACAACGCAGCCAATTCCAGAGCGGAAAATCAGTGTAGCGCCTGCCTTGCAACACAAAATTTGAGGCATTGCCCTCTCGGATCGACACAACGCCTGTGACTTCTTCCAGCGCTTCCAGGATTTCCCTGCATCGTCCCTGGGTGTCAAAAGAGATCCCGGCATCGCAGCAAAGAACCGGGACTGCCCACCAAAAATCAACGCAAGCCCCTTGCAGCATGGAAAGAAACAATGCAAAATCTGTGACATGTCGGAAAATCCAATGCAAACCTTATTTTTTTCACGCATCTCCTCTGCGATCTCCGTGCATGTTATTTTTGACACAAATCAGGTGCTTTGTGTAATCAAGAGACAACTGTTGATTTCTAAGATTTAAGATACTTTTTAAACTACAAAAGTGATACACCAACTTGCACTTATTGTATCTTTATTGTTTATTCAGATAAATATTATCTATTTTTTTTAAACCTGTGTGGTGTATTTTTGTGGTGTTTTCACTGGGTTGCTGTATGATTGACTGCACAAATACTTTACACGTTGCTTTCTAAGTTAAGCCTGACTGCTCAGTGCTAAGCTACCAGAGGGTAGGTACAGGATAATTTGGATTGTGTGTGATTTACCCTGACTAGGATTGTGGTCCCTGCTTGGACAAGGATGTATACCTTTGCCAACTAGAGACCCTATTTCTAACAATTAGGATCTGGGGGAAGGTGGAGGTCAGAGTAAGATATGGGAGACACTGGTTCAGATTACAGCCAACAGCAGGCTCGGATCATCACAGAACCACACTCGCAATCTTGACAAACTAAAATACAGGGCAAAACTTTAGAACATACTGAAATGAAATAAGAAGTGACATGTAGAACACGAGATTCAACACAGCTGGATGCTTATCCATGCTAGGTTCAGGAAGACAGTAACTAAATCTCATGCTACCATGATAGAGGTACAGAACCGAGGACAGCAGTGTGACAGAGGTGGTGTAGAATTCGGACACTTTTGGAGGAACAGCAAACGATGGCCAAAGGATCATGTAAGGCGCTGTGAGGCAGAGGTGGTTGAAACTTAAAGAGCTGCATGAGCAAAGTCAATAATGCAACCACAGTTCTGAAGTAATGAAGCAACAGAGGAGACAAAAACAGGGAAGAAAGAGAGTAACAAAATATAGGGACACAATGCTATGCAATGAAGTAGTTAAAAAGCAAAAAGCCTAAACAACAGGGATGTTGCCAGGCACCCATCCAGGGTCTGTGAGAGTCTCAAGTGCTATCAGTGCTCTCTCTGCCCCGGAAGTCCAGTCTCTAACCCATACGTTTAACCAAGGTATCTCTTATGCTAGCTTCCAGGTCACTGTTGTCGGAAGCTGGGTTATGGTTGCAGTACCCGCTACTTTTTGGCTGTTTTTTGATGCAACTATGACTGATGTGCACTGGATTCCTTCTAACTTTTAAAACCTGTAAAAATTCCTATCTTGAAAAGTACTCACCTGATTTTGGTGATTCGGATTTCAAAAGTTATATAAAAGCACATTTTATTTTTATAGATTGGTGTCAGATTTCTTTATCAAGTTTGTGTCTCAATTACTGCATGGGCGTGTGCCTTACAAACTTAGCACTACCCTCTGATATGCCTAACTGCTCAACCACACTACCCAAAAAGAGCATTTGGGATTTCATTTGAGCCTCTGTGATATCCCTGGGGATTTATTGGACTCTTTGCACAGTGTACCTCATTTTGATCCACTATATAAAGAGCCAGCTTCCTACACTGGTGGCACAGAGGTGGGAAGAAGACTTTGCATGTACTGTACCACTCTTTCACTTTTGTGATTCCACTAAGGAGTGCACAGTTTACTTTAGTTGGCAAAAATATTTTTGGATATTCAAATGTTTGCATTTTTTCAAGATTTCCAATCTGGTCTGTTAGGGCCTCGGTTAAGTCCCCCAGTCTGTGGTGTTTAGAAATTTAAAAAAATGCTAGATAGCTAGGCCTTAAAACTATTAAGGATTATTTGTGAGTTCTAAGGTTCCAACTTATCTAAAGAAAATATCACCTCAGAGAAAAGAGTTGAGAAGCTCAACCTCACCCCTTACCTGTGACTTAGTTTAAAGCAGCTAAAGGAAATCTGTGAGGCTTGCAAAATTGTACCTGGTCTTCAACCAACAAAAGCACAACGCCTGGAGTTGCTTGCTGAGTTCGATAAGGTCCAGGTACTCCAAGAAAACACTGAGGAATGTCAGGAGGATGACCTAGTTAGTGAAGACCCTGACAACTCTGCTCTTAAGGAAGGTCCCCCTTCCAATACCCCAGAGGGAGAAGATAACAGTAGAAACCTCCATCCTAAAACTGCACCTGGCGGTCAGCCAGTCTCCTCCAGGCCCAGAGGAGTGCTAGAAGATCTAGAAAGAGAACTGGACAAACTAGCTAAGAGAGTGGCCCTTTAGGCCAAACTCTTAGAAATAAAGAGAGAACGAACTGAGATGGGCCTGGGACCCATCCCTGGTGGCAGCAATACCTTAAGTAACATAAATAAGGAGAAAGAAGTAGCTTTTGGCCCTGTAATCCCCAAAGGGATTTTTCCACAATTTTGAGGAAGGTGAGGATATCACCAAATGATTGTCAGCCTTTGAAAGGCCTTGTGTCATGAGGAAACTCCACAAAAAGTATTGGGGCTCTCTACTCTGACAGATGTTTTCAGGTAAGTGCAGATATATAGACTCCTGACACTTGATAAGACAGATGCTGAGTCCTATGACCTCATGAAGGATACCGTGATTCAGGGCTCTGGACTCACCACTGAGGAATACAGGACCAGGTTCAGGGAGACTCAAAAATCCCCAAGTCAATTCTAGGTTGATTTTATAGACTTTTCAGTGAAAACACTAGGCGGTTGGTTAAAAGGAAGTCAGGTGCACAATTATCATGGGTTTTATAATTTGAAGGAACATCTTTTAGGTAACTGTAATTCTAAAAAGTTGCATCAATATCAAGTGGACCTGGCTCCTGTCGGGAGGAAGGCTGATCGCTGGGTTAGAACTAGAGTGTCAAAAAGACGTCATGGAAGGGGTGACCAAAAGAAATGGTGAGGTAAGCCCACCCTTCCCACCCCCAAGAGAAAAAGGAGGACACGTCTAAAACTAAAGAGGAGTCGTCCTCTGTAGGCCCTCAAAATTTGTTCAGGGGGGTAGGCCCCAAGACACCTCACAAAACAAAAGTGGGTAGCAGAGTAAAAACTGGGATGCCCATTAACGCTTGGTGCTTTGACTGTAAGCAGACAGGGAACTGAGCCAAGGACACTCCCTGTCCTAAAACAAACCCACTAGTAAGCACCCAGGGGTTGCCAGTGTTGCCTTAGAGGATGCTTCTTCAGATGAGGAAGCCATTGTAGCTTTTAAGTGGAAAGAGGGACCCAAAGGTGAGTTGGAGATTCCAGAGGGGAGTAAACACTTCCACCATCTACTAGGGAATGAAATCCCTGCCACTGTCCTGACAGATACCTGTGCCAGTCACACCACTCCACTGTTCTTGACAGGCTGATACTCTCAAACCAGTAAATCCCAGGTGAAACTGCCAGAGTGAGGGTTATCACATTGGGTCACTGATAGGCATGTGGCTTTAGTGCCCCTAGAGATGGCTTGGTCCCTTAGTTGGAGAAGAATGGTGGTCAGTACAGACTTCTCCCTTGATTGTCTTCTTGATAATGACCTTCCAGATGTTGGTCAGAGCCAAAAGCAGGTGCTGGTCCAGTGCCAGCCCTCTCCCAAGAATTCTGGAGATGCTGCTCCCGCATTTAGTGCATGTAGGCCCCAGAAGAAAAGGAAAGGAAAGAAGTGTAGGAAAGGTAGGAAACTTTTAGCCAAAGTTCCAGTAAGCTAAGGAGATTCTTCTCCAGTAGTGAAGAACTCCAGAGTTAGCAATGGTGAAGCCGCCTAGCTCACAAGATGTACTGACTAGTCAGGCAGCTGTTAAGCTTGAGATGGTGGTTCCTCAACTAACGGAAGTGAGAGAGGAAGGAGGGTGTTTGCTACAGGATGTAGTATTCCTCCACTCTAATGTGGACAGTAGAATGTAAGGCAGAGTAGGCCCTACAACCATCCAGCCTGCTTCCTTGCTCTACCTCACCTGATAGACAAGGAATACTCTCCCATGTTGTGGCTGAGTGTCCTGGCCTGTTGGCCAGGGCGTGGCGAATTGTGTGGGAAGCTGGGTTCTGACTGCAGTGCCCCCGCTCTTTTTGCCTGTTTTGTGATGCAACTTTGACTGAAGTGTACGGGGTTCCTGCTAACCAGGTTTCCAGTGCCAGTGTTCCTTTCCCAAAACAAGACCCCCTGGTCACTTGATCCCCAAGTAGCTCGGCCCTTTAGCACCTCTAAGTTCCTAGTAAATGGCACCCCAGGTAGCTAGGGCATGGGTATTGAAGAGGAGCCCCAAGAGCTGTAGAACAACTTGTGCCCTACTAAGGCACCCAGCACTAATTTAATGCAGACTGACATTGCAGACTGCGTGACAAGGAGTTCCCTAAAAGTGAAAACACAACACGGCTCACAGTCTGTGCACCATGTCCCCTAAACACGGCATGTAGTATTTGTAAGCCACTCCAACAGCATGCCTTACAGCCATAAGGAACAGTGTATTATATTACATGTGATGGCATTTCTGCAAGAGCAGATATGCCCCTGCTACGTCTTTGTCGATTCTTAGATATAGTAAGTGAACAGGGAAGACATTAAATACATGTGCTGAACACTGGTCAATATGACTTCCCCCAGCTACATGATGGCTTCACTGAAACTAGGAATGTTTGGTATCAAACATCTCATATTAATATACTCTCACTGATTGATTTATTAATACATGCATCCAGAGGACACTTCACAGGTGCCCCCTAAAAACCTACCAACTGCTGGTGAACTCACTGACCAGTTCTGGTCAGTCTGCCAACAACAGACAGGAATCTAGCCCCCCAGGGTGAGTGCCTTCACTCTCTGGAGGTCAGAAACAAAAGCATGTTTGGGCTGGCCTGTGGAACACCCATCCCCACAGGGTAATCTGCGTTCCAAGGCAGGGAGCTTCAAAGAAGCCTTTAGTATGCAGATCTGGCCTTCCTCAGAGGAAGATGCCCCAGGCCCATCTTGCACTTTCACTGGCAGGAAACATTAGCTATGCAGGAGGTGTGTCACATTTCCAGACAGGGAGCACCCTACGGTGACCAGTCTGAAGTGCACACGACTTAGGAAATTCCGCTGAATTGTGTTGGTTGAATTTAGTAACACTGGACAGGGTATCCCCATTCCCGCAGGAAGGGGTCATCAAGGAGATGTAGCGACCCCAAGGGTAAGTAGCCCATTGGCTACTACCCTTCACTCCCCATGAAAACCCGTAACTTGACTATTTAGGGGACCCCCTGATACCAGATTCTCAAACAGTCACTGTACACAAAAGAAGGAGTGGATAAGAAGCTGCTGAACCGAGAACCCAGAAGCATGACTGGCTGGTGCCAAACCCTGCCAGCCAGTCTGATGCACCTCATCTTCGAGCAGCCACTGACCTCCCCTTGCCGCTTCAGCCTTCAAGAACCCGGGAGAGCAGCCAGTGCTTCGCAAATCACCAGGAAGAACTCCCTTAGAGTAGAGGAGCCGCTCCCCTGCATCCGCAGGCACCCATGAAAGAACTGTGAGGACCAGGACAGCCAAAAAACTGACACCAGACACCACCACTGCACTCAAGCTGCCTAGCCCGTGCTGAAGTGGGACAATGGTGTGAGCGTGGTCCCCAGGCCCTCCAGAGATGAAGCCCCCCCCTTGAGTGGGCCACGTGCGGACATTAGGATGGCATCTGCAGCCTGCTTTTGCAGCCCCCCCCTACAATCACAAGTGACAAGGAGACAGAAACCCAACGCCTCAAGACACCTCTGCACCTGTCTGTCCCAGACCGAGGAGAAGAGAACCAAGGGTGTCCCCACGTTTCCCAGTCTTGAGACCTGGGCCCACTTGTTGGCTTGGTCGGCCTGGTCCCTCATTCCATGCCTGCAGGCTGTTTCTGGAGGCCCTCCTGCCGTCGCAAGGAACTACAGCACCAGACCAGACACCAAAAGACACACTGTACCCAAGCCCCCCAACCCGAGGAGAAGTGGACCAACGGAGTCCCCACGTACCAGAGGACCTCAAGGGTCGAGCTCCCCTGTGGGTAACTCTAGATTGACCTTTCAGTCCCAACTTGCAGCAACTTTCCAACTGGACCATTTCCTGTTAAAGTGAATGGGACACCCAATGATGTAACACACCTCTGCACCCCGATGCACTAGAGCCTCCTGAGATGAACTGTTGGTGTGGCCTTGGACCCTTCCTCATTTTAACCCTAAGTCTAAGAGAGCAGTCCAGTAAGTAGCTGTTAAGTGCCAGAAGGTAATATGTTTTTAACCCATGGGACAACATAACCACGTCCAAAATTTGCACTGTCAACTTTTAAAAAACATAAAAACTCCTATCTTGAAAAGTACTCACCTGATTCTGGTGATCCTGGTATCAAAAGTTATATAAAAGTACATGTTATTTTTTATAAATTGGTGTTGGATTTTTTTATTGAGTGTGTGTCTTACTTAGTGCATGATTGTGTGCCTTACATGCTTAGTAGTACCTCCTGATATGCTTAACTGCTCAATCACACTATCCAAAAAGAGAGCATTTGGGATGTCATTTGTGCCTATGTGATACCTCTGGCGACTCCTTGGACTCTTTGCAGAGTTCCTCATTTTGGTCTATTATATAAAGATCCAGCTTCCCACAACTGTCTTCCCTGCAGTTTCCATGTCCTCTTCTGAATTATACGAAGTTCTAAACCCTGGATATTGGTCCGTTCTCGTTGTTCCTCAAAGTTCCTGGCAGACTTCTTCAAGGATGCATTTCCAGATGGAGTTATAAGTACCAACCTCTGGAGATCTCCCATCATGGAGGATCTCTAGAGGCTGGATCTTGATACCTGACTAGGGTATCTTCCGAAGAAGGTCCTGAAGAGGGAGAAGCAAAGAGAGGTGTGTGCACTCTTCTGTTATCTGAACTATGGGAAGGGCAGGGGTTGAGGGAGCAAACAGAGGGGGAGAGGCATTTCTCTGAAACAAGATGAATAAGTTACTTAACTTCAGTAATTCACTTTCTGGTGGATACTCCATCTGCAGATTCCTCACCTTAATAAGTCCAGGCAACAGGCTGGATATGGGGATTTTTTATCAGCAGTGCTCCCACAAACTCATAGGTGGAACCATGTGGCTCTGCAGTGAGTGTGTCAGCCCTGGAAGTGATAGAGCTGAGCATCATAAAAGCACCACATCTGTGTGCTGACGTCAAGTTTCCTGATTTTTTCCTTCTGAGACCTAAGTCGCAAAGACTACAAAACATTGGAGGTGATAGTGTGCCAAAACTTACCTATGAATATTATGATACTCATGAGTGCACTCCACAAAATGGGAAATGAAAGGGCAACGAGAAATCTATGGATAGACAGAGTATACACCAAACACATCAACGGTATATAAAGGTGATGGGGTGCAGAGTGGACTCAGGCCAGACAGTCTTGCTGGATTAATCGGGAAAAATAGTCTCCCTTTTAGACTTGGCTACCAAAGGAGTAGTCTTTTGTGAACAGATGCAGCCTGGCAGATATCCAGAATCAGAATCCCTCCCCACCCACCCATCTTGCCAATTTCATCATAGTGGCCTTGGCCATATTGGAAGGGACTTGTAGGCCTTGTAAGGATTGCTTCATGGCCACCAGTGACGATTTTGATGCAGAGGACTATCCATCTTGGCAAGATCCATTCTGCACTGTGTTCCCTTTCTTAACTGCACTAAATTACTGAAAGAGCTGGTCAACCACATGATGGTCCCTTGTGTGCTCAATGTAATAGCTCTACCCCCTTTCAGAGTTGAGATGGTGGAGTCTCTCCTCCTCAAAGTGTGAGGTGCAGCAGAAAACACTGAGTGGGTGTTTGAATGGCCAATGTGGAAAAGCATCACACTTTTGAGCGAGAAGACTGACTGCATCCTCAGTACTAACTTATCTGGAAAGGTGGCAGCTTAGGGCAGTAGTATTGAGAGCACCAACATGTTACTTACACAGTGTGCAGAGGTGATGGCAGTCTCTGTGAGCCACTTTTGCATGGATTCAAAAGGCTAGCACATAAGAACTGTCAGTTCTAAGATCAAGTACTACTGTAGCATGACGGACAGCTTTTGGGGAAAACATGTGAGTTAGGTATTTAATAAATCACAACAGGTGATTTAAGTGAAAATGCTTGATCAGAAAAACACTGAAAAGCAGAAAGGGTGAGATATCACTCTTAAGTGTGCCTATGGCACAGCCGTACTCTGCAAATGAACACACAAAACCTACCACATCTGACGGTTTGGCCTGCAAAGGGTCTTTATGACAAGCACCATAGCAGACTACGAACTTCTCCCAGTATCTAGCATCGAAGGACTTTGTAGAAGGAGGCTTTGCTAGTATGATATCATCTACTGTGGCTGGTAGAACACATTAATTTAACTGTCAGTTCAATTTCCATGCATGGAGATGTAGGTTGCGAGGATTCAGGTGCAAGAACCTCCCTAGTTGCTGAGACAGGCAGTCCTCCTAAAGTGGTAGCCAGATGTGAGGGCAAAAACTTATGCTCAAGGGCTCCAGAAACCATACATTCTTGCCCCAGACTGGAGTTCTTGAGATGACTTGGGTCGGATCTGTCCAGACTTCAATCAGAACAGACATCCTCTCGAACAGGGAGAACATGTACAGGAGACAAGCGTCATATTGCAGTCGGAATGCATCTCCCAGTGATTATTCTGGAGGAAACACCAGACATGGGTCCTCCTGGCACAGATCTAAGACCAGACGTGACGCTGCTTATTGCAGTACCATATTGCAGTTGTGATGTCTATGAGGATCAGCAGCAAGGTTTTCAGGGCCAGACGGATCACTTGAAGTTTCAAAAGTTTTCTGTGATGCTGGCTTACAGGCGTAGAGTAGAGACCTTTGATCTCCACCTCTTCTTTATGACCGCACCACCTCAGCAGTGATGTGTCTGTCACAACCATGAAATCTCGGTAGGGAAAGGAAAGTGCACTGCTACAGGTCTGGTTGGTGCTTGTTTGCCACCAGAGAAGATCCTGAGGCAGGAAGGAAATGAAAGGCAGGGCGTATGGTCTGAATAATTTGGAAAACCCATCTAGCTTTTGTGATGGCTCTCCAGTCGAGTAATAAATGTCATTTCCTGCCACTTACCGGCTGTAGTGTTGAGACTATGTGCGCTAGGACCCTTGAGGTTCTGGGCAGACTCAACTGATAAATTACGTAACTTGCTGGAAGTTGTTAAAGGTGTGATTATTATCAGTTACAACGTAATCAGATTGCAGTGTGCGGTCGTATGCTGAGGAATAAAGACGCCTTTTATAGAGCTCCATTAGTGCCATGTTCATTTGCATGCTCTCGAGTTCTGGAGCACCCAACAGCTGGGGACGAGTAGGAGATCTGTGCCCCAAAAAAACAAGACTGCTCTCCCTGAGAGTTTGCAAGGATACAGCAAACTGATGGTGCATGCCACATGCACTCAAACTGAGAAGAAGCAGTTCGAACTGGGTGTGTGGGATGAAGCCCCACTCCAGCCCATACATGGCCCTCGAAGAAGTTAAAGGCCCTGCGAGGAGAGTATCTGAAAAGCCCACCAGAATCCATTGATAAGGCTAAAAGAAGAAATACTGTGTCACACCATAACACAGAGCCATCATCCATGCAAAGCAAATGCTAAAGGAAGTGATAACCAGGTACAAAAGTACAAATGTACTTAAAAGCACAAGAGAGAAAAGTGCCACATGACCTCGAATTGGGTGTGATGACCCAGGCCCGGTTAAGAGTCCGATGCGTGCACGGCGGTGAGTGGCATCCAGTGCATCAAAAACCACTAGAATAGTGAATTTTATCAATCGCTGTAGGAAAGAGTGCACAGTACAATGCCATTGTGTTTCTGTAACCACCACTGCCATTTGACACCTCCAAGAAGCAGACTATTGACACAAGGTGGACTGCATGGATCAAGACTTTCGATGACTATAGATACCCTGGAAGAAATAGATGATAAAAAAATCATTAAGTATTTAAAGAACCTTGCCCGAGTAAAAGAAGCACTGAAGAAAATCTTGCAGACTGAAGCAATATCGTACCGTGGCGTCAAAGAAGCATTGAGTACCAAGTTAAATCCAATACCGAATGTCCACTACGAAAATGACATTTTCAATCAAGCAAGATAGCAAGCTGGTGAAATGATGGATGAGTTTATTGAAAGACTGGATGTGCTTATCAAACATTGTAAGTTCAGTGAATTTAATGATGAAGAAGCCATATGCTTGAGTCGTCGATGGGAGTCTTTCAGACTCCTTCAGAAGACGCATGTTGAGAGAGACACTCAGTATAGAAAAAATACTAACGATTACAAGAGCCGAGAAGGAGCAGACCAGCAAGCTGCTGGTATGGAAGCTGGAACAATGAAAAATTAATCAGTGTTGGTCATGAAAAGCAAGCACAAGTACAAAGTATATGCACGCAAGTTGGTGTCTTCAAAGAAAGAAAAGTTGTTTCTGATGTGGATTTTTATTTACTCATCAATGTAAATGTCCAGCAATAGGACTGACATACAAAGGTTGTGGGAAAGAAAACCACTTCATAACGGTTTGCAAAGTGAAAAAGAAGCCAAATATTTCACAGCGAGAAGAGAAAATGGACAGCAGAAGGTTACAGAAACATTCTTATCATGCCCACACAGCCAAAAACCAACATCAGTTACAACAAGTAGAAACCAGACAAAGTCGATCCTACAAAGGCTCTTCAATGTCATTATCAAGCACCACTGATGAAAATGGATGTGCGATGATGGTGTTGACTAAGGAATGACAGGTGCAGATCGTTTTGGCTGCTTGCTAGGAAGAACAAAAGACAAAAACGAACCATCAAACGAAACAACTGGTTTATTTTGGACACTGCCCCAAGAATACAATAAAAGTCAACAGTTCCCCCCATAACCTTTATCATGGACAGTGGTGTGTCGATTAACATCATGTTAGTTGGGAAGTTCAATGGCCTGCCTCCTGTGCCACACCTCAACCCTCAACGTGAAGGTATACAAAGTGGCAATTCACGCTCTTTAGGGACCTTAGTCCCATACATGCCTACTCTGTTTTGCACTGCAGTTGACATGGGACTGTTATCTCTCAATTACAATCGCCACACTCAATCTAAAATTGTGAGTCAGCTTCTGTTTTTGTTTTGTGGCCTAGGAAGACTCAAGACAAGGAAATTGTGGCTTCCCATTAATGAGGACATTTGCCCTCTTGCCCAGCGGCACCACAGAGACACTTTTCACTTACAAGAAGCTATTGAGAAAGAACTGAAGGTGCTGTTGAAGCATGACATCATTGAGTGCTCCATCAGTCCTACGCCATGGGTTTTGCCCATAGTGGTGGTGCCACAAAAGGACAGTGGAAGTGCAGTGCACACCTGTGCTGGTAAGCACCACAAACAAGGCAGTTGAGAGAGAAAGACATCCTGGTCCACACATAGTGGACAAAATCATGCAAATGAATGGTAGCAAACTCTTCTCCCATCTTGACCTGAACCAGGGACACCATCAAATCAACTCCTACAGGAAGAGACCTGCAGGTACATCACTATTTTTTTGGCTCATATTGGTTTGTTCAGATACAAAAGGTTGAGTTTTTGAGTGTTGTCAGCTGGTGAAATATTTCAGGATGTTATACATTGAATAATTCAACCTGTTATGCATGCTTTTAATAAGTGATGACATACTGGTATTTGAAGCAACACAAGAGGAGCATGACAAGGCTCCTACGCAAGCGTACAGTTACTTGCTGATGCGGGACTCACTCTGAACGCAGTAAAGTGTGAGCTTCACAAGACCAAACTTAAAATTCTTTGGACACATATTCTCCGATAGGGGAATGACTCCTGACCCAGGCAAAGTGCAAGAACTTTCAACTACTTGCCCATCACAAGATTTCACCATGCTGCGATCCTTCTTAGGCATGGCCAGTTACTACTCACGGTACATGCGTGACTTTGCTATAATGAGTGACCTACTGAGAAACTTGACAATGCGAAATGTTCCTTTCGCAGTGGTCTGCTGAATATGATCAAAGCTTCAAAAGAATAAAACATGCAAATCAAAATGCAACCTAGATGGCCTATTTTGACCCCAAGTTACATACTGAGCTCCCGCTAAATGGGAGCACATTGGGACTGGAGGCAATCCTTTCTCAACATAATGGTGACCTGAATACTCAGAGACACATTGTGGCCTATGTCAGTCGAAGTCTGTCTGACACAGAATGTGCCTATTCTCAGCCAGAGAAGGACAGTCTGGCTGTAGTGTGGGTCTGCGAACATTTTCATATGTTTCTATACGAAAAACATTTCACTATCATTACAGACCACCAAGCACTGCTCACTATTTCTGGGAACCCGAAAGCCGAGATGCCCCTTCGCATTGAGAGGTGCAATAGTACTGCTATGAGATTGTACACAAGCCGGGTAAAGATCAGAACCTTGCTAATTACTTTTCACGAGCACCACTACAAAGACACAGTTTGACATCCAAAACGGCTGAGAAATACATTAATTTCATTGTGATGTACAGCACGCCAGCAGCCTTATCCGTCAAACAGATTATTGCTGCTCCTAATGCTGATAAGAACATGCTTATCCTCAAAGCTATCATTTCAAGTCAATTGTGGAAGAGGAGGGTTCAACCTTTGTAAAGGATGAGCTGTCTGTTACCAAGGAAGGAGCTGTATAGGGAGGATTGAGAATTGTCATACCTGAGAGCCTAAGACAGCAAGTTATTTAAGAGCTCCTAGAGACCGAGTGCAGTTCTCGCAAACAGATGAGCAAGTCGAGAAGAAATAAGAGTGCCATCTTTGTAACTGCCTTTCCCCTAATGTGACAACATCCACTGACAATATCTGACCTTTCTGCACAGGCTTGGGAAAGAGATGTAGCTGATTTCTTTGGGCCTTTAGGAAATAGTCATTATTGAGTATTCATGCTTCCCTTTAGTAGAGAAATTATCATCAACAACCCAAGAGAATCTCATTGAGCAGCTGGCTGACATCTTTGAAGTCGGGGGTATACCTGCCATTCATAAATCTGACAATGGGCCATTGTTCAATAGCAAAAAATACAAGGAGTTTCAAGTTAAACTAAATGTCAATAATCAAAAGAGTACACCTCTGTGGCCCAAAGCCACTGACTTTGTGGAAAGATTCATGGGTACCCCCAAAAGGGTAATTCACTGAGCATCTATGGAGGGGGTTCGAGCTAAACTAAGCCCTGTGTCAAGCCTTCCGTGCTCATCGTTGAACTCCTCACTTCACAACTGGTGAGAGTCCCGCAACTTTGTTATTTGGGACAGCCATCAGATCAAAACTGCCACAGTGGACTAATCCTTAAATGCTGATAAGGTTCGTATCGCAGACACTTCTCGAAAGTGAAAAATGAAAAAGTATGGTGTCGACAAGCTCAGGAAACAGTCTTCTCTGAAGGTGACTGGGTCCTGGTCAAGCAAAAAAAAAAAAAAAGGAGTCAGACACTCCTTTTGTTGTTGATCCTCTGAGGGTGGTGAAGTGCAAAGGATACATGGTGATGGTGCATCGTCCCAGAAAGTCCATCACACAGGACTCTTCATACTTTAAGCACCTGCCTCAGCGTTAGTCAGCTCCTGCAATTATGAATGAGGCGATCCCGCCTACCAGTCCAGATCACTTATCAGAACCTGTGCCATCAGTGCACATCCAGAGTGCATCTCAACTATCTCATATCACTCGATATAGCTGACTAGTGCGAGGGCCTCAACAACTTCTTCAATGTAATCAGAGTGCAGTGTGTGATTGCGTGCTGAGGAATAAGGACATCTGTTATAGAGCTCTGTGCGTGGCATGTTAATCTGCATGCTCCTGAGCTAGGGAAGGCGCTACACCAGCCAAACAGCTGCCTGTGAGGGCAAGTTAAAACAACTTATCAGCTGCTGCAGCAGGGGAAAAATAGCTAAGAGGAGAACTATCCATGTTGATGCGAACAACCTTAGCCCCGACATAAACCCTGCTCCAAAAGGACTGGGCCTGCTGCTGCAGTTGCACAGATTGGGAGAGTTAGTGCTGAATGTAGATTAGCCACCTGAAATAAACCATAAACCTCCTATTCTGTTGATAGAACTGTCTGGAAGGAGGCAATTGTCCATATTGCTGTGTTTTGATTGTCCTTAAATCACTGGAGTTCTGAATCAGTCTTCTCACCCACACAATCTGGAGCCATCAAAGGGCTCAAAGATCAAGGATCTTAAGGCCAAACTAGTCGAAGAACATTATTTTTTAAATACATCAATAATTTTGGACTCTCCAATCAGGATAACTAACTGCTGGCCTATGTAGCCTGGCAACAAGGGCGACTTACTGAGCACAGCTTGGACCAAGTGACCATAAGGGTGTCTGTAAGAGTCTTGCTGAACAGCAACAGTGGCTCAGAAGTTGAAACTGGGTGAAGGATCTTGCTTAAGTCTGCCTTGCTTTCAGCAGTAAATAAAGCACTATTGCTTCCCTTTGCACAACTACTGCGAAAGAAGTACTTGCTTCCACTGATGGCCCAAGATCAATCTCTGTGGGTGGTTTCAGCCCACTGGCATTTTGTAAATTTAGGATTAGTCCATCATCAGTATAGTGAGGGGCGGCAGGCTGTCTGCCTCCCACTCATCAGGAGCCATAGGGAACATTCCGAAAACTGTGAACCGTGACAGGATACGATCCAAATAAGGCATCTAGTCTTCAATAGTGTTGATGATAAAACAGATAAATAGAGTCTGGTTGCAAACTAACACGCTGCACCTTTGTGATCTCATAGCTCAGCATATGCCTGGAGCAAGCCGACGATGACCTGGGAACTACAGTTGGAATCAGGCACTTGGGTGTCAGAATCAACATGGCACCAGCATGGACTGTTGGTGACTGCTGTGGCCCTTGGGGCCAGAGTCGAAGTATGAACCAGTGTCGGAAAGGGCCCAGGAATGGGTCCCTTGGTGTCAGCTGATGCTGAAGGTGGGATCGCCTCCAGGTCCATGAGGAAACACATAGCGTATGACTTTGGTTCGTGACTGGAGCCCAAGCACCAAAGACACAAAGTGCAGCACTGCCTCTGACATCTGCTTCTCGCATTAGCAGCACAACCTGAATCCTGTCATTTTCAGCGAGACATCATCCCTAGTACATGAACCAAGCATACATTTATAAGTTGTTAGAAAACAAACTGTGGGAAGGTGGCTTTCTTCTAGCATGGTTACTCCCATTTTTGACCTGTTTGTCAGTGTGTTTTTACTGTCTCACTGGGATCCTGAGAGTCAGGACCCCAGTGCTCATAGTTTGTGGCCTATTTGTCAGTATGCTTTACTGTGTCAGTATGCTTGACTGTGTCACTGGAGTTCTGCTAACCAGAACTCCTGTGCGTATGCTCTCTCTGCTTTTAAATTTGTCACTACAGGGAGTGCAGAATTATTAGGCAAGTTGTATTTTTGAGGATTAATTTTATTATTGAACAACAACCATGTTCTCAATGAACCCAAAAAACTCATTAATATCAAAGCTGAATATTTTTGGAAGTAGTTTTTAGTTTGTTTTTAGTTTTAGCTATGTTAGGGGGATATCTGTGTGTGCAGGTGACTATTACTGTGCATAATTATTAGGCAACTCAACAAAAAAAAATATATACCCATTTCAATTATTTATTATTACCAGTGAAACCAATATAACATCTCAACATTCACAAATATACATTTCTGACATTCAAAAACAAAACAAAAAAAAATCAGTGACCAATATAGCCACCTTTCTTTGCAAGGACACTCAAAAGCCTGCCATCCATGGATTCTGTCATTGTTTTGATCTGTTCACCATCAACATTGCGTGCAGCAGCAACCACAGCCTCCCAGACACTGTTCAGAGAGGTGTACTGTTTTCCCTCCTTGTAAATCTCACATTTGATGATGGACCACAGGTTCTCAATGGGGTTCAGATCAGGTGAACAAGGAGGCCATGTCATTAGATTTCCTTCTTTTATACCCTTTCTTGCCAGCCACGCTGTGGAGTACTTGGACGCGTGTGATGGAGCATTGTCCTGCATGAAAATCATGTTTTTCTTGAAGGATGCAGACTTCTTCCTGTACCACTGCTTGAAGAAGGTGTCTTCCAGGAACTGGCAGTAGGACTGGGAGTTGAGCTTGACTCCATCCTCAACCCGAAAAGGCCCCACAAGCTCATCTTTGATGATACCAGCCCAAACCAGTACTCCACCTCCACCTTGCTGGCGTCTGAGTCGGACTGGAGCTCTCTGCCCTTTACCAATCCAGCCACGGGCCCATCCATCTGGCCCATCAAGACTCACTCTCATTTCATCAGTCCATAAGACCTTAGAAAAATCAGTCTTGAGATATTTCTTGGCCCAGTCTTGACGTTTCAGCTTGTGTGTCTTGTTCAGTGGTGGTCGTCTTTCAGCCTTTCTTACCTTGGCCATGTCTCTGAGTATTGCACACCTTGTGCTTTTGGGCACTCCAGTGATGTTGCAGCTCTGAAATATGGCCAAACTGGTGGCAAGTGGCATCGTGGCAGCTGCACGCTTGACTTTTCTCAGTTCATGGGCAGTTATTTTGCGCCTTGGTTTTTCCACACGCTTCTTGCGACCCTGTTGACTATTTTGAATGAAACGCTTGATTGTTCGATGATCACGATTCAGAAGCTTTGCAATTTTAAGAGTGCTGCATCCCTCTGCAAGATATCTCACTATTTTTGACTTTTCTGAGCCTGTCAAGTCCTTCTTTTGACCCATTTTGCCAAAGGAAAGGAAGTTGCCTAATAATTATGCACACCTGATATAGGGTGTTGATGTCATTAGACCACACCCCTTCTCATTACAGAGATGCACATCACCTAATATGCTTAATTGGTAGTAGGCTTTCGAGCCTATACAGCTTGGAGTAAGACAACATGCATAAAGAGGATGATGTGGTCAAAATACTCATTTGCCTAATAATTCTGCACTCCCTGTATAGGTTAGTGACTTCATTTACCAATTTCAATTGGCACACTGGACCCCCCCCCTCATAAGTCCCTAGGATATGGTACCTAGGTACCCAGGGCATTGGGGTTCTAGGAGATCCTTATGGGCTGCAGCATTTCTTTTGCCACCCATAAGGGGCTCATACAAACACTCCTTCAGGACAGCCACTGCAGCCTGAGTGAAATAGTGCACACATTATTTCACAGCCATTTTCACTGCACCAGGTAACTTATAAGTCACTTATATGTCTAACCTTCAGTGACTGAAGGCAAGGTGCAAAGTTACTGTGTGTGAGGACACCCTTGCTCTAGCAAAGGTGCCCCCACATTGTCCAGGACCAATTTCCCGGACCTCGTGGGTACGGGGACACCATTATAAGTGTGCACTACATATATGTCAATACATACACAATGGTAACTCAGAATATGGCCTTTTGAGGTGTCTAAGATTGTGGAATTGAACCCTCAATTTAAATATGGTATTGGGGGCCAATTCCATGCACCCTGGAGGCTCCACCATAGGCCAGAGTACTGCCAAACCAGCTCTCTGAGGTTTCCACTGCAGCCCCAGCTGCTGCCACCTCACAGACAGGTTTCAGCCCTCCTGGGGATTGAGCAGCGCAATCCCAGGAAGGTAAAACAATGCATTTCCTTTAGGAGAGGGCTGTTACACCCTCTCCCATTGGAAATAGGTGTTACAGGCATGGGAGGGAAATCCTCCCAGAGCCTTTGGAAACGCTTTGAAGGGCACAAATGGTGCCCTCCTTGCATAATCCAGTCTACACCAGTTCAGGGACCCCCAGTCCCTGCTCTGGCGTGAAACTGGACAAAGGAAAGGAGAGTGACCACTCCCCTGTCCATCACCACCAGCGTCTCCCTGGCATTAGCCATCTTGGATTCCAAGGTGTGGGGACTCTCTGAGAGCATCTGAGTGGCCAGAGCCAGCAGGTGACGTCAGAGACCCCTCCTGATAGGTGCATACATGGGTAGGTAGCCAATCCCCCTCTCAGGGCTATTTAGGGTCTCTCCGCTGGGTGTTGCCTTTGATGAGGTTTGCAAGATTCCTCCAGGACTCCTCTGCATCCTCTGCTTCAGCTTCTGACCGTCGGATCAACTGCAGACTGCTCCAGGAACCGCTGTAACTGCCACAAAGTATCCAGAAAGGCTACTGTGACCCTGCAACTTCCGCTCCAGCCAGCAACTGCAACAGTTTCCAGGTTGTGCACGCTCTGAAGACTGCCTGTCTTCATTCTGCACCAGAAGACCGAAGGAATCTCCTGTGGAGTGACAGTCATTTCCCTGCTTCAGCAGGCACCTCTCTGCAACGACAACCGGTACTCTGGGACTCCTCTCCTGTCAACAAGCTTGATCCCTGGAACACAGGTGGTGGACTGAAGTGATCCTGACTGTCCAAAGGCCCAGCTGTCCAAATTTGGTGAAGGTAAGAGCTTGCCTCCCGGTGCCATACAGTACCCCTGTGCACCGCGTCTTCTGCAGCTACCTCGGCTTCTGTGCACTACTTCTAAAAGTTCTTTGTGTATGGCATAGCGCAGGTCCCCATCCCTCTATCTTGCGACACTCAGCTCTCTGAGTTGTTCTCCGGCGGGGTAGTATCCCTTTGTGTAGTGCTGAGACGATTGCACTTTGCATCTCCTTTGTCCCCATGTCCTGGGACTCCTGTGGGTGCTGCCTGGTCTCCTGAGGGCTCTCTCAAGTGTTGAAAGTCCCCTCTGTCTCCTCAGTCTGAGTCAAGTCCCCCAGGTCCCTCCTGGGCCCAGGCAGCGCCTCTTTGACACAGAATGCGTTCTTGCGTGAACTAAGGCTTGTTGGCGGAATCCAGCAACGAAAACAGCCTGCATCCAACAACTTGACGTGGGACATCTCTTGCATCAAGCAGGAACCCGCGGCCATCTTCTTTGGTTTATTTCTGTACTTTTTTTCTAACCGGAGAATCCACTTTTGCACCTTCATCCGGATTATCAGGAGCTCCTGTTCTTCCTGGACTCTTCATTGACGTCTGGGCTCGGTCTCCTCTCTTCAAAGGTCTTCAGGTCCAGGTATCCATTGTTGGTTTCTTGCAGTCTTGCTTGGTTCTTGCATTATCCTTTATCACAACTTCTAGAGTTTTCTGAGGAAAGAGCTTTGCATGTCTCCTAGTTCAGCCATGTCTGCTCTGCTACAGCTATCCCTAGACAGCCTAAGTTGCTAGACACTGCCTACATTTCACTAAGATGGATCACTGGACCTGGTATAAGGTGTAAGCACCTCTGGTACCCACTGTACACCAGGCCAGCTTCTCACACAAACCTAGTTGGGAGCAGCGCCACAGATCCAGGTGGAAGGAAGAGGAAAGAAAGGACCTGGGATCAGTGCACAGGGATGGCACTTACATGGAGCTCTACTCTGTTACTTCCGGGGTCATATGGAATTATCGTAGGCCCACATGGCACCACCTCTCAGTGCAAGAAGTGGAACCGTGATTGAGACTTTTCTGTGGGGTTGAATTTGCAACTGTGCTGTCCCCTTCATTCATGTTAATGAGTACAGTTTGTTTTAATGCTGTAGGGCTTTCATACCATTCGAGGGAGGCGCATCCCTGGCAGGTTGCAGTGGACGTGCTGTCCGTGCTTGCAATTCAATGTACAGATCTCTGGCGCAGCAAGCAGTTGTGGGGCAGGCTGATCTGCAGCTCAGACGTGTTGCAGGACATAAGGCATTGGTCGCCACAGGGTGGTTCTGGGGATCTGCTGATTTGGTATATCGAGTCCCTTGGGGGACAGAATGGCAGCAGGTCCCGCAGGGCTCTTGGCTTCTCGCTTTTATGGTTTCAAGGCATCCCATTAATGACCCCCAGGTGAAAGCAATAAGGTTTAGTTTAACCAAGACTCATTACAGCACTCCCTCACCCACTTGGTAAAGTGTGTCAAATACTATTTGGGGGAGTTATCAACATAAAGAGGGAGGTCTAAAGAAAGTTGACAATCTTCCTTATGGTCAGACTCCACCACTATCCATATACCTCTTTCAGACAAATGGCCTTTCAGCGAAGAAGAATGAAGGCTACGCCAAATCATTGCCATCATCTTCAGCTCAACTAACTATTTTGTTGACATTATGGTTGACAAGTCTATATCCAGACCAGGTAGGTAAAAGAGAATCCATGCTCATTCCTTTGTTTAGAGCAGGCTATCTTCTGCGTTTGCTAGTGGCACCAGTTTTGAACATCACTTGCAATCTGCAAATCCCATGCAACAAAGTAATCTGATCTTTAACTATTGAAGAAGAACATGCTATACGCAAAAGTTGTTCTTTTGACCATGTTTCATCCCAACACATCAGTCCATGCCTTATTATATTTCTGCATTCTCATCTTTCTAAAACTGTAAGATTAGCTGGGGAACAGATTTTCTGCACAGTATTCTCATCTTTCTTATTCTATAACATTAGCAGGGGAACAGAGGTTCTGTGTATCATTTGCTTAGACTTTCCACAAAACGTTTTCTTGGAGGCCACCAATGTTCTTGGGTCACAAAGAAACTTTGGTATCTATGCACATGGGATTATGGTTCCTTTTACTATGTAGTTGCAAAAACATAGAAAAACACAAAATATTCAATTATTTTAAATTCTATGTATATTTATGCACAACTCAAGTACATGTCTGACCATGCAGCTGTTACTACATATGCACACAAAAGTGAAAGTGTATATCTAGTAGGATTTGAGAATTATACAGAAAATGTAATAAGTATAATGTGTGTGTGTGTATGTACCTGTACATTTCCCTATATAGCTAGATGAGTGGATTTTTCTCTGTGCATGTATATATTATTTTTTTATTATTGAAAAAGAAATCAACCTCTTCCTGTCCTTCCACACTCTACGAACCCGCAAGTATCCTTTCAAAACTCTTCCCTCTTTTACTTAATTCATCCAACTAACAAGCCCACAAGTACACTACTCCCAACAGTAACCACACATCTACCCTTTACTAATTTACTTCAATTTGCTGCAAGACCCAAGCAGATCTCCCTTTTAGATTTTCAGTTTTAGCTTGACATCTTTTTCTACTGGTGACTTTTCACATATTTTTCCAATAACATGAAAATGTGATGCACACGCATTTATTCTTGGTAAGCATAGTTGCCCTGTAGTCAATACATTTAGTCCAAGGACGTACAATCAGAACACAATGCCGTTGTCTTTCTTTCTGTGCTTTTTAGGAGACAGACCCTTTATGCTAGATCAACCAAAGTAGTTCTTCTACACCTCTGTCACAGTGTGATAAGGAAAGTATTTTAATATGTAAACAGCTTCCAAGCTATACTCGCCGAGAAGGCGCATCACACCAGATTATCATGAAACCTCTGTAAACTGAGAGCGAGACGCAGCCCAGCTGACTCCGGCCTCCGCGCACTGAAGGAAGATAACCTGTACACTTAGACCGGCTTCCAGCCACCTATGACCACAGTATGGGGGTTAGACTATCTCAAATGAACTGGCAAAGGGTACCCCCACTATGCTCTCTTTAGTTACAGATATAAGTGAGCCAACATTAGTAACAATTACAATGGTTGAATTGTTTGTGTTGTCCACCATTCTATTGATGCTGGTTTTTTCAATATGTGGTAATTGACATTTACAAAGTGTTACAATCTGCATATAAATGACAGTTTGCCTTAACATTGAACCCACTGAATAATACACTGACTTAACAATACTTATATGTGTAAACACCTATTTCTGTAAAGGTCCTTGAGAGCTAATACTTTTATTGTGTAACGGTTTACGTGCCCAGCAGAATCCCAGTGCCACATTGGGGACGATCAACAAACACTTATAGACATATCCAAAGCTAGTCCCTGGGGAGCCACACCCCCTGTTGAGGAAATCCCCCATATCAGAACCACAGTATATAGAGGGAGCACTTTGGGGCGGGGGGGAATTCAAGATTGATGCAAAACGGGGAGAGAAAGCAGCATGTCAGTCCTACCATGCCCCGTAGCTGTACATCACAAGAAATAGTTTGCTTTGTCCTCTGTTATCCCCAGCAAGTAGTACAGGGTCAGCAGCACATCAATCATCTTCGAGACAGGTTTCACCACCCACGTGTGCTAGTATCAGGCATTCCCACACCATATGCAAAAATGTTGCTCCCAGAAGTCTACAAAATGCAGCTCTGGCCTGCTTCCCGGATGTCTCAAATTGTGAGCACAAATGCTCTGTGCCTGGAAGAGGCCTGCCCTCAGGTTATGGGCAGCCCTCAGAAGGCATGCAGCCCTTTCTCTGAATAGATGTCATGCACTTTATTCACCTCCCACCTCGTGCCACGGAGTCAGGTCATGAGCTGCCAACACGTCCCCCACCTTTGGTATACTTCTTAAAAGCATCTGTTGCATTTGGCACCTGGTGATACCCAGGCTGGATATACTAATTCCACCCAGGTCAATCTACTCAGCCCCCTCATTGGGCCGCTCCAATCCAACAGCCAGTTCCACACCTTGGTGCTCTGGAGTTCCTCTCGGACTGCCACACTTGCTGCCAACGTACTGCTGGCCATCCAGCATATAGGCTCCTGGAGCTGTGCTGCAGCATAATAAACTTGAGGTCCGGCACCCCTAGACTCCTGCACCACCACCAGTCTCTGTAGTGTGGCGATCAATACTCTTTTCTGATCACCCCCCCAAGATCAAGTCTGACATCATTCCACTACATTCTTTGAAGAAAGACTGAGTGGGAATTGCTGGTATGGCTACAAATAAGTAAAGAAAACATGGCAAGAACAATATCTTCGCTAGGGACTTACATCCATTTGGTGAGAGGGGAAGGCGAGTCCAGAAAGTCAGGAATAGGCATATCATCAACAGTGCACTACAAAGATTGCCATCCAGAAGGTCTTTGTCTGAGTGGTAGACATTGATCCCAAGATGGCATAGGGTCTCAAAAGACAAAGGAAGCTTTATGGTCTCCAGCCCCTCCTTCTCTGCTTGCCCTCAATACTGCAGGAGGAACAGACAATAATTCCCCCAGTTTTTCCTGAGACCCGTCATCTCACCAAAATCTCCAATAGCTCAAATAAGGCTGGCAACCATAGTTCCCTCTAAACTGCGCGCCTGAGGGGGCGCGCACACATAGGTTTCCTTCCGTGCACATACCTAAAATCAGCGCGCACTACTAAGGATTCAATTAAATACTTCATTTGATCCTTTGAGGTGCTGCTGATGTTGAAGCTGTGCTACTAAATGCATTTTTAAAGACGGTGTGTTTGTCCTTACAAATGCTAATGGAGGCTAGTCCTGAAGGTGCAGGAAAGAATCACCAAAGCATTCTCTGCAGCCTCAGGCCAGTCTGCCATGTCACTCTGCTCACCCCCAGAGAACAACTAGGCGAAGTGTGGCTATTTCATCACCCACTCAGTTTTCTTTTTGTAGCATCTGCCTGGGCCTCAGGTTTATTCTTTCTTTTTGGACTGGAAGGTGTGAAAGCTGTGAGTTCATTGTGCACCAGTTTTGTGAGGATGCAGACTAGCATTACATGCTACCTGTATGCATGTTTCCACATTCTCCCTTGTGACAATATAAACTCAGACACACAAGTTTTCAGAGTTTCTTAATTTGAGGAGGCAGAGCAGTCTTGTGTGTGGGCGCGTGCGTGTAATGCTCGTGCATCATGTTAGTTTAAGGTTGATGATTAGCCTCTCCCACAGCACATGCTTCGAATGATAGTAAGAGAGTGCATTTTAACTGGTGACTGAAAATACATGCCCAGGGACTAGGTATCTGAAAGCAGTGACTGAAAAAATGAGCTTGCCAGTAAGCAAATGAGAGTATTACAAAGGTTAGTGTGTTAGTGTAGAAGTGTTTGAGTGCTTCATAAAATCAGTGAGTTAAAATAACAATTCCATAGAAGAGTGTTGAAGCAATGTAACAAAGTGAATCTCTTAGCCAGACTGCCTCTACCTCAACCACGAAATAAGATGAAGCAGTTTCTTCACAGAAGAATAACAAATAATTATCTAGAAATAACACCCGATTAGTAATTATTTGATACCATCTTTGGATTGGGAACATTTGGTTAATACGTTCTGCAGAAAACTACCTAGCCACCCTAAAAATGGAACACAAAAACGTGTCAAACTAAAACATAATGCAATAAAACATAGATGTGTATAAAATTCACATACTTACTCACAATTTGGGGAAAATTATGCAGAATTAATGCATAATTACACAAAATGCAAATTCAGCATGTGTAGACAACTATAATTTTGTACATATTTGTAATTTTATTGCAGTATACCTGATGGTTGCCTTGTAGGAAAGCATATACTCAATATAGTCGGTCTGACTTGATTACGGTGACGAGCCAATGACAAATGCTAGGGACCTGAGCGGTTCATTGGGAAGAGTTATTCAGGTGTCATCGGTCTGATCTGTCTCATATATGAAAAGGTCTGACAAACACAGTAGGCATGTTTTTTTTTTAATATGAAACACCTCTTAACGTCAATAGGCCTTTAAGGATAGATTGGTATTGCACCCTGTTAAAGCCTGCAGATGTATTTTGTTACTTGGAATCTCCCAGATTACAATTTTTAGGTAAGGAATTTGTTTCTGATTACCCTTTTTAATAATTGTTAAGGGTTCAAGATTTGAACTGTAATACTTGTTCTAGAATCTCTTCAAAACGCTGACAGATCACATTGTCTTCCAGGCTCCAGTAAAGAATAACTAAAAAAAATAAGAACAGATAAATGTATGTCCAAAAAATAAAAGGGGAATTTGGTCAGCCCTCTTCTCCCAATGGTCTGTACGGGCATAATTTACACTCTCCTTCCATCCATGACAGCTTAAAGCATGAGCAATAGGTAAACTCACTTAAGTCATTGGCTCTCTTGCCCTGTAAGTGACAGCATTTGTCTGATCAGATGTGCACGTCCATCTGAAAATGAGTAAACTTCAATGCCAAAGCTGGTAGGCCAGTCTTAATTTTCCATTTTTTACCTATAGGTGCCTTTTATTTAATTCTCCTCTTTTTATTTTCATTTTTAAAGCATGCTACAACCTACAGTCCTAACTGGCTACTTGCTTGACACCCACTTCACCTGCAGTGTACTGAAACCTACATAGCAGCTGCATCTAAATTAGCTGACCATCATGAAATGATATTATTCATACTGTATCATTGTCTTTGGTATCGCAGGATGGCCAGCACAGTTCTAACATGGAGTCAGCTGGAACTATACATCACTATATACAATACCAAGCAAGATTTCCACCTTCTTCTTTGTTTAATTGCGTTATTGCAAGCATACATCTGTGATCTTAAAACAATAGCATGTTTTATTTTTTCTACTTTTGTTTTCAGTTATCTTGCATATGTGGGTGGATTTGTGTAAACGTTGTATTGTGGTTGTGTAAATGGGCGAATGCAAGAATAAATAAGTTATTAGTGGATGCACAAGTGCAAGGATGAGTGACAAGAGTGCATATATGATGACTTATTCAGTGCCTAAACCGATCAGTTACTAAAGAGTAACTTTAATTTTAAAGCCAGAACCATTGGATTGCCAGTACTTATTATCTACCTTTAAGTGGTTGTGATCGGCATGCCAAGCTGCGCATCTCATCACTTGGTTGTGCACACAAGCGAGAAAATTGTGCACGCAAGCGTTCTATTGCTGCACATCAGGAAGAATAATTAGAGGGAACATTGCTGGCAACAGCTGCTGATGGTCATCGAAAAATATAAGGGGATCGTCAGAGTATAGCGATATGAAATGCCAGTTAACTTCAACCGCCACACCCCATTCCGGACCGTGGGCCCACAGAGGACCGGCTAGAGGTTTCATTGCCTAGGGCATAAATTAAGGATGAGAGGGAACAATCTTGTTGGGTACCCCTCCCAATTGCAAATTGGCATGACACTTGGTGCCCTATTTTCACTCTGGCCTGCAGGACAGTAAAATGTAGCTTGATCCAGCCAAGAAACCCATTCCTAGGCCCTCCAGCACCAACAACAGGTAAGAGGGTATCAAACGCCTTCTTGATGTCTAAAGACACAGCTAACAGAAGGGGTGAGAAAGGTTTTATAATCGATGTTATTGAGTTGGAGTGTCTCATCCCTATGTCGCTTTCACAACACCGTAAGCCATGCCCGGGCCTCCACCACTGTCACAGACTCCTTTTCAGCCATCTGCAGTCGATCCTCAAGCATCAACAGACTGTGTAGTTGGGATGATCTCACTCCCCTATTAAGACCTTTATACAGTGCCCTCTTAGAACTACCTTCATTGCATCCCACCCTCTCCCTCTGGCCCTTACCGAGCCCTTTTTTGTTCTCAACGTATTGTTACAGGTGTGTGCTGACGGTGTTCAAAAAGGCCGTTTGGAGAAGGGCTTCCGACTGTAGCCTCCATGTCGGGATCAGTCCACATACTCTTTGCATCTGAATGTAACCCGGAGGGGGCTGTTATCAGATAAGGTCTGCATTAGTTACTTCGAACTGACCACCTTAGGCCAGAACTCAGCGTTTCAAAAGATTTAGTACAGACTGGTGGGTATCTGGTGGTCCGAGGCAGTGTAGGAGTATCCGCCTCCCCTATGTGTCCTAACCGCCACATGTGATGGAGTTACACCACCGTCATCCAGCACTGAAAACGTAGAACAAATGGACAAACTACTTACCTTCAGTAATGCCTTATCTGGGAGAGACAATATCTAGTTGCAGATTCCTTACCTTAAAATTTCCCACAGGTGTCAGTCTATCCGATATAGGCGCCCCCTGGTGTGCTGACGTCCGTTTCTTTTCACAACTTCAAACGCCAGAAGCGTAGAGCCATGAAGAACACTGACCACTAATGCATAAAAACTAGGGCCCTGAAAGGGGAGTCCCTGTCCCTAGAAATCTGTCTGCAAAGTAGGAAGGATGGGTGGGTCGGTAAGGCATCTGCAACTAGATATTGTCTCTACTAGATAAGGCATTACCAAAGGGAAGTACCTTTTCCATTTGACAGAGACCTATAGTTGCAGATTCATTACCTTAGACAAGATACCACAGCAATAACATTACTGGAGGTGGGTCTGCCCACTAAGATCACATCAGAAAGTCCGGCAGGACCAAACCGGCAAAGTGACCGTCCCTACAGACCTGACTGTCCAGCAGTAGTGTTTGGTAAACGTGTGCAGAGATGCCCACATTGCCGCCTGACAGATGTCCAGGACTGGAACTTTGCATACTAACGCAGTGGTTGTAGCTTTGGCTCTGGTAGAATGAGCACACAAACCTTCAGGGGCTTACTTCTTTGCTAGTGCATAGCACATTTTCATGCAGAGTATGATCCATCTATAGATGGTTCTCTTCTGCACTGCCCAACCTTTCTTTGCACTCACATAACCACCAAAGAGTTGATCATCATTCACCGGAACACTTTGGTACGATCAAGGTAGAACGTCAACACTCTTTTTGGGTCCAGGTGGTGGAGTCTTTCCTCTTCCTTAGAAGGATGCAGGGGTGCCTGAAAAGTAAGTAAGGTGATGGATTGGCCTCCGTGAAAGGGCATAACCACTTTCAGGAGAAACGTGCGAAGCACCACTTTGTCAGGATGGATGGAAAGGTAGGAAGGCTCAGATGACAATACCTGCAGCTAACTCACCCAGTGGGTGGATGTAATGGCTACAAGGAAGGCTGTTTTCAGAGTGAGAAGCCAGAGAGGACAGTTGTGGAGAGACTTGAAAGGAGCACAAATTAGGAATATCAGAACCAAATTCAAATCCCATTGAGGCACAATAAATAGGGATGGAGGAAACATATGAGTAAGACCTTTAAGGAACCCATGTATAAACAAAGAAGGATGATCAGCCAGCCATAAAAAAGCAGAGATTGCAGACAAAACCTTTGAGGGTGCCCAAAGCAGAGGCCTGCTGGGCCAATGAAAATATTTACAAAGGAACCTCAGAGAGAGGGACAGAAAGGGGGGTCAACAGACTGGTATGTACACAATGCCACACATTTCTTCTAACAGGCTTACACCGTTTTGGTGGACAGACACTTGGCAGCAAGATAATGTTCCAGACGTCAGACGGAAGGTAAAAAGCGGTCGACTGCAGCTCCTTAATCTCTATGCAAGAAGGCGGAGACTGGACAGGTTTGGATGGAGAACCTTCCCCTGCTGCTGCAACAGAAAATCATCCTGAAGAGGAAGTCTGATCAGAGGATCTATGGCCATGCTCGATAGCTTGGGATAACAGACTCTTCGTGCCCAGTTCGGGGCCACAAGGATTACTTGGGCTTGGTCGTTCTTGATCTTCTTTGGAATTCTGGGCAGAAGAGGTATGAGCAGAAAGAAGTAGAGGAGGCCTGAGTTTAACTCAATACAAAAAGCGTTGCAGAGTGAGTGCTACCTTGAAAACTCCAACATGCAATACTGCTCATCTCTGCGTGTTCTCTTTGGAGGCAAACAGATCTAACCAAGGCACTACTCACTGCTGAAAGAGACCTTGCGTCACCTCCAGATGAAGAAAACATTTGTGATCTATTAAGCACTGTCGGCTGAGTTTGACTGCCCTGACATTCAGAGAGCCCACCAGATGTTGAACCGCCAGCCACATGCCCTGCTGTTTCAGCCACATCCAGAGAAGCAGAACCTCTTGACAAAGGGTCCACAACCCCACTCCGCCCTGGTTGCTGCAGGACCACATGGCGGTGGTGCTGTCCATTAACACCTGCACTACCTCCCCTTTGATAGAGGGAAGATATGCTTTCAATGGAAGTCTGATCACCTGGAGCTCCATCAGGTTGATGTGGAGTCTGGACTCCGCCAGAGACCAGATGCCTCTGACCACTGCCTCTCCTGGGGGGGAGGGTGGTGGGGGGGGGGGCGGTCCCAAACCAGGAGTGACGCATCTGTCACCACTGTTTGGGTAAGAGAGAGAGATCTGCCTCTGACCTAATCGCGGTTCGTTAGACACCAGTGCAGATCTCGAGGAGTTCGCTCTGAGATCTGGACCATGCCAGAGTGATTCCCCTGATGCTGCATCAACTAGAACTTCAGGTCCCACTGCAGAGCCTGCATGTGCCATCTTGCATGTGTCAACAACAGGATGCCGGAGGCCATGAGGATCAGCAGCCTCAGAGTCTTTCTCACTGAAATCCAGTACAGAGACTGAAACATCAGTATCATAGCGCAAATATTCTGGACTAGTCACTCGGAAGGATAACCCGGAAACTCCACTGTGTCCAGAACAGCTCAGATGAAAGGAAGCATATGAGAGGGAGTCAGGTGTGATTTTGGCATGCTTATAGTTAATTCCACCAAATGCAGGCGGTCCGCCGTAGTCTGGAGGTGGGAGATGACTGCCTGGAGCGAGCCCGCTTTCAACAGCCTGTCGTCTAGATAGAGGAAGACTGAAACCCCTGATCTGCGCAGGTGAGCTGCAATCTCCACTATCACCTTAGTGAACACCCGAGGGGCGCTGGTAAGGCCAAAGGGGAGCACGGTGAACTGAAAATGCTCTGGTCTACAGTGAACCGCAAGTAGTGTCGGTAGGCAGGCAGGACGGAATGTGAATTAAGTGTCCTGCAAGTCCAACGTTATCATTCAGTCTCCTGGTTCCAAGGCAGATAGAACCTGAGCCAGAGTGAGCATTTTAAACTTCTCCTTCTTAAGGAAGAAGTTGAGTGACTGAAGGTCTAGGATAGGGTGGTGGTCTTTGTCTTTTGTGGGCACCAGAAGGTAGTCAGAATAACAACCTTGACCTACTTCTGGAACAGGGACCGACTCTATGGCTCTCTTGGCCAAGAGGGCCGTAATCTCCTCATGGAGAAGTGCTAAGTGATCCTTCATCATCCAATAATAGGAAGGTGTCATGGATGGAGGAGTAGTCTCAAAGGGAATAGAGTAGCCCCTTCGGAATACCTGCAAAACCCACCCGTCTGACATGCTAGATTGCCAGCGGAGCAGGTGATAGCGAATCCTGCCTCCGATTGGACCCTGGTGGGGAGCAACCCTTGACCCTGCTCCTGCAGGCAGGTCGCTCCCCGCTCCACCGCCTGCGCCACCTCCCCACCGTTGCTTTCTTTGTTTTTTAACAAACCCCCCCGCTGCCTCCCTTGCGGCCCCTCCCGCCTCCCCCCTCCTCCCCACCGTCTCTTTCTCTGGTTTTCCAATCCCCACTGCTGCCTCCCTTGCGGCCCCTCCTCCTCACCGTCTCTTTCTCTGGTTTTCCAATCCCCGCCGCTGCCTCCCTTGCAGCCCCTCCCACCTCCACCTCCTTCTCACTGTCTCTTTCTCTGGTTTTCCAATCCCTGCCCCTGCCTCCCTTGCGGCCTCTCCCACCTCCCCCCATCTCTTTCTCTGGTTTTCCAATCCCTGCCGCTGCCTCCCTTGCGGCCCCTCCCGCCACCCCCTCCTCCTCACCGTCTCTTTCTCGGGTTTTCCAATCCCCACCGCTGCCTCCCTTGCGGCCCCTCCCCCCTCCTACTCACCGTCTTTTTCTCTGGTTTTCCAATCCCCGCTGCTGCCTCCCTTGCCGACCCTCCCGCCTCCTCCCCACCGTCTCTTTCTCTGGTTTTCCAATCCCCGCCGCTGCCTCCCTTGCGGCCCCTCCCACCTCCCCCCCTCCTCAACGTCTCTTTCTCTGGTTTTCCAATCCCTGCTGCTGCCTCCCTTGCGGCCCCTCCCGCCTCCCCCCTCCTCCTCACCGTCTCTTTCTCTGGTTTTCCAATCCCCGCCGCTGCCTCCCCTGCGGCCCCACCCCCCCCAGCCTTCCCATCCGACCAGCCTCCCTCCTCCCATCTGCCACTCCTACCCTCCCCTCCTTTTTATGGCAGCCGCGGCGCGGTAACGGGGAGCAAACCTTGACCCTGCTCCTGCAGGCAGGTCGCTCCCCGATCTGCCGCCTGCGCCACCTCCCCACAGTCTCTTTCTTTGTTTTTTAACAAACCCCCGCCGCTGCCTCCCTTGAAGCCCCTCCCGCCTCCCCCCTCCTCCCCACCTTCTCTTTCTCTGGTTTTCCAATCCCCACCGCTGCCTCCCTTGCGGCCTCACCCCCCCAGCCTTCCCATTCGACCAGCCTCCCTCCTCCCATCTGCCACTCCCACCCTCCCCTCCCCTCCTTTTTATGGCAGCCGCGGTGTGGGTGCGCCAAAGGCAAGCCCGTCTGCGCCCATCCGCGCCAAGACTGCACCCAACGCCAGTCCCCCTGGCCCTCTCAGACAAACCTACTCTCCCCTCACCCTCCACTCACTCAACCCAGGCACCCGCCCCACGTGCACCCCTTCCAGCCCCACACACACTCACGGCCCCTTCACCTGCCACACCTGTCATTTCTCCTGCACCACATCCCTCACACCACACACCAACCATAGCGCCCTCCCTTTCAACAAACACAACACCCCCAATGCAATACTCACCTGCTCTGCCCCCACCAACCAACCCCGCCGCACACCAGCCCACAACCAGAACACACTCCGCAACAACACCCTCATGCACCACACCAATACCGCCCACCACAACCACCTCAACTGCCTGCTCCTCAACACCCGCTCCCTTCACAAACATGCCATAGAACTCTGGAACCTCATCACATCTCACTCACCTGACATCGCCTTCCTCACGGAAACCTGGACCAACCCCTCCTCCGAACCCGACATAGCCATCGCCACCCCCAAGGGATACAAGCTCCAACGCAAAGACCGCCCCAACAGGCCAGGGGGTGGCATCGCCATCCTACACAGGGACACCATCAAAGTCACCACCAGCTCCCAAGACACTATCAACAACACAGAACACATGCACTTCCTGATCCACATTAACAACAACTCCACCCTCAGAGGTACTTTAATCTACAGACCACCAGGACCACGCCTCGCCTTCTGCGACACCATCAGCTCGCACGCCCTCACCTCCACTGACTACATCCTCCTCTGTGATTTCAACTTTCACTTGGAAAACTTACAAGACCACAACTCTACCTCCCTCATAGACAACCTCACCAAACTCAGACTCAAACAACTGTTCACCGCACCCAGCCTCTCAGCAGGACACACGATCGACGCAATTTTCACATCAAGCCAACACACAGACTACACCCACCCCACCGAACTCCTCTGGACTGACCACCACTGAGTCCACTTCTTCACCAAACCCCCCCACACACCACCAACACCACACCACACCCTTCCGCATGTGGGACAAGATCCCCACAGAACGACTAAACTCCCAAATGGCTCACAACCCCTCCCACGCCAACGACCCCAACACAGGAGCACACAACCTCTCCAAATGGATCACCACCTGTGCAGACACATTAGCCCCCCTCAGAAAACACATCGCCACCCGCAACATCAAGAACGCCCTATGGTTCACCCCCGAACTCCAAGACTCAAAGCGCAAATGCCGCCAAGCGGAGAAAATATGGCGACTAGAACCCTCCACAACCAACTTCTCCACCCTCAAAACCACCATTCGCACTCATCACCAACTTATACGCACCGCCAAAAGAGATCACTACAAGACACGCCTTGACAACAACTCTCAAAACAGCAAGGAACTCTTCACCATCATTAACAAACTTGCCAAACCCAAAGCCAGCAACATAGACCCCTCACACACACAGCCCCCTATGAGACGCCCTCTCCGACCACTTCCACCACAAAATCCTGGACATCCACAACAGCTTCATACCACACCCACCCACCGCACACACCCCTCACTCACCCAACCCAACCCCCACTCATTACCCCCCCACCACACTCACCACCTGGACCCCCACCATACACGAAGAAACCGGAAAAACCATGATCTCCATCCACTCCGGATCCCCCTCCGACCCCTGTCCACATCGCATATACAACAAAGTCAGCCCAACCATCGCCCCCATACTCCGCAACATAATCAATTCCTCTTTCGACTCCGCCACCTACCCAGACCCCTGGAAGCACGCGGAAATCACTGCTCTCCTAAAAAAAAAAAAAAATGCTGACCCGGAGATCCTCTCCACCTATTGCCCCATCTCCCTCCTCCCTTTCCCCGCCAAGGTTGCCGAGAAACTAGTCAACGCCCCCCTATCCCACTTCCTCGAAGCAAACAACACTCTTAACCCCTCACAATCCGGGTTCCGCAAGAACCACAGTACGGAAACCGCCCTCATCGCATGCACTGACGACATCAGGACCAAAGTCGACAAAGGCGAGACCGTCGCACTCATCCTCCTAGACCGCTCCGCAGCCTTTGACACCGTCTGCAACCACACACTCCGCACACGCCTCCACAACATAGGAATTCGCCACAAAGCCTTAGACTGGCTCACCTCCTTCCTCACCGACCGGACCCAGAGAGTCTGCCTCCACCTTTCCACTCCACCACTTCCAAGATCATCTGCGGAGTCCCCCAAGGGTACTCCCTCAGCCCCACACTCTTCAACATCTACATGATCCCCCTAGCCAACATCCTCCGAGCACACGGAACCACTATCCTCTCCTATGCAGATGACACCCAACTCATCCTCTCCCTCACCCGCAACCCCACCAACGCCAAAACCAACCTACACACTGCTCTCCTTGACACCACCAACTGGATGAATACTAACCACCTCAAGCTTAACTCCAACAAAACCAAGATCATCAACTTCGGCCCCAACATGGGACGATTCCTGGTGGCCCACCGCCCTAGGCCCCGCACCCACCCCCGCAAACCACGCTCGCAACCTCGGCATCATCCTAGACCCCTCCCTCTCCATGACACAGCAAATCAATGCCCTAACCTCCTCCTGCTTCCACACACTCCACACTCTACACAAATCCTTCAAATGGATTCCCCCAGAGACCAGAAAGACAGTTACTCATGCACTCATCAGCAGCAGACTAGACTATGGTAATGCACTCTACGCCGGCACCACACTCAAACTCAAACGCAAACTCCAGAGAATCCAGAACACAGCTGCACGCCTCGTCCTTGGCCTCCCCCGCCACAAACATATCTCACCACACCTCAAATCTCTTCACTGGCTCCCTATAGACAAGAGAATCACATTCAAGATCCTCATCCACGCTAACAAATCCCTCCAAAACACCGGCCCAACCTACCTCAACGATAGAGTGAACTGCCACACTCCCACACGCAACCACTGATCAGCCAACCTCGCCCTAGCCACAGTCCTCCGCATCCAACACACCACCACGGGAGGCAGGTCCTTCTCCTACCTCACCCCCAAAACCTGGAACTCCCTCCCCACCAACATCCGCAAAACCAAAGACCTCCTGCTCTTCAGAAAGAGCCTCAAGACATGGCTGTTCGAACAGTGACCCTCCCCCCCCCCAGCACCTTGAGACCCTCATGGGTGAGTAGCACGCTCTATACATTTTTTTGATTGATTGATTGATACTAGGAAGGTTTGGAGTCAGCTGCTGCGGTGGGAGAATGAGAGGGAAAAACTGGCTGCCTGATCCACAAGGGCTATGGATTCTACGTCCCCAACAACGCAGAAGCTGGGCAGCATGCACGGCATAGTGGCTGGAGGGGAAGTGACGTGGCTCTGCGCCTCCTCCATAGCCATTAAAGGGGTGAAAAGCAGACTGTGGAGGTCAAGGTGCCATCCCGAGGCCCAAGGACCTGGCCGTAGCACACGAATCCTTGAAGCGCCTGAGCGCAGTCTGCTTTCTCTCCAAAGAGACAGGTGCCATCAAAGGACATGTCCATAAGGTTGGATTGGGCATCCGCCGAAAAGCCAGACATCCTCAACCAGGCATGGTGCCTCAGGGCTACTGTCAATGCATCTGCTCTACCCAGTGGGTTGAGCGTGTCCAGTCCACATCTGAATGTGAACTTTGTTGCGTATCTCCCATCAGCAACAGCTTGAGAGAGTACAGCCAAGGCCTCCCCCAGGACATGTGGCAGCACTTACACAACCGTAGCCCACAGCGTGTGGGAGTCATGGCCCAAAGGGCTTGCAGTGTTCACGGACCGCAATGCCAGCTTAGAGGAAGAAAACATCATCTTCTCAAATTGGTCCAGCTTCTTGGATTCCCTATCTGAGGGTGCGGAAGGAGCCTGTCCTGGGATGTAGAGGCATGGATAACCAAGCTCTCAGGGGAGGGTTGTCGCATCAGGAATGTTGGGTCATTTGGAGCAGGTCAATTTTGGCGGTAAAAATAGTCCTTTTCACAATTGCTCCTGTGCTAGGTTTGGACTAGGTACCCAGCAGAACATTGGCAAGGGCTTGGTGAAGGGCAAACAGAGCTCAGGTGATGAAGCCCCAGGCTGAAGCACCTCTGTCAGGAGGTTAGCCTTGACTGCAACCAAAGGCAGCTCGAGGACCAGGACCTTGGTCGTTCTTCGCACCACCAAGGAATAGGATGTACCTTTCCACGTTTGTGCCAGAGTAATCTTTCCGCCAAACTCTAAATCAGGCCCCAAGTCTCTATATTGTGAGGTTCTTGTTGTCATACACACAGTCCTACTAAACATATAAAAACCGTATAACAAGTTAATCTATCCCTTCCAAAACACTACAGAAAATTCATGATATCTCAAGAGAGTTAGTTAACCAATATACCATAACTAATCCAGAAGGAAAAAGGAAGCACATATTACTAATTCTACTTCCTTTTCAACTCTATTATTGGGTTCCAGAGTGAAGTCAACGCCTTGTCAAGGGTAGTAAGCACTATATAAATACAATTTACAATAAAATTAATGTCAGTTTATACACCCAGCAATATATATTTTACCCCTCAAAACAAACCAGGAAATACAGCATGCGCCATTCTAATAAAGACATAGCTGCCAATCACAATTGTGGGAGGCAATGGAAACTAAGCCCTCCTGTCTCAAATATATTTTGTGCCTGAAGGAAGCCACTTGACTCCCTGTTATAATTTTGTTACAGGCACCACAAAGTTTCTGTGAGTCCCCAACCCTGACATGGTTTGTCTTCTTTTTTGCACACTTTAAAATGTGAAACTGTTGAATTATTTAAGTAAAATTGCTAAAGATGTTCCAATACACCGGCATATGTGACTCATAGGAAAACAAATGATGTCACAGGCGAGGGCAGGACATTCAATATTGTGAGGCATCATTTATGGTGTTTCGATGTTGACTGTATCCGTGGTTCTCATCACTGACTAATATTGCAAGTTTATTTCAGAAGATAAGAAATTCACAGGAAGAAGTATAAATGAAAAATAGGGTAAATAGAACTATTTCAGAAGTATCTTTTCTAACATACACAAATGCAGTAATTCTCTGGTTACCTTATTAGCACTGCGTAAAATGGAAATTTTTGCAGGTTGATCAAAGCTAGATGAAACATCTTCATTGTTGCTTTTAGCTTTTGAAGTAGAATTGCTTGGTGCTGCATCATGATGATGAGATGAGGTGCTCCAATCAGGGAGACTGGGTGAAGTTCCTGGGACTTTGAAAACGGCTCCTGGCAGCATGGTTGTAGGGTTAATTGACAAACTTGCCTGTGAAGGCAACAACAATGATTATACATTTTAGACTACATGAGCCTTTTCCTAAAAAAGACAGAAGAACATGCCGAAAAAGTTACTTACCTTCGGTAACAAATTATCTGGTAGAGACTCTATCTAGCTGCAGATTCCTTACCTTAGAATTCCCTGGCGTCAGCTTCGAATCTGGAATTTTTCTGCTGAGCAGTACCCTGCAAGCGCAGTCGGGTGGCGTCATTCGGATCCACGTATGCTCTGCGTGGTGTCATCAGCATTGTTGGAGTCGTCTGTGACATCACGGTCTTCAATATAGGCACCACCCTGACGCACGTACGTCAGTTCTTTTCCACAACTTCCCGCGACAGAAGTGCAGAGTCATAGAAGAAACAACTTTCTCAGTTTGTCTGTGCAAAATGACATGCCCTAAAAAAGGATTAAAAAAATCTGAAAATACATGATAAATCCGCTGAGCGGGGAGGCATGGGTGGCTGAAAGGAATCTGTGGCTAGATAGAGTCTCTACCAGATAATTCGTTACCGAAGGGAAGTATCTCGTTCATCTGATAGAGACTTCTAGCTGCAGATTCCATACCTTAGAATAGATACCCAAGCCAATACCTCCTGGCGGTGGGCTGCGGACATATACTTTATACAAGTAAGTCCTGTAGGGCAGAGCGAGCAAAATGCCCATCTCTCCTCACCTGGCTATCCAGGTAGTAGTGCCTTGTGAACGTGTGCAAGGAAGCCCATGTTGCCACCTGGCAGATGTCTAGGACCGGTACACCTCGAGCTAACGCTGTGGTAGCAGATTTCCCTCTTGTAGAGTGAGCTCTCAAGCCCTCAGGAGGCTGCTTCTTAGCCAATGCAGAGCAGATTTTAATACAGAGAACAACCCAGCGCGAAATGGTTCGTTTCTGAACTGCCCGACCCTTCTGTGCACCAACGTACCCCACAAAGAGTTGGTCATCCACTCGGAACTCTTTTGTGCGGTTAAGGTAGAATGGCAACGCTCTTTTTGGGTCCAGACGATAAAGACGCTCCTCTTCTTTAGAGGGATGGGGTGGAGCAAAGAAGGTGGACAGTGTGATGTTCTGACCACTGAAAGAGGCACGAGTTCTGAGGACTACCTTATCAGGATATACCGTGAGATACGGTGCTTTTGATGATAAAGCCTGCATCTCACTTACCCTCCTGGCAGATGTGATCGCCACTAAGAAGGCTGTTTTGATGGTGAGCAGCCTGAGAGGACAATTATGTAAAGGCTCAAAAGGATCACATATACGAAAAGTGAGCACCAGATTAAGGCCCCGCTGGGGCACAACAAACAGCGTAGGTGGAAACATATGTACAAGCCCTAGAATATCTGTACAATAGGAGACTTAAACAAAGACTGTTGATCAGGCATATGAAGAAAAGCCGATAAGGCAGAAAGATAGCCCTTAAGAGTCCCTAAGAAGGAACCCTGTTGGCCCAGTGTCAGAATGAAAAGAAGGATATTAGAAAGAGAAGAAGAAAGTGGCTCAATGGACCTCTCTGTACAATATAATACAAAATGCTTCCAACAGCAGGAGTAAACCGTCTTAGTAGAGGGACGCCTGGCTGCCAGAATGACATTACAGACTTCGGGAGGGAGGTCATAAACAATCAACTGCTGCTGCTCAATCTCCACGCATGAAGCCACAGAGCTGACAGGTTTGGGTGGAGAACCTTCCTCTGCTGCTGCAACAGAAGATCCTCCTGAGGAGGCAAACTGATTGGAGGATTGATGCTCATCTTGAGAAGCTCTGGATACCAGACTCCATGCCCAATCCGGAGCCACTAGGATTACTTGGGCCCGGTCGTTCTTAATTTTCTTGAGAACTCTGGGCAGAAGTGGTATGGGCGGAAAGGCGTACAGGAGGCCTGAACTTCACTCGCGATGAAAAGCTTCGCCTAGCGATAGCTGCCTTGGAAACTCCAACTCGCAATACTGCTGACATTGCGTGTTCTATTCAGAGGCGCACAGATCTAACCAAGGCTCTCCCCACTGCTGAAAGAGTCCTTGCACCACCTCTGAATGGAGGCACCATTCATGATCAGCTAAGCATAGCCGGCTGAGTTCGTCTGCTCTGGTGTTCAGAGAACCTGCCAGGTGTTGAACCACCAGGGTTAAGCCCTGGTGTTCCAGCCATGTCCAGAGACTTAGAGCCTCTTAATAAAGGGTCCACGACCCCATACTGCCCTGCTTGTTGCAATACCACATTGCGGTAGTGTTGTCCATGAACACCTGCACTATCTTCCCTTTCACAACAGGAGGAAATGCCTTTAATGCTAACTGGATCACCCGACGCTCCAACAAGTTGATTTGAAGCCTGGATTCCACCGGAGACCATAGACCTCTGATTTCCGCCTCTCCTAGATGGCTGCCCCGTCCCAGGAATAACTCATCTGTCACTATCATGAGATCTGGTTGGGGAAGAGAGGGGTCTGCCTTTGACCCAATCGCAGTTCACAAACCACCACTGCAGGTCTTTTGCAGTTCCGTCCGAGAACTGAACCATGTCAGTAAGATTTCCCTGATACTATGCCCATTGGAACTTCAGGTCCCACTGCAGAGCCCTCATATGCCATCTGGCATGTTTGACTAATAGGATGCAGAACGCCATGAGTTCCAACAGCCTCAGAGTCTGCCTCACAGAAATCCAGGATAGAAGTCGAAACACCGGTATCGTAACCTGAATATCCTGGACTTGCTTTTCGGGAGGATAGGCCCGAAACTGCACTGTGTCCAGAACAGCTCTGATGAAAAGGAGGCTTCTGAGAGGGAGTCAGGTGTGACTTTGGCACATTTATAGTGAACCCCAGAGAATGTAGGAGGTCCGCTGAAGTCTGAAGGTGGGTGACAAGAGCCTGGGGCGTCAGAGCCTTCAATAGCCAATCGTCTAGGTAGGAGAAGACTGAAATCCCTAATCTGCGCAGATGAGCTGCCACCACCGCCATCACTTTGGTGAACACCAGAGGGGCACTGGTGAGACCGAAGAGGAGCACGGTAAACTGAAGATGCTAGTGGCCCACCTTGAACCGCAAGTAACGCCTGTGGGCGGGCAGGATGGGGGATGTGAAAATACATATGATGCAAGTCAACGCTACCATCGAGTCTCATTTGTCTAGGGCAGAAAAGACCTGAGCAAGAGTGAGCATCTTGAATTTCTCCTTTTTGAGGAAGACATTGACGTCCCTTAAATACAAGTTAGGGCGAAGACCCTTGTTCTTTTTCGGAATAAGAAAGTAGCAGGAATAACAACCACTGCCTACTTCTGACATCGGGACACTTTCTATGGCTCCATTGGCCAAGAGAGCGGTAACTTTCTCGCGGAGTCAGATCAAATGATCCTCCATCAGCTTTTCTTTTACCGGAGGGATAGAGGGAGGGAAAAGACTGGAAGGGGAGGGAATAGCCCTTCTGTATGATCTGCAAGACCCATTTGTCTGATGCTATGGACCGCCAATGACGAAGATGAAACTGAATCCCCCATCCAACTGGGTGAACATGGTCTTGCAGAACCATACTAGCAGGGCTTCGGCGTTGCGGAAGAGGGGGGCTGGGTGGTGGCCAACATCTGGCTAGACCCTCTGGGTTTGAAGGTTCAACGACCTTGTCCTCGCACGGGATGCTGTGACGCTGGAGGACAGTGGCTAACCTGTGGTTGGCATGGTACCATGCCCCTCCTGAAGCCCTGAAAGGGGCGATAGACAGTCTGCTGACAAGCCGGCGCTGAGAGGCCCAAGGATCTGGCCGGATCCGTGAACCTCTCAAGCGCAGAGTCTGCCTTCTCACCAAAAAGGCGTGAGCCATCAAAAGGCATGTCCATCAAGTTCGACTGGACATCCCCCGAAAAGCCAGTGGTACGTAGCCAGGTGTGTTGTTGGAGGGCCACTGTCTAAGAAATCGCCCTGCCCAGCAAGTCGGTTGTGTTCAAGCCGCACCTGATGGTAAACTTGGCTGCATCTCTCCCATCCTTGACAGCTTGGGTGAGAGTGTCCCGTACGCCCTCTGGGACCTGGGGCATCACTTGTGCCACCATATCCCATAAAGTATGGGGAAAAACAGCCCAATAGGCAAAAGTGGTTTACCGACCTCAATGACAGGCTGGAAGAAGAAAACAACTTCTTTCCACGTTGATCCAGTCTCTTGGATTCCCTATCCGGTGGAGTGGAAGGGAAGGCACCAGGGGAAGTGGAGGCTTGGACCACCAAGCTCTCCGGGGTGGGGTGTTTGGTGAGGAATCCAGGGTCAGTTGGAGCTGGTCTATGGTGGCGGCCGATTGCCCTATTCACAGGAGCTCCTGTGCTGGGTTTGGACCACGTTCCCAGAAGGACATCTGAGGGCTTCATTGAAGGAAAACATTGGCTCCGGTGTAGCAACCCCTGGCTGAAGCACCTCTGTCAGGAGATTAGTCCTGACTGGCACCATAGGCAAGTCTAGGTCCAAGACCTCAGCTGTCCCACGCACCACCATGACATAAGATGCCCCCCTCCTCCGTAGCCACAGCGGGAGGAGAACGCATGCCAGTATCTGGAGAAGTATCCAGTCCACTGGCTTCCCCTAGATCCTAATACCAATCCTCATGCTCCAATCCATATTCAAAAGGGTCCTCAGACCCCCCCCCCCCACTCCCCACCTATGCTTGGCTCTTCTAAATAAGCCTCAGGCACTGATCTGGGTCAAATCGGCGGAGGAATCGGCGTTGCACAAAGTCGTTCCGGCTCCGGATAGGGCGACCACCACCAGTGGGCGCCGGTGGTGGAGGGAGCGGCGACATCAGGCCCGGCACTGGAGGAGGTCAACTATGAGCACCCGGCGCCGGTCCAGATCCACTATTCGATCCTGGGGTCCTCAACGGTGCTGAGGCCGAAGCCACAGACATTGAATCTGATGGGTCCCCTGCTGACCCCGTGGGGCTCGAAGACCCACCAGAGGGTGCAGCCCGCTCAAAAACAAGGTGCATAGCCACATAAAATTCCTTCATTTGAGCGGGGGTCGCTCCGGATCCCAGAAAGGAGGGGGGGGGGGGGGGGGGGGGGGGGAAGGGAGACGCAGAGTCAACCCTTGCGACGGCTCGGAATGACAACCTCCTTTTGTGCCTCTTACCTGAATACCCGATGACCTCGAATGCAAGGAAGATGATTTGGGGCTCCTGGAGCAGAGCCGTGACATCCTCCTAGAGCATGACCATGATCTCCGAAGACGGCTGCCGGGTCGCTAGAAGTTTGAGAGATCTCTCTCTCAAGGCCTTTGGAGCCATGGCTCGACAGTCGGAGCACGACTTCGCATCGTGGTCCTTTTCGAGGCACCAGAGACAATCTTGGTGCGGATCAGTGACCGACATGGCGTAATGACATGTGCCACACGGTTTGAATCCAGTCTTCCTCAAAGTCGTCGAAAAAAGGGTAGCTCTATCCGGACCTGCACTTAACCGGTGCTGAAGAAAAAGAATGGAGGTACGCGTGCCAGGGTGGTGCCTATATAGAAGACCGTGATGTCACAGATGGCTCCAACGAAGCTGACGATGCAACGTGGAGTGAGACGACACAAACGGATCTGAATGACACCACCCAATGGCACACACAGGGTACTGCTCAGCAGAAAAAATCCGGATTCGAAGCAGACGCCAGGGAATTCTAAGGTAAGGAATCTGCAGCTAGAAGTCTCTATCAGATAGGTATTTGCAACTAACTTTGCAAGAACAAACAGAAAATGCAAGCATATAGATTCATGAAAACAAAAGTGATTTTCATAAAGAACATGCTACAGAACCAATTTTTGCCAGATGACTTAAGACAAAATATATTTTATATTGTGAAGGATAACTAGTGTGTGCCACTTTGTGAAAAGCCACAAGAATTAGCCTTTTGCCACTTAGTAAAGCTACTAAGAACCAGGCTGTGCAGATAAAAACGAGAATGGTGATGCTAAGTTACTGCAATTAAAGAAAAGAAAAGAAAAAAAATACAGAAATTGCAAACATTTTCTTGGAGACGTGTTTGCTCACTCAGTGAGTCAAAACAGAAATCTTAAATCTAACAGATGAAAGCAACTTGTCTGGATAGCAACAAGAAAGACAAATGGCTATTAAATTAAATTCAGTATCTTATAAAACTCCTACCAAGAAGCGAACACAGTAATTAGGGAAAATGACAATTTAAAGTTGTGTTATTTATACATATTTTTCTTGCAAATAGACTGCTACTCTGAAATCATTTTAAAACCAAAATAAATTCAAACATGTGCAACATGTTAAATTAGTATGTTTTTATAAGGTGCACTTTCACCTCAAAAGATCTCATAATTCTTTAGACAACACTAAGAAGAAGCAACAGTGGTAAGCAAGACCCACCTGAAACTGAATCTCATTCTTACAAGCTTTCAAGTGATTGTCCTCAAGCCTCAGTGCTTCTGGGAGGGAATCCCACAGTTCAGCTCCTTAGACTTTGAAAGTTTTACATCCCAAGCTTTTTTTTTACGAGAAATAAGAAATCTTTAACATATGTTTTGGATATATTCAAATATTGTCCTTTGGATGGTGTTTAGAGAATTCAATTCTTAGTAATATGGGGGGCCTTGTCCAAAAATGTCCTTAAGAGCAATAGAAAGCACCTTAACAGGAAAATGCTTGGCCCTGGGAAACCAGTGAAGCAAGGGCAGACCCTTGGCAACATAGTTAAATTTATGAACATCATACAACAATCAAGTTCCAGTGTTCTATTTAGTAAACCATGTGCAAATCTAATTAGTAAGCAGTGGTGGAACGGAAAGCAAACTGAGGCTATTAGCATATAGCGTGCTCCAGAAACTGAGTAGATTCAATGTTCTGGAATAAGGGCACAACCTTAGATGGACCCAAGAGATTGCATGGAAGTACTTCTGTGGACTAGGTTAACAAGCAAAATTGGATAAGCTTTTGTAGCACTAAGTCCATGTTGCATAAAGGTTGATTCAATAATTAAATTGGAAATTTCCCATTTACAAGTTAACTTCTACATAATACTGAGACCTCAGGCCAATTCTTAAAAGCACAAAGTGCATGACAAGGACCCATATATATTTTGTGACAAGTGCATGCATATGCTAACCCTTTTCCACACTGCGGGCAAGGAAGTACAGTTAGTTTCAATGTGAAACTTTACTCTTACTCTATACTTTTTTTCTTTTTAGAAAACCATTTTTTTTTTTAATGAGAAGACTTCCTTTCGGCTGCACTGGGATCTCACACATGCCTGTTTTCCAAACTTTCAGGATGATTTCACCTGGTTTGTCAGGACATTTATTTAGAAGTTCATGGACTCAAAGGTAATGGATTTTGAGTGTTTACACGATGGCACTGCCCATTCTCTGGGAACCACTACTTTCTCACCTCTCTGTCATTTAAGACTGTGGAAAATTCTGCACATTGTGCACGTTTTCTACACTTGTAAGTCACATCAGCACACTTTAATAAAAGTTACAGATCATGAGTGTGTGGTTCACGATTTGGCTAGATTGATTTAGATATGTACTATCTTAAATTGGGTATGCTGTTAAAATTGAAGTCTGTGTAGGATATAGACATCCACACTGTGCAGCAACAGTTGACAGTATTAAGAATACTTTTTATCTTTTTTCTAGCAAGCCCTCAAATACTGCAAAATGTCAAGGTGCGCTTGGGCACAACTGATGTTACTTTGAAAAAAATAATGGAAAGGTACTAGACAGACGGTGCACGCAAGTCGTTTAGTTTAGTAGTGGAATAGTAACTACTTTTTAAAGTGAGGCACTAAAATTGCAAGGCATAATGTGCAAAGTATCTTCTTCACAATACTTATGGTCATACATGGGGCATCTAAGGTGTGATGGAGATGACTTAAGGTTAGCATTCTACACTGAGATATGTACCACATTGGTGAAGGAAATACCATTTTGAGAAGACTTCCCCAAGCTCTCTTCCTCCAGCCAAAGCAATTCTTTAAACAGCTGCTTGAATTTAAACTGAAGACAAAAACCTACCCAACTTTCATAGCAATTTACCTATGTCAACTGATATAACTGAAGGAAAACTAACCATAGAATATTTCATTGAATACCTAAAGTGAAGCATATATCTCATCTTACAAAAAAAAAAGCTTTTTTTTCCACCCATGAACTTGGAATAGCCTCCAAGAAAAGATCAGGTTGAGACCCAAACTTCTTCCAATCGGCAAAGCCTTGAAAACTCAGATGTTCTCACCTCTTGTATCACTATCACTTCCCTCTTATGTTCTACTGCCTTTCTCTTCCTTGTTAGCTGTTTACAAAGCCAAGATAGTCTTGGTAGACCTCTGGAGTGTTCCTTTGACTAGTGGTCTGCATATGACATTTTAGAGAACCTATGTTCACCCTCTTATCACATTTTTGTAAGCCTTTAAAATATGATGGGGTGAAGTTCTTGAAATGTTTTGTCATTCAAGGGGGCCATTAGGCTGCTCGCTAAAATCAATACCATAATTCAACTAGTTTGATAATGAGTTAGCAGACATGGACACTATTTGCTAGCAAGTAGTTGGCTGCATATTAATTGCATCAGTGACATCCTCAAAACTCTACAACAGGTGCTTTTTGACACATTGGTACGAACCTCCTGTCTCACCCAGTGCATCAGGTAGTACCTGCAGCAAATGTTCTGAAAGACATGTAGATACAGACTAAAACAGATTCCTCATAACATGAGAAATCTACAGTATAACACTACTGTTTAAGCTTGACTGTAAGGCTTAAGGAAGTCTAATTAGCCTTCAGTAAGTTTGGTGAAGGGGGTTTAGATTTAATAACGAGTACCAGTGTGAAGAGGAGAAAAATACTTTCCCTTTGCTGCATGCTTACAGAAGCCCACTGAGCAAACAGGTGAAAACTGTAGCGTTTACTGGTCACAACTGTATCATTTACAACATACTGGTAGCTTGACAACCTAGTATCAAAAATGATATGAGCCTCTTCATAATCCTTAAAATCAACAAACCTTGGGATAACCTCAAATCAAAGCATCCGGATGCAGTCCTGTACAGAAAGACATGGAGATGAACTGGGGTAATTCAATATCAAGTTGGGATATGAGAGGGTTGGATTAAAACAAACTTACACCACTGGAAACACACTGACTCTTAGGAAGGAATGGGGAAATGAGGGAGCAAGGAGCATGAACTGAAGCATGTGTACCAAAGCCTCTCAAACAGTATTTACAGTTTAAGGAGATTCTAAGCCTTAACTCTCACAGTGATATAGCTCAGTCCCCTGAACAGTAGACTGTTAGACTAGAACCAGCTATGTCATCTATAAAAACAGTGTTAATGTGATAATTAACTGGACATTCATACTTTTGTGATATCTACAGTAGTTTAGAAAGATGTTTTATGGAATGTAGGACGTCTTTACTGATATATCTAATAATGAATGGAAGGAGGCCATCAGGCAGTCGTCATAAACCTGGTATAAGACCTAGAAATGTGCCAGTTTGGTTCCAAAGCAATAGAAAGCAGGCACATGCCATAGGAGGACTTCTTTGATATTTTGTCTCTTATATATTAGGAGGTTAAGAAAATAGACATTTGAAGTGTCACAATAAATCATGTATGAACCAAATGCAGGGTTTTGTATTGAAGAAGGGCTAGGTAAGAAATGGAGAAAAATACCACATATACGGAATGTTGAGGAGACAGATGTAAGACGAGCATCTGAGTTGAACACGTGTGGGGATTTCAGTTTTTATCAATAGTCTGAGATTTCATATGTATAATAATTGTCATGTCAATTTCCAAATTAGCTGCTTTAATACTGATAAAAATACTCTTTCAGTCAAAGGAATGATATAAGAAAATATTAAAACCTATCCCAATACTAGGAGTAATTTGGCAAAGGTTAACTTGACAGAAGTTTCACAGTTTTAAATACAATATGAAAAAAACAAAGATGAGGTCAAGAAAAGCACAAAGATGTAAGAAGATTAAAGATGCAAAGGAAGGAAGAAAAGATGACCAATAAAATAATTACTTGTAATTTTCCAATCCGAGAAGCAGGCTCTTTTGTTTTATGTGACACTGGAACTGTAGAATTTTCTTCAAAATGATCCTGGGTTAAAACAGATAAGCTGGATACATTAACTGGGTGCATTACATTACTAAAACCCAAATAATGTTCATTTGAATTTGTTGTTTTATCTGGCTGAATAAGTTATCATAAATTGGTAAATATTACTTACCAGTAATGCCATGTTGCTTACAAAGGTTATATTCTCAAATTAAATACTCTTCTTGGCTTCAAGGTTAGGTTTTTTCCAAAGTACACAAAATAAATCCTACACTACTGACCATTAAATGTGCTTGATAAAGCACAATGTTTGACCTAAGAAGGCACAAAAAATTAGGATGCAACTTTGCTTGTTAGTGTTATTTTCTTCGCACTTCAGTTGCACTGCGAGTGCTTTATGAACATTACCTCAGAGCATTCCCTGCACAAAAAATAGGTTGTATGGTGTGGCAAGGTTGTGGGGCGACAAAGACCTTTATCATTTCCTCTTTACAGGTACCAGACATTAATTCCAATTCATATATTTTATGGATCTATTATGAATTTGAAGGATAAAACAATCTCTATTTGGTATGATTCTAAATAATATGAAAGGAAGTTAAAATAATTACCTGTTCATGAGAAAAAAGAAATTCTCAGGAAGACTCAAAACCGAAAATATAGAGGAAACACAATCATTATCATTGAAATATAAGCAAGCTGAAAGATTGGAATATTGATATCTTCCTATGTTTCTTTTAATGCAGCATGTTCTCTCTCCCTGTATCTTTTAAACTTGACCATGGTAAAGCCATAATATCATACTTTCCCAAACACTGACCGGACAGACTTGAAAGCAATGGTCTTTCTCCTCTTGGGTCAGACAGACTCTACTGACTACCTACATCCAAGGGGAGAAGCATTCTGTATGGTGGACTGGAGAGTTCACTTAAAGTGTATTTTTTATTTAAGTAGGAAATCTTGTCATATGTTCAAGAACATTCTCCCTGGTTTGCCTTTAAGTCCCATTTGCTAAATCATCTCATTAGACACACCTGCAGATGTTCTTTCTCCACCTGTTCCGCTGTTCTATACTGTGTCCCCTGAAACTTTTGCTAATTCCAAATTATCACTCCTTTAGCAGACACACTAAAAGCTATCTCTTCACATAACAGGGCTGCTCCTGTTGATACTTCAGTGTCCAACACCACAACATCTTTGGTTACCGGAGAATTTGAAACAAGCACAGTTAGTAATAATCTTCTATAGTAAAGAATGTGACAAGAAGAATCAGTGAGGAGATAATGCCCAGATTATTTAAGAATAATCTCTATTACTCTGAGCCATAATCTTCCTCATCAAAGTCCTGAATTTAAAAGCCATGAATTTCTGCTCCCATGTCCCATGCAGGCCTACCACTGGGACAGTTGAGCCATGCTACATAAGCAGGATGTGTGATATGGGTTAGGTCAGGGAAATCTATTCTTTGAGATAAAGTTTTTTTAAAAGCCTTTTCTGACCATATATTATTGATTTTAACATATAACATATTAGGCATTTTATACTCAGTGCTTTTACTTACGTATGTTCTCAGTGTATCTGTAATACATACTTATTCCTAATATATGAGATTTTGTATTTTTTAACTTGGGTGTACATTTACTCCAACAGCATCGAAGCAAAAATAATTAATTGACTAAAGAAACCTCTAATGTGTTAGTTCCACAAGATACGGCGTCTATTCAAAATCAAACATATCTGTTACCAGTGCCACGATGTGGTTATACATACCCCATTATTAATTGGGGTAACTTACCACTGGCCTTCATATTACAGTGCGTAAGAATGCAGAGGCAACATCCCCTTTATCCATTCACCTCACTGTCTATAAACCTGGATATGAGTTCCTGCATTAAGTCAGCTATGAGTCTCTTGCGTTGTCCACAACCCTCTTTTTTTCTCAGCATCACTTCCTCCACTACCGCCCGTATCCTGGAGACAAAGGTAAAACCCATGCTTTAAGAACTTTGATGAGGATGATGGATCAGGATATAATATTGGGAAGCTACCAGCAAAGGCAGTTAGACAGTCAGGTTCAGTGGAATCAAAATACAACTATAGGAGGAAAAAGGTTGAAAGAGGTACAGTACATCCCTTGCTTTATATCATGTCATCTACATCATTCTAGAAACTGAAGGACATTTCATAGTATTTCCACATAATCTTATTTAAAACTTCCCTCACGGAGTTCAATGTTTATACCTTAATATTTTAGCAATCATGTGCACAGCTGTAGACTACTATGGTTAAGATGAAGAAGAGATCCAAATCTTAAGAGAACAAGGTAGAATGATTCAGGATTTTCCCATGATTGAGAGAAGTAAGAAGCAACATGCTGATGTGCCAGATCACCATTGACCAGTCCAGAGACACTGGCACGATTAACAGCACAGTGGGTCTTCATTTCATGAGTAATGCCACACTGTAGCATGCCAGGAGGAAATCAGCAAAGCATCTTCCAGTGATATTTCCCAGGGAACCCAGGTAAGGCACTGTTTGTCCGATAGTATGCATACTAAGTTATTTTAAGAAATGAGAAAAGAGCATAACCATAGTTATGTGGCTGGATTGTTTATCTGAAGGTGTATCAGAGACCCTTTGGTATTGCTATAATGCATTGCTTTGATGTTATCTCGGTGGAAAAGAACACTATTATTTGTGGAATGAATGCAAGAACAGCAAGCAAACAGGCACCTTCTGTTCTCTAATTTGTAATTACTGACTACACTTTAACTTTGCACTGCCCTGTAGACAATACCCCTAGAATGTCTGCATTCACTATGGCTTTACTACAGCATAGTGAAGAATAAAGACTGGGGCAGAGCTACAAATGAGAACATTGTAGTACAGGCCAGCACCCACATAAAAGGCAGCAATCCGCTGGAAGCGTTGCAATTGTGCCATCTGGCCGGGAGAACTCATGGGCCATATGCATACTACACTGCCAGGGGAACAGCAGAATACCTCCATGTATTAGTTAGGCAAGAAGGTGCCACTATAGTTCCAGAAATCCATTGTTCCCCATAGTTTTCAAAGGTAAAAAAATAAACTGAGCAGCTGTCAATAGGGCAGTAATACTGAGTGATCCACTAATTCACCTATCTCAGATTGTGCAGAAATGTCTATAGAGTCAAGCTGTCTGCTCTTCCAGATGTTAAATGAAGAGACACTGAATACTGAAAGGCAATCAGGAAATGACTGCTCGTTAAAGGTGTGGACTCAAAATGAATATTGCCCTTGAGGCAATGGTCAGAGCAGTTTCCTTGAACAAAAGCAAACTGAAACTTCTACAAACACTGACATCTTATGTAACAGCCACAGACACAAAGTTAGGGCGCTCAAACACAGCTAGTGCATTGATTAAAAAAAGCCATAGCAAAGGTAAAGGTATCAAGTTGGGCTTCCAAAAACAAGCACAAGGCAAACCTTCGCCAATCCGTAAAATCAGGAGGTATGTCAAACATTTGATTTTGAGAACAAATTATGCTTATATGCTGAATACACTTCCAAAGACCTTTTGTCGTGTTAAACAAGGGAAACATGCAGCTTTTCAAGACTTGTGTCAGAATAGCCACTCAAATAGCAAGGATATTATTTGGAATGCTTCAAAACCCTAATAGGTAGTAAAATAAGGACATTAACAGTGGTGACGTTAGCTAGCACAGCAACTGCATAATTTCTTTATGATAAAAAGGCTTTGTTTGACAACTCTGTAATTATGATACTAAAACAACTTTCTATGCAGAGAACATACCCAAGAGTGATGTGTGGGAAGAGACCACAATCAACCCAGAACACTGAGGGCCTGATTCTAACTTTGGAGGACGGTGTTAAACCGTCCCAAAAGTGGCGGATATACCACCTACCGTATTACGAGTCCATTATATCCTATGGAACTCGTAATACGGTAGGTGGTATATCCGCCACTTTTGGGACGGTTTAACACCGTCCTCCAAAGTTAGAATCAGGCCCTGAATCTCTTGACAGCAGGAGGTCCAGGCATAAATAGGGAAGGAAATAACTTCAATTTAATATTAAACTGGAAGAGGGATAAAGTTTACAGCTATGTGTTAAATCAAACACAGTAGCTATTTTTGGATTGAATCTAGTTACCATGCACCTTAGCAAGTTGCTCCTAAGAAAGAAATACAAATGTCTGTGTACTCAATGGTTCATAATGTCACTTAAAAATCGCAAGATTGTCTCATGGAAAATTGGCCGAAATCCAAATTTACAAGAAGACATTGAATATTTTCAGTTAATTAGGTCCAAGGAGATAATATGTTTACAGGACATGGGCCTTATCGTAAAAAAACTGAAAAATTGCCATACCTCAGGGGTACTATACATCTATGTCTCCAATAGGTTTAATATTACCATAACTTCTTTGGATTTAAATCTTCTACATATAATGGCAATTAATTTGGAACTGCAAGATGCTCCTGTTTCCATATACAACTGTTACATATTGTGTAATATGTACATGAATCCATTAAGGGTACTAGAGAAAGAGTTAGCAGGGGCATTAACTAATATTGTCATTTAAATTAAAGCCAAGCATAGTGAGCCCTATGTAATTCTAACAAATGATCTTGATTTATACCTGTTTTGTTGTGATAATAACAAGGATTAGATCTCTAACGAAAATTGATTCCTGTACTCAGGCAACCTAATCAGCAGGGAGACAAACGGGGGCAGATAATTGGTGATGGTCCCCCACAGCTTGGGTCTACACATACTGAAAGGGTGCTTAATATAAGCCCATGCTCCATAATACACTGAAACTCAACCTGTCCCAGCATGTCCATATATCTCCTTTTCCTCGGGAATTGCATTGGCTTCTGGTTGCAAACAATTACATAAAAAAAATCTTTGCCTAGTTTAGAAAGCGCTGAATGGTAATGGTCTCAAATGGTTCCAATGCAACATTATTTCTCACTGGTCCGTTGCAATTGATCTGGCAGCCATACTTTTTCCTAACATGCTTAAAAAAAAAACTCCTGCTGCATATTCATCTTGAAAGCAATCATAAAAAGTAAAAATCCTCTAGAAATCTTGTCTCTAGTTAATCTATCTTTTGAAAATCCAGCAACAGGATGCCCTTCTCTGGGCAAGAGAGTACTCTACAAATCACTTAACATACCATAATAAAATACCCACTGGTAAGCTCATAGAGAATCAGTGCTAGATTACATGTTTGCGTCTGTAGAGACTTTTAAATGTATATTGCACTTTGAAATCCTACCCAGAGAAGATAGTGATCATTTCCGGCAGCTACTGATGATCTTAGGTGAACACTCTTGGAATGAGCTAATAATTTGTGATGCAAGTTCCACTGGTTGTGAGACAATAAAACAAATTTGGATGGCAAAAAAATAACAAATTACTTCCAGTAATGCTTTTTCTGGTGGATACCTTGTCTAACTGCAGATTTCTCCCTCTCAGAATATCTCCTAGCACCAGAATGGAAGAGGAAACGTTTCACACAACAGTTATCTGTATGCCAGTCGGTGATAGCATAGGGCTCATGGATGACTCTGTGTGAGTTAGAAATGATGAACAGTCACACATAACCCCCACACCTGCACACTGACATCTTTTTCATCCTTGACTCTGTATATGTTGTTGGATGGTGAGCCCAAAAGAACAGTCAGAGTACCAGGGTGAAGAGCTACAACTTTGGATCTTTGGAGATGGAAAAAAAGAGATCATTCCACAGACCAGGGAGGCAGGTGGGCAGTGATGAATCTGCATTTAGATAGAGCATTCTGCAGAAGGAATATGTCAGTAACCCTGTAGGAATCTGTTCATGGCATGTAGTGCTGTAGATTCACATGCTTTGCATGCTTCTGCCATATAGTGTTCGGTCTGGATGTGTACAAGTTGTTTTTCTTCGAAGAAGTCCTCCGAGTCACAAGGTAAAGTGACTCCACCCCTTGGTGATAATATGCATGGGCATCAACTCCATTGTTAGGTTGTTTTCCTGCAGGAGGGTGAGATTGGAGTGTGAGTAAGCATCAGTAAAGAGCCCCTAACACTGATGATGCGGGATTCTATCATCAGATACAACAGGAATTAATATAATTTACAGGGATACCCATTCTGTGGGCGGGCGACTTTAATTGCGTCCTCGATGGAGATCTAGATAGAGACCCCCCGAAGTTGAATATGAAAGCGCATATGACTCCCAAACTGAGAAACGTTATGAGGAATCTCCACTTTGTGGATGTGTGGAGAGAAATGCACCCCTCGGCTAGAGTGTTTTCATGTTACACGCCCACCCATGGGGCTTACAGCCGTCTGGACAGATTTCTTCTAGCCAATGATGGCTTCCTAGACATTTGCTGAGTTCTTTATCAGGCCCGGTTTTTGTCAGACCATGCCCCCGCCTTCTAGAGTGTGAGACGCACATGCCCAGGCCAGCGATCCCCCTGTGGCGGTTGCGCCCAGACTTAATAAGTGATCCGGAATATAAAAAAGATCTCCAGGATGTGCTAGTTGGATACTTTCATACGAACTGGGGTACGGCAGGGACCCGAGGCTTAGAGTGGGAGGCAGTGAAAGTTGTTATTAGAGGGGAAAGGCTTAGTAAAACATATGGAATTAGGCGGTGTCTGGAGCAGGAGCTCACGAGGCAGGAGGAGGAGTTGGCTTCTCTACAGAGTCAAATGATAATGGCGACACTTCGGAGGCGGATTGTCTGGAGGTGAGAGGTAGAATTGTGGACCTATGGGATAGGCTAGAGAATTATGTCCGCCGGAACTATAGGCAGCGACTATTCCAGGAGGGAGACCGTTCTGGGCGTATGCTGGCTTGGCTCCTCCGGCAAGAGAGACCAGTCCCTATTATTCAGTTGCTCCGTGGCTCCTCTGGGTAAAGGATTTTAGGGCAGCTAAGGGTGAATGCGCACCTGAGTGAGCACTTGCAAGTTATTTATGCCGTACCACAGAGTGCGGGAGAGACCCAGATTCAGACGTACCTGAATGGTCTCCGGTTACCTCGCCTTACGGCAGCCCAGATGGAGGAATTGGAGGGAGGCTTGGACGACCTGGGAGAGGCATTGAGTGGTATGGCGGCTGGGAAAGCACCTGGTCCGGATGGGCTGCCGGTTGAATTTTATAGTACATATTCTGCTGTGCTTCTTCCTCGACTGTTGGAAATACTCCATGAGGTGCAAGGGGAGGGTCTGCTACCGTTGCATATGCGAGAAGCTCTGATAGTTATGCTACCAAAGCCAGGAAAGGAGGTTGACGACCCCAGCTCATATAGGCCGTTATCCATGCTGAATGTTGATGTTAAACTACTTGTTAAAGTGTTGGCCTCTCAGTTGAGTAGAGTGGTGATGCATTTAGTGCAGGGGGATCAATGCGGTTTTGTGCTGGGGAGGGGAACTCATATGAACATACGGCGCTTATCGCATTTGCTTCACGAGACTCAAGGCTCTACGTTCCCCACAGCACTAGTGGAGTTAGATATGGAAAAAGCGTTCGACACCCTGTAATGGGGCTACCTATGGGAGGTGTTGCAGAGGATGGGCATTGGTCCTGTTTTCTTATCCTGGGTGCGTCTTTTGTACTCGGCGCCCCGGGCGAGAGTGCGTACAGGGGCGATTGTGTCAGACTCCTTTATGATTGAACGTGGCACACGGCAGGGTTGCCCCCTGTCACCGCTGCTGTTCGCATTGGCCATGGAGCCACTAGCTATTCAACTACGGACTTGCTTGGCTGGCTGGGGTATCCAGGTGGGGGCAAGAATGCCCATAATCTCATTGTATGCAGATGATGCTCTAGTGTACTTATCAGAGCCTGAACAGGCGGTCCCCCTCTTGTTGGGAATGATGGATGATTTCGGGCAGGTGTCAGGTTTACGCGTTAACAGACACAAAACGGTGTTGTTCCCGATGGCAGGTCTGTCTGTCTGTGATAAGTGCTTTGGAGTTGCCCCAATTGGGCTTAACCTGGGAGACTGAGTCCTTTTCATATTTAGGCAGCCGAGTTGCTCATTCGCTGCAATTGCAATTCAATTTAAATCTGGGTAGAGTACTGGAGGGCCTCTGTGCATCTGTTCAGTTTTGGACCTCTCTTCCACTATCGGTTATGGGTAAAGTCGCACTCAGTAAAATGATCTTGCTTCCTCACTACCTATATGTTATGCAGAATTCACTCTGTGAGTTCCCTCTTTTGATATTTTGGCAACTAGATAAACTGCTCTTATCCTTAGTTTGGGCAGGCAAACGATGCTGTGTTCGCATGGGAATCCTGAAATTGGACCTGGCTGATGGCGGCTTGGGACTGCCAGACTTATATTTATATTACTTGGCTGGGTTGCTACAGTATGCAGTCCGATGGTGTGAGGATGAGCCCAATTGGGAAAAGGATTTGTTAGCCAGCTCGGTCTGTGTGGAGCGCCTCCCGCATATACTAATGGGCGGCTCTGGGGTTCCGCAGGCCACCCCCTACCTTGTGGAGCAGGTGTCGAGGGCTTGGGAGAGTGCGGTGGTGCGGGTCCTTTGTAAAGCCCCATATGCTCGCCTGCTCCTCCTGTGGTGGATCTGGCCTTTTACTAAAGGTGCTGAGGTAATGGATTTTCCACAGTGGCGTACAAGGGGTTGTAACAATGCTGGTGACTTATATCATAATGGCACGTTCATTACGAGGGAGGTGGCAGACTCCATGTTTGGTATAGGTCCAAGACAGTTCTCACAATATGTGAACATTTCACGGATGGCCAGAGGCATTTGGATGTCCTTTCCGGAGGAGCCCGCTGAATCTCACCTCCTGGCGTCATTACTTGATCCCTGAGGTGATCGGGCCTGCTATCCCAATCTTACAAAGCTCTCAAGGGTGACAGACTGACTGACCTTCAGGGGATTAGAGGCCAATGGGACACTAGTCTCGGAATGGTGCTCACAGATGGGGAATGGAATAGGACCCGTTCTTTGGTGCGGGATGCGACCAGTAAAGCTAGGTTTAAGTTGACGCACTTTTATTACTTACATAGAACATACCTGACACCTCAGTGGTTAAATAGGATATTTCCTTCAAGGCCTGATAGTTGTAACCGTTGCGGAGAGCTGTCAGCTACGTTTGATCGTAGGGCATGGGTCTGTGGCTCTGTCCAACATTATTGGCATCAAGTAGTGCTGAAGCTAAGGGAGGTTACGGCTGTGAGAGTGCAGGTGACAATGATGCACTACCTGCTGGGCCTGATCCCGGTCCCCAAAAAGGGTTGGAAAATGGCATATGGATTTGTACAGCTGGGGCTTTTACTGGCGAAAAGGCGCATTGTGATTCGTTGGGCCAGCCTGCACCCCGCTACATGTTACTTGGTTAAATGATTTAGTTGAATGAGCTACTGCAGAAGAATGCCGGTTGCGGAGGGTTCGATTAAATGAGTATGCTGACCGAGATTTGGAACTCTGGCGTTCCATGATTGGTGAGCTAACTGGTGTGCAGGAGAGTGAGGATGAGAGTCCCTTGACTTATGCGTCTGCCCATTGAGCTCTGGTCGTGGTTGAGCCTTGGGATGCTGGACCAGGGGATTCCCCGCGGCACGAATGTGTGTCTTGGTGTGCCCAGGTGGGCATGCTTCCGGTCTTGCTGCTTGAGGGGGTCGCCGTGGGTGGCTCCACCCTCACTCCCTCGATCTGGCTACTGTGTCACTCAGGGATGCTGCTGTGTTTCCTTGCTGGGTCTCCCCCTTTCCCCGCGACCATGTCTGTTGCACTAGATGAAGGACGATTATTTTTAGCACTGTCCGCTGGTCTGTCGATGCTTACTATACTTACAGTGTACTGTTGTTGGTTAATATGTTATAGTGTACTGCATTGTTCTGAAGGGGTGGGCTCTGCTCTGTTGGGCCACTGTGGAAGTCATGTTGGTTGGGTTCCCTAATCTAACAACACAGATGTCTTAGCTCCCTATGCTCGCTCAGTCAGAGCAGTTAAGTGGACCTGGATCTGAACTCTTCAAAATGTTATGAACATAAAAGGTGCGATTGGTCTGATCTTCCCCCCTCCTAAAAGCACTATGCAAAAATGTAGTACACAGTTGTATGTGTTTATCTTATGCATAAATAAACAAGTTAAAAAAAGCATCAGTAAAGAGATGTCCATGCACATGAAATTGCAGAAAGGAACTGCAGTGGCCACAGATGGCGGGTAGGAGGGCTGGCGCATTTGAATCTATAGCAATACATGCCACTAACAGATGCTTATAGGGTAAGTAACATTTTGTTCAAGGCATGTGTGACTTTAGATACACATGCTTTGCATAGACTGAAAAGTAGTGCCCTCCAAAAGCAGTGGCCAACTTGTGGGTATTGCCATTCTTGGAAGAGTTCACATAGCGCTGCTTGTCCCACAATAGCTTGATGGCGTGCTAAAACATCCACACAATAATGTTTAGTGAATGTGTGTTGTGTAGACCATGTAGCTGCCTTACAAATGTCAGCTATTGGAATATTGTCCAAGAAAGTCATAGAAGCCCCTTTTTCACTAGTAATGTGCCCTAATGGGTGTAGGCAAAGTCCTTTTATCTTTGCTGTTACATGTCTGAATAAATGTAATTATCCATATAGAAATGCCTGATTTAGTTATGGGATTTCCTTTGTGAGAGTGCAAAAAGCAGCCAGGAGTTGTTTAGTTTTAAGAAAATGTTTGGTTTTGTCAATGTAATACATAAGAGCTCTTTTCAACCTGAAACTGAATCTGGTTGAGGAAAGAAAACAGGTAACTCAACTGATTGGTTGATAGAATATGGAGGGGCAGTTATGTGAGGGTTCAAATGGTGGACCGATAGGTCTTTTGAGGACAGTACTGCAATTTCATGTGGATGCAGGTGTCACTCTGGGTGGAATTACTCTTTTAAGGTCTTCCATAAATGCCTTAATTACTGGTACTTTGAACAAAGATAGGTGTTGCCCGTTCTGTAGATAGGCAGCCACTTCAGCTAAATGTAAGCGTATAGAAGTGTAAGCAAGGCCAGAAGGAATCAAACAATGTTTTGCACAGTTGCATCAAATGGATGAATGTGTTTACTGCGACAGTAGAAGACAAACTGTTTCCATTTAGCTGTGTAATATGCTCTATCTGTGCCTACAAGCTTCTTTGAGAATGGTTAAACGTTCAGGCAGGAGATTCCGGTAACCAAATTCTATGACCTCAGGTGACGAGCTCTGGGTAATGCACCTGTGCCTAGTGAGTGGTACAGAGACCTGAGGAGACTTTGTACATTTTCAGCACCACCAGACAACGTGTTGGTCTCTACTGAATAAGGACAACTATCCTGAAACACGTATCTAGAGATACACAGCACTAGCTACACCAACAAGGGTGTAAAAACCAAGGAATGTCACTGAAGTAAGTGTTATTATGCACTGCGTTTACCATGATGCTTTGGGGTGAACTGGGTGCTGGGATGTGAGGCAGTGTGCAACCACCCTCTTTTTGTCATTTAAGTCTAGTGCTGACAAAGTCACTGTTGGAGAAGTGGGATCACATCTTGGAGGGTGACCATGTGAAAACGCTCTGACAGAATGTAGCGATTTAACAGCCTGAGATCTAAAATGGGCCATGATGAGACGTCCTTTTTAGGGATGAGAAAGTATAGGGAGTATACTCCTGATCACTGATACTGAGGAGGGATGGGCTCTTTAGCTCCTTTGAGTAAGAGAACTTGCACTTCCTGTTTAAGAAGGTTTTGATGTTCTGCAGAGAGTTTGTGTCTGCGAGGTGAAATGTTTGGAGATGTGGTCATGAGCTCCAGGCAATAACCATGATCTGATGTTTTGGATTGCCAGTTGAGGAGAAACTGTTGTAATTGTCCCCTGACAGGTGTTGGATGGTCGGGGAAGGAGAAGGGAGCCACTGTTTTGAGGTTGATGGTGCACCAAGTGTGGAAGCACCTTTGCCACAACATTTAGAGTTGTTATCCCTGTTCATGCCCCATAACAGGCCTGTGAAGAGGAGGTTTGACATTGCTGCCTGTATGAAGAGGAAGAGGCATCTGAAGATGCTGTTTTGGTGACTGGCTTATATGAGGATTGGTGAAAGGAGCCACGTGGAGTTCCCCAATGGATTTGGCAACCTCTGTGCCCTTCATTTTTTCTACAGCTCCATCCACTTGTGAAACAAACAGATGCTCCTTGTCATAAGGGACGTTTAAAAGTGTTTGCTGAAATTCTGCCTTGAAGCCAGAGATACGTAGCCAAGCATGTCTGTGCTGCAATACACTAGTATAGTATTCAGCTGTAACTGCTGAACCTAGGGAGCAGCTGATGGAATTGTTGGAAATAGGTTTGCCCTCTTGTACTATTTCCTGTCCCCTTTTTTTCTTCTCCTCCTAGAGATACTGAAGGAATTCCTCCATCTTGTCCCACTGAGTGCGATCGTACCTGGCTAACAAACCCTATGTATTGGAAGCATGCCACTGATTAGCAGCCTATGCTGCAATTTGTTTCCCAGAAGCATTAATTAGCTTTGATTATTTATCAGGTGGCGGAGCGTCAGCTATGATTTGTGAACTAGCCCTTTTTCAGGCATGGGACACAACCTCTGAGTCAGGAGGAAGTTACCCATTGGTGTAAACAGGGTCTGAGGGTGCGGCGTTGCATTTTGTATCAACCCTGGGAATAATGATACATGCTCATGCAGGGTCTTTAAAAATATAATCTGTGTGATGCAGCATGCCCTTTAGCATAGGGATGTATTGGAAAGCCCTATGTGTGTTTGTATGTGTGTGTGTGTGTGTGTGTGCTAGATAAAGTCTCAAAGAGGAAATGATCTTCAATAGGGTCTTTATGTAGAGGGACCTGGTGGTACACTTCAGCCCTACTGGTGAGTTCCTAATAGGAAGTTGTGTCATCAGGGGGTGACGGTTTGTCTGGATACAGATATGGGTCGGTATCCCTGGGGGATCGACTTTATAATTGTTCCAGGGATCAGTGAGCTGTGGTGTGTCGTAAGGAACATCAGCCCCCCGCCACCAATGCTCACCTGTGAAAGAATGTGGAGATCTCTGTGGTCTAATGTCTAAGGGATCATAGAATGAGGTGGTAAAGTGGTTGATAGTAGAAAGGAGGGTAGAGGTGGTGGTGGTGGAGAAGCAGGTAGAGTAAGATGCTAGGAGCTAGTAGCCTCGTCCTCCTTTTTGGGAGGCACCGGCAAATCTATTGCTTCTGTAAAGGAATGCTGGCACTTTGATGAAAGTGGTGCCAACACCACAGTCTTGGCTAAAATACAGCCAGTCGGAGGTTGAATGTGCAGCTGTTTTTGATGTGATTCGAGCCATTCCTGCATTGTGTGTAGGATTGTTTCAGGAGCCAGTTTCAATGCCTGTGTTGAATTTTACAGAGCCGACTTGGTTTGAGTTTTGGAGCCGAAGTGGTCAGAGCTGAAAAGGAAGATGGTCAGCTGGAACCAAAGATGAATGGCTTGGTGCAGAAGTCGATGGCTTTGTTTTTGCTTTCGGTGTTGAGCTCTAGGGCAGGGCGTCCATAGCAGATGGTCAGTGCCTACCATGGCCTGTTGTCAGTGGTTGCCCCGGAGTTGTATGTTCGGTCGATACCAAGAGTTTTTTGGGTGACAGGGCGAGGACATTAGTACTCATGGTACGCTGTCCAGGTGGAAGATCCTCCATCTCTAGATCAAAGTCAAAGCCAGAATCTTCGACGGAGAAGGCCTCTTCTTCAGCTGCAGACGCCTTGTGGAGCTCTTCCTCCTCGACATCCTGCTGTCCAAAGATGTTGTGTTTCCTTGACCTCCCCACTCTGCATCTTCTTGCGACATTTCCTTTGGTCCCATACGGTTTTCCTAAATTGAAATGATCGGCAGCCCTCACAACCTTCTTCCCTGTGACTGGGAGACAAGCACCTGGGACAAAAGCGAAATTGAGCAGCACATTATAATTCGAAGCTGGCTAAATGGAAGATAGGCATGGAAGGGCGAGGCCTGAAGGCCACTGTTGGAGCACGTGGACCCGAAAGGCGATCTTTTTCTATCTACTCTATACGCAAAAGTGGAAACATAATTAATAACAATACTGACAAGGATGAGGGTGGATTACAAACTGAAAAGAGTCCGAAATTTTCTTGAACCAGAGCGCAGTAATACACATCCAAATCTGACAGTGGAAAGAAAACAATTTAACAATGGAGTTGATGCCCATGCACATTATCACCAAGAGTAGGAGTCACTTTACACTGTAATGCGAAAGACTTCTTAGAAGAAAAACAGCTTTCATACAGCTGGACCCAAAACTAGATGGCCGGAATATGCAAAGCATGTATATCTACAGCCACACATGCCTTGAACAGAGTGTTACAGAAGGTGAGTTGTTCTTCTATTGGATACATATAACTGCAGTTTCCTCATCTTTACAACTTATACCAAATGTACCTCCCAAAGTAGGGGTTCTGTGGAACGTGCTCAGACCAAAACATCTTGCAGTACCGAACAAGCAAAATTTCCTTACTATTGGACCTGGCTGTCAAAGCAGTAGTGTAAGGTGAATGTGTGTATGGATGGCCAGGGCGAGGTCTGACGAATGTCGACCACAGGCACTCCATGTGCCCAACCAGTTGTAGCAGCGTATGCCCTTATTCCTTCTAGAGGCTGCTTCTTGACCAATGCGTAGTACGCCTTAATGTGAAGCACTATTCACCTGGACAAAGTACTTTTATGTACTGCCTTGCGTTTTGTTGCCCAACAAAACCCCACAAGAAGCTGATTGTAAACGTGCAAGGCTCTTTTGGGTCCAGTTTATTGAGCATGTCCTCCTTAGAAGGGTGAGGCCAAGCAAAGAAAGTTAGGAGGGTGACTAACTGCCGGCATAAATTGGAGTCATGACTTTTGGCAAAAAAGCTGTTCTTGTCCTCAACACCAATTTGTCTGGAAAAAAGGGTGGCTACACTGAGAGAGCTTGAATTTCATTTAGACAACAAGCTGAAGTAATAGTGGCAAGGAACACAATGAGCAGCTGTGCCTCAGCTCGAATGGAGTCAGGTCAGGACCATAGTTAGATCCCACTATGGTATCAAAAAGGGTTAACAGGGAAACGTGTGTTAAACATTTTAGAAACCTCATTGCAACAGGTGATCTAAACAAGAACAACTAGCTAGGCAAACCCAAAAATGCCAAAAGGGATGGTAAATAACCTTTAATGGAGCTCACTGAAAGTCCTTGCTGGGCCAAAGACAAAACAAACAATAAAACATCTGACAGTTTGATTTGTAACAGGTCTGTTTTGTGGACACCACACCACACATTTATCCCAGCATCGGGCATACATGTATCTAGGAAAAGGATGCTGTGCAGCAAGGTTAATATCCACAACCTCAGGAGGGAAAACAAACAGTCAACTGTTGATGCTCAATCTCATGAAGGTATAGCTTGTACAGGACTGGGTGACAGACCCTACCCTGCTGCTGCGACAAAAGATACTCCTGAAGAGGCAGCCTGATTGAAGTTGAGATGTTTATGCCAAGAAGCTCCAAATAACACACTCTCCTGACCAAATCTGGAGCCACTATGATGATTTGGGCACGACATTCTAATCTTCTTTAGAACTGACGGCAGTAGAGGTAAGGAGAGAAGGATTACAGGACTCCCTTGCTCAATTGTAGGCAGAATGGGTCTCTGAGAGAGAGCCTTCTTGGGAATTCCATCACACAGAAATGCTGATATGTCATGTTCATGGCAATGGAGAGAAAATAAGAAAAAAATAAAATAAAAATAATAATAATAATTTAAATCGCACCATGGTAGGAGGCTGGCTCAGTATATCGTGTACACCTATAGGTGAGGCACCCTGTACTGAGTCCAGGCAATGCTTAGTGATAGTGTAGGACAGCTCTAGATAACCAGAGATCTCATAGTGGTAGCTGTGGAGAGCAGCTAAGGCTTATCCAGCAGGGTGTAAAGTGGTTGTAAATACCACACTGGTCAGTCAGTGAAGTACACACCAGTGTTGGAAAAATATGTAATATTTATTCTAACATACATTGTAGAACTAACTTTGTTGCATCTCCTACCCCGCCATATGGACATACCAAAATATACTTAGCAACAGGTTAAGTAAAGGCATAAAATTAAGTTGGGCCACTGTGGTGTGGCCAAATCATGTACTAAAAAAAATAGAACGTGAAAATCACTCCCAACCCACACTACCACCCAAAGACCCCTGGGGCTGGGCAAGTACTAAAACCCCAAAGGTAAGTAGTTAGGATCCCCCAGGCGCACATGTGCAGAGTAGAAATCTCTGGTCAGTGTCCACAGGTTAACATGGGAAAGTCGCAGTTGGAGTTTTCCCGGTTTAGGATCTTTCCCAGAGGACCCGGAGGAAACCAGTGGGGACAAGGAAGGATGGATAGTGCCGCCACCCGTAGATACCTAGAACAGTGGAGTACCCACACCAGGGAGCCCAGGTGCATAGGGGTGAAGTTCTGTGGGAACCTCCTGCTGAAGTCAGTGGGGACCTCAGTTGTCCAGCTGCTGTCGTGACCCATGCACCAGGTCGGTGGAATCCAGGTGTGGATTGCTGAAGAAGAGGACGTAAGGAGAGAGGGGACAGGGTTCGGATCTCTCAGAGGTGCCCAGGCAGTGCAGGAGGGCAATGCCCAACCTTCCAGGTGATGCTTCCTGAAGGATGGTGGACGACAAAGCGCAGCTGTGAAGTCCAGGCATTGCAGGAGGTTCCCAGGAGTCGTCCACATGCTGTTCCATGCCGGTCGTCGGATTGCAGTGGGGTCAGTGGCCAGCAGGGCCACCAACAAGCCTTGGCAGTTTGCAGGATCTGTGGGGACCAGCAAGGTCCAGGTGACTCTACCTTAGCAGGTAGGTTTGAATCAGTCCTCATCAAGCAGGAATCATTGGAGCCCCAGAGCAGGACCCTTTGGTAGAGGGCACAGGGAGCCACAGAGAGGCCTCAGCAGCACAGCAAATGAGGATGCCCAAGTTGCAGGAGTTGCAGAGAGGACGTGTTTCTTGGAGCTGGAGAGTTCTGAAGGCCAGGGCTTCTTGAAGCTAGGAGGTCTTTGAACTGAACAGCCGACAAGCCTTGGCAACGATAAACAGGGGTTCCGGCCAAGCAGCTCCAGCGAGGGACCACAAACTTCCAAGTTGCAAGGAAGATAGCTCAGACCTCTGAAGAGCCACAGAACCACCACATGTGTTGCAGAGCCTTGGAGAGTCAGTGGGACAACAGGATCCACAAGCCAGACATCGTTGTTGTTGAAGTGCCTGGGGATGCAGGGGAGTCACTCCTTCACTCTGAGGGAGATTCTTTCTTGCTTTCCTAAGTGCAGACAGAGTCCCAGTAACTCTGGATTATGCAGGCAACGAGGTTGCAGAAGTCTTTGTAGGACCTGGAAACAAAACTGCAGTAGGAGACCTCCTACTGGTTAGTTTTGCTTCTGGTTCCAGCTAAGAACAGCAGCGGTTCCGGTGTCCAGGTTGCAAAAGTATCTTGCAGGGGAGACTTGTAGGCAGTTCCTGAAGTCTTGCAGATTAATCTAGGGTCCCACACGTGGGGGAGCCCATAAGTAACCCAGGAAGGGAGTTGGACACTAACTGCAATGACCCACCTATCTGAGGGGGCCAAGAACATCACCCAGCTGGACTAACCAGTCAGATGCTTCCAGGGGCCTCTGCTCTATTTAAATCCAAGATGGCAGAATCAAGTGGCCATCTGGCAGAGCTCTGTGCACCTCCCTAGGGGAGAAGCTGGACAAGGGGCGGTCACTCCCCTGTCCTTTGTATGGTTTTGCATCAGAGCAGAAATGGGGGGTTCCTGCACTGGTGCAAACTGGTTTATGCAAGGAGGGCACCAACTGAGCCCTTCAATGCAGTCCGATGGCGCTCAAAGGCACCACCACCCCAGCACACAGACACCTATTTCTAAAGAAGTGGTGGTCACATCTCTGTCTTACAGGAAACCCTTTGCTCTGCCTGCCCCTGCCCGAGTTAAGCTCAGCAGCAGGAGAGCAGAACAGTGTCTGGGGTCAGCAGCAGAACGGGCTGGCATGCAGACCTTGCAAGGCTGTACAGGCAGACATGGGGGATCCCCTAGGGATCCCCCAGAGGTCATGGTATAATTAAACTACCACTGCAATCTGTGTAGTAGCAGGATACCAAACATGTCTAGGTTCAGTGAAGATATTATGTAGTTGGACAACTCATGTTGACCAGTGTCCACTACATACCTTAAGATGGCTTCTCTGCACTTACAATGCCCAGGAAATGGAATCTAGGGTTTAAAGGAATACCTCTGCTCATGCAGGGGTACTCTCACACGTAGAACCATGCACCCTGACCTTAGGCTAAAGGGCCTACCTTAGGGGCAACTTAAAGGGTCAGAGCGCAGTGTCCATGATATAAGGCAACCCTTATATCTGGAGTGAAAGGTGCATGCACCATTTCAGATAGGCTGCAATGGCAGGCCTGTAGGCACAGTTTGCATGGACTCCCCATGGGTGGCACAATACATGCAGCAGCCCATGGAGGACCCCTCGCATACCAATGCCAAGGGTACCCAAGTACTATATACTAGGGACTTATATTGGCCCACTCTCACCAGGAAAAAGGTGTGGGTAACTATTCCAGAAATGTACTACTGTCCTACACATGGTTCTTATCACTGCTGGAAGACACGCTGTGCCACTACCATTTGGGATATATTCATTGGCTGAGTTTATCCACTCTGGCATTTAAAGATGCCACCAGGTGATACACGACTAAGGAAATGCCCGATGACTCAGCTAGTTCCAGAAGCAAAGGGTCTCCTTGCACAGGACACCACACTGCCCTGCTTGCTGCAATACCACATGGCAGTGATGTTGTCCATAAGGACCTGAACTAGCCTTCCTTTGACGAACGTCAGGAAGCTTTCAATGGTAAACGAATGGACTAACATTTCCAACATAACCCCTTCTGTGCCTATAGCCAAGGTAGGTCAATCAATACCTTGCTGGACTTCACTGCTTAGGGCTACAGAACCTCGACAATGGCCCACCTCTGCAGGGGCTCTTGCCAGTTCTACTCCTCTCTGAATCCAGGTGGACCCCTATGTGTACACTCTCAGGGCCCACTGATTTAACCCAGAGGGAACCCTTCACCTCATCAGTGGACTCCATCTGTGCAGCACTTAACCTTACCTTGGTCATAGACACATCCCAGTAGGCAGATAGCACCACCATGGTCAACACTGTGATGTGGCCCATTCCAGAGGGGCGTAGCTTGCAGCCGATGTTGTAGGTAGCAAGGAGAGAGTGCTCTACAAACCCAGCCCCCATCCTGGCCTCCCAGCCTCACACTGGAGGCACCATGCAACAGTACTAAACCCACTGAGTCTGTGGGCTACTATTGAGGGGGCTGCAGGGCGCTGTAAGGCTGAGAAACTGCCAATACCTGGACCACCCTGAGAAGACTGTGCGATGGCCCAAAATGGGAGCGTCCCATAGACTGCTGTGGAGGTGCCCAGGAGGAAGCCTGATGAACCTGACAGCTGTGATTGGGGCTTGTCCACCCCACCTTTGAGGCCCAGGTCGGTCTGTGGGCATGGGTGGCCCATAAGGCAATGGCTGCCTTTGTGAGGAAGCCTGGGACACCGCAGCTGCTAAGAGCGGACGGGGGCTGCCAGACGGGCCGAGGTGAGCCTGGGAACCTTTACCCCCATTCCCCTGCCTGAAGCGGACAAAAGCTTCGGGGGCCCAACACCGGAGGTGGAGAGGGAGTGGAGGAGAACACCCCTCTGTGACACCAGCCGCTGTGTGGACCTGGGCTGTGCCAAAGAAAAGCAAGGCAGCAACTCACCCCGTTGGTAGCTTGGCATGAAGTCAGGCTTTCTCTCAGAGGCAACGTATTAAGTATTTGTATACATCCCCACACAGTAACACATTGAAAACACCACAAAAGTACTCCACACCACTTTAGAAAAATAACCAATATTTATCTGACTTAAACAAGACCAAAACGTCAAAAATCCCAAATACACAAGTGTGAGAAAGTAGCTTCTTTCTAGCATGGGTTTGACCTGTTTGAGTGTCAGTGTGTTTTTACTGTGTCACTGGGATCCTGCTAGCCAGGACCCCAGTGATCATAGTGAAAACCCTATTTGTCAGTGTGTTTTGCCTGTCTCACTGGGATCCTGCTATCCAGGACCCCAGGGCTCATAGTTTGGGGCCTAATGTGTGTGTTGTCAGTAGTGCTTAACTGTGTCACTGAGGCTCTGCTAACCAGAACCTCAGTGCTTATGCTCTCTCTGCTTCCAAATTAGTTACTATAGGCTAGCGACTTCATTTACCAATTCCAATTGGCACACTGGACCCTCCCCTTATTAGTCCCTAGTATATGGTACCTAGGTAACCAGGGCATTGGGGTTCCAGGAGATCCTTATGAAATGCAACATTTCTTTTGCCACCCACTTGCACTTAAGTAACTTATAAGTCACCTATATGTCTAACCTTCATTTACTGAAGGCTAGGTGCAAAGTTACTAAGTGTGATGACACCCTTGCACTAGCAAAGGTACCCCCACGCTGTCCAGGGCCAAATCCCCGGACTTCGTGAGTGCGGGGACGCCATTACATGCGTGCATTACATATAGGTAAATACCTATATGTAGCTTCACAATGGTAACTCCGAATATGGCCATGTAAGGTGTTTAAGATCATGGAATTGTCCCCCCCATTCCAAATCTGGTATTGGGGAGCCAATTCCATGCATCCTGGGGGGTCCACCATGGACCCCAAGAACTGCCAAACCAGCTCTCTGAGGCTTGCATTGCAGCTACTGCTGCTGCCACCTCACAGACAAGGTTCTGCCCTCCTGCGGTCTGAGCAGCTCAGTCCCAGGAAGGCAGAACAAACCAGTTCCTTTGGGAGGTGGGTGTTATACCCTCTCCCTTTGGAAATAGGTGTTACAGGCTTGGGAGGGGTAGCCTCCCAGAGCCTCTGGAAATGCTTTGAAGGGCACAGATGGTGCCCTCCTTGCATAAGCCAGTCTACACCAGTTCAGGGACCCCCACAGTCCCTGCTCTGGCGCGAAACTGGGCAAAGGAAAGGGGAGTGACCACTCTACTGTCCAGCACCACCCCAGGGGTGGTGCCCAGAGCTCCTGCAGTGTGTCCCAGGCATCAGCCATCTTGTTTTCCAAGGTGTGGGGACACTCTGGAGGCCTCCGGGTGGCCAGTGCCAACAGGTGACATCAGAGACCCCTCCTGATAGGTGCATACCTGGGAAGTTTGCCAATCCCCCTCTCAGGGCTATTTAGGGTCTCTCCTGTGGGTTCCTCTTCAGGTTAGGCTTGCAAGTTTCCTCTTGGAATCCTCAGCTTCTGACTGTCGGATCAACAGCAGACTGCTCCAAGAACCGCTGTAACTTCAACAAAGTATCCAGAAAGGCTACTTTGACCCTGAAACTTCAGCTCCAGCCAGCAACTGCAACAGTTTCCACGGTGTGCACGCGCTGGTGACTCCCTGTATTCACCCTGCACCAGAAGGACCGAAGAAATATCCCGTGGAGTGACAGACAGTTTCCTGCTCCAGCAGGCACCTTCTAAGACAACAACCGGTTCTCTTGGACTCCTCTCCTGGCGACGAGTGTGCTCCTTGGACACAGGTGGTGGAACCCTTCGACACAGACTGTCCTAAGGTCCTAGTGTCCAAATTTGGAGGAGGTAAGAGCTTGCCTTCCCCATTTGCGACAGTACCCCTGCGCACCACATCATCTTCACCTCCTAAGGCCTCTGTGCACTATTTGCAAGAGTCCCCAGCATTCTATCCTACGACGCTCAACTTGCCGAGTTGTTCTCCGGCAGCGTAGGACCTTTTGTAGTGCTGCAGCAACCACAATTTGCACCTTCTTTGTCCCAGTGTCCTGGGACCTCCGTGGGTGCTGCCTGGTCATCTGTGGGTTCCCTCAAGTGTTGGAAGCCCCCTTTGCCTCCTCAGTCTGAGTTGAGGCCCCCAGGTCCCTCCTGGGTCCAGGCAGTGCTATTTTGATGCAATCTGCGACATTGCTTGAACGAAGGCTTGTTGGACGAATCCAGCGCTGCAACTCACCTGTATCCAACATCTCCAGATCCTTTGCATCTTGTAGGAACCTGCAGCCATCTTCTTTGGTGCTCTTCTGCAGACTTCTTCCAACCGGAGAATCCTCTTCTGTACCATCTTTTAGGTTGGCAGGGGCTCCTGTCCTTTCTGGAATCTTCTGCGACTTCTGGACTTGGCCTCCTCTCTTTACAGGTCTTCAGGTCCAGGAATCCACCATTTGTTGCTTGCAGTCTTGCTTGGTTCTTGCAATAACTCTAATCACGACTTGTAGTGTGTCTTAAGGAAACTTGCAGTACTTTACTCGTTTCCTGGGCTCTGGGATGGGGTATTTTACTCACTTTTGTGGTTTTCTTACTCACAGCGATTCTCTACACACTACACTTGTTTAGGGGGGAATTTGTGATGCGCATTCCACTTTCTTAGTATATGGTTTATGTTGCCCCTAGACCTATTTCTTCCTATTGCATTCTATAGTATTTTCTATTGTTTGCACTATCCTATGACTAATTGCTTACCTGATTTTGGTGTCTAGTGTATATATTGTGTATAATACTTACCTCCAGAAGGAGCATTGCCTTGAAGACATTTTTGGCCTTGTGTCACTAAAATAAAGTACCTTTATATTTGGTAACACTGAGTATTTTCTTTTATTGTGGTTAAGTACTGTGTAACTATAGTGGTATTACAGGAGCTTTGCATGTCTCCTAGTTCAGCCTAAGCTGCTCTGCTACAGCTACCTCTATCAGCCTAAGATGCTAGAACACTACTACATTTCACTAATAATGGATAACTGGACCTGGTATAAGGTGTAAGTACCCAAGGTACCCACTACAAACCAGGCTAGCCTCCTACAACAAGCAAAGATACACATTTTTAAGTTGAAATCTTAGTATAGCACTTAGAAACACAATGGTCTCAACTGGGGCTGTCACAACGTCTTGACAGGGTCATTCCCAAAAGTCTCATGCCATTTGCGAGGGAATGTGGGACAGTCACGGAGTGGCATGGACCCCAGTTACAGTATTTTGGAAAACGAGGAAACAAAGATGTTACAAGGAGTTCCTCACTGCTACCGGGGAGGTGAGGTGTTGGTTCCTGACTGCTAGGCAAAAGAGGTGAGGTGTTGGTTCCTTATGGTTGCAAGGGAGGTGATGAGGCATTGGTGGCGAGGTGTCATTTCTGTACAACAAGGGGTTGATGAATCCAGCAGGTCAAGATGCGAGGCGTAAACTTTGCGGTGTCGCAACCACACCACTGGGCCACAGGTGCCACGGTGGAATTGGGTGAGATGGCACTTGGAACGAACGCTGTGGCAGGATTTTGGAGGCGCTGCAGCGGTGTCTGGCCTGCAGCATTGATCGTGGTTGTTGCACTCAGTAGGGACTACAGCTCCAGTACAGGCAACGGTGTGGAGTCGGACAGCGGCGCTGGTTCCGAAGTCGCTCTGGAGTCGATGTGCTTGTTTTTTCTTGGTTACACCAGAACTCACTCCCAAGGGCCCAGTACCTGGATTTGGCTTCACCTGGCAAGTCAGGATTCTCAGCAAGAGAGCCCCAGTGCTGGTAGTCCAAGCCCTTGGAGAACCTTTGGAAGCAGGATGGACAAAGCAAAGTCCAGTCTTTTCACTTCCAGGACAGAAGCAGCACGCCAGCAAAGCAACAGGCACAGTGCCAGTCCCTCCTACAGCATCCAGCTGTTCTTCCTGTCAGAATGTCCTCAGTCCTGAAGTGTTCTAACTTTGTGGGGCCAGAGGTCCAGTACTTATACCCATTTCCGTCTTTGAAGTAGGAAAACTTCAAGGAAAAGTGCTTGTAGTGCACAAGACCCTGCCTTTCCTGGCCTGGCCCCAGACACACTTCAGGGGGTTGGAGACTACTTTGTGTAAGGACAGGCACTGCCCTATTCAGGTGCAAGCTCCTCTCACCACTCTAGCCCAGAAAGACCCATCAGGATATACAGAGTGACTGTCTAGAGTGAGTTCACAAACAGTGCAACTGTCATCCTGACCCAGACGTGTATTCACAGACAGGCAGAGTAACCTAATGGTTAAGAAAAAAAATGCCCACTTTCTAAAAGTGGCATTTTTAAACCTACAATTGAAAAAGCAACTTCACCAAAAGTTGTATTTTTAAATTGCGAGTTCAGAACCCCCAAACTCCATATCTCTATCTGCTCCTAATGGGAAATTACATTTAAAAGATATTTCAAGGCAATCCCCATGTTACCCTATGAAAGAGATAGTCCTTGCAATAGTGAAACGTGAATCTAGTAGTAATTCACTATCAGGACATGTATAACACACCACTACATGTCCTACCTTTTAAATAGACTGCACCCTGCCCATGGGGCTGCCTTGGGCCTACTTTAGGGGTGACTTACATGTAGTAAAAGGGAAGGTTTGGGCATGACCAGTGGGAGCACTTGCCGGGTCGAAATGGCAGTTTAAAACTGCTCACACAGATACTGCAGTGGCAGGTCTGAGACATGTTTACATGGCTATTCATGTGGGCAACACAATCAGTGCTGCAGCCCCATTAGTAGGATTTGATTTACAGGTCCTGGGTACACCGGTGCACTATACTAGGGACTTACTAGTAAATCAAATATGCCAATCATGGAGAAACCAATCAATACAATTTAGACAGGCAGCACTTGTACTTTAGTACTGGTGAGCAGTGGTAATGTGCCCAGAGCCCTAAAGCCAACAAAAACTAAATTCAGCACACAGTCAAAACACAAGGTCACAGGCAAAAAGGTTGGGGATAACCCTGCACAAAGGACCATTTCCAACAGTAACATTGAAAATAGAAGTCCAGCAGGTCCAATGCCACCATCCAGTTTCCTAAATATAGGGCAGTTAGACCTTGGGCCAGCATGAGCATCTTAAATTTGTCTTTCTGCAAGAAGAAACTGAGAGATGAGATCTAAAACAGCACAAAAGCCTCTGCCCTTTTTTGGTACCATGAAATAGCTTAAGTAATATCCAGATCCTATTTTAGAGCCTGGGTCTCTCTCTATGCCTCCTTTCAATAAAAGAGCCTGTATTTCCTGCGCAAAATTGACAGGTGCTTCTCTGAAAGCTGCTCTGATCAGGGTGTAGGAAGTGGCAGGTCAGGAAGAAATGGCAGGGCGTAGACCCATTGAGCTATCTGAAGGGCCAACCTATTGGATGTTATGGTCTGCCACACCTGGGCAAAATTACAGATTTTACCTCTCACAGGGTGGTCATGTGCCACTAAGGGCAAACTAAAGAGGCTTGGAAGCTGCTGCCAGAGTGGACAGGTACTGAAGTTTGCTGTCTCTGTGGACATGAACACTATCTAGTGGATCCCAGGTTCCGATGGATCTTGGCATTGACTGTATGCAAAACACCATTGAGGCCTTGAAACAATCAAAACTGTAGGGAATACTACCTTGTGGGTTTGGAGAGAATGAGGGAGCATGCTAAGGCTCTGGTTTCTTCAAAGTGCTCTAGTGTGGGATCAGCTTGCTCGCCAAATAGGCGAGGTGTAAAAAGGCATATGCATCACTGATGTCTGATGGTCACCCGAGAAGCCTGTGGTTCACATCCATACGTGGTGCTGGAGTACCACATTACTGCTGACTGTTCTGCTTAAGTAATCAGTAGTGTCCGGACCTGATCTTATAACCTATTCAGCTGTGTCCTGGCCATTCTGAATAGTCTGCACCAGGGTGGCGTAGAATTCCCCTGAGACTGCTGGCAAGATCTTGGTGACCATGCCACATAATGTGTGAGATTATCTACCCAGCAAGCAGCTAGCATTGACTGATTGAAGGGCAAGACTAGCCTGGGAGAACATCTGTTTAAAAAAAATCCTCAATTCTCTTCAACACTCTGTCAGGGTGGGGGGTCATAGGGAAATGAGTTGAGATTATTCCTGCTAGTAGATGCCAGAACTATCTGACTGTCAGTAGCAGGGTACTGTGTCAGGAAAGCAGGGTCACCAGGTGCTTGTATGTGGAGTCATGCTACTTCTCTATGCACAGGTGGGCAAGTGTAAGGCTTAGACAGGTACACGAGTGTCAGTCAGGGGTTTGTATCATTGAGTGCAACAAGGGCCCAGGCAAAGCCTGCGCAGGCTGCATATCTTCTGTGGAGACATTTGTTTCCACATCAATAAAAGGCAACTGTGAGTCTAGGACTCTAGCTGCTCGTCTGGTGACTACTGTAAATGAGGCTGTCTCTTCCATTTAATGGACAGGATGAGAGGCCAAACTCATGAAAGAGGAAGTATTCATTCCACTAGCCTCTTGTAGAATCAAATAGAAATTGTAAAGGTGATGAATCTGGGTTGAATATTATCCATTAGAAGTATATCAATGATTAATTTAGAATTCCATATCTCTTACAACTAAACATATACGTTGAGAAAATGGATGATATATTTTCCTATTGGTCTGTGACGGTCCTGGTGATCGGTTCCACTGTGAAGTATTACTATTTCTTCTTAGAGCTTCTGGAGTTTACCAGGTTGTCAAGAGCCATCATTTACACACCAAAATCTATTTATTGATCAGGCAGAAACAGTTTTGCTTCCAGTTTTTGATGTAGAAAGTTCATCAAATAGAAGAGCTCTCAATTCGATTTCCCTTTTAAGCCTGCAACCACATTAACCCTTAAGCATCCATGTATTATTTGTAGTGGAATAGCATCATGTAAAATAATGTTCCCATTACACTATTGCAATTCCAACATTTACCACTGTGAAAGTGGTCTAAGCCATACATTTCTAAAGGAAGACCAGTAGATTTGATAACCGAATGCTAAAATGCTCTGAAAATCAATTTAAGAAATAGGCAAACTTTTCTTCCACTTTGGTCCTGAAATGCTTTTGCCCAACTGCTGTTCTGGAGAAGTGATCCATCCGGAATTAATCTAGAATTTAAACAAATAAGGAACCTGTATACTGTTAATGTCAATAGGACTGCACAGCTTGACAGGTTTATCTGAGGCAAGGAGGTCCCTCAGCCGGAGACACTCATACCACAGAGCGATCTTCAATGTACCTATCCCGGAAGCAGTCACACTGGAGTCACGAAGTAGTTAGGTGCAGTGATTGCATACAAAAAACAGAACAGCATGAGTGGTGCAGTTGTCAAGTTTGATGCAAGGCAACTGCACTTTTTGGAGGTCCAAAAGCAATGATGATTTCAGGAATGGCAGCTGGCTAAGCACTTCATACATTTAAGGCCTGAAAAGCTTTAGATTAAGGCCCTCATTACGAGTCTGGTGGTCGCATGACCGCAAGACTCTTGGTCCCACCAGCCTGGCAGTGAGACCGCCACATTAGGACCATGGCGGAGCCACCACGGTCGCACCACCAACACTGCCAGGCTGGCGCAAGCCGGCAGCCTGGCAGTCCAGGTGGGTGTCATCTGCCAGGGCAGCACTGCTTGCAGCGTCGTCCTGGGGATTATGAGTCCCCATACCACTAGCCTTTCCATGGTGGTTTACACTGCCATGGAAAGGCTGGCGGAATGGGGGTGTCGAGGAGCCCCTGGGTTCCCCTGCGCTTCCCAAGCACTTGCATGCGCAGTGCAGGAGTTCCCATACACAGCCCCATCGCACATTCCACTGCCCGAAGTACAGACAGTAGTATGCGAGATGGGTGCTGCTGCACCCACCGAACCGCCACATTGGCGCCAGCTCCGTTAGGAGCTGGCATCAATGTTAAGGCCCTGTTCACCGCAGGGCCGGAGGGTGGAATCGCTGTTTCCGCCCGCCAGCCCTACGGTGAACTCCTAATAGGTCCGGCGCCACCCGACAAACTCTTAATGAGGGCCTAAGTGTGCATCCACAAGTTTAAGGTAACTAGCCTAATTAATTTAGAAGTTGTTTGGCTTTGAATATCTCAATTCCAGAAGGTATAGTTTTCATTTATCATCAGTAATATAGCTCAATGCCAGAAAGAATCAGGGCTCCTACCTAGGCATATGTTCTGAGAGATATGGAGCTTTAAAGTAACGTTCCATTAACTGTCTCAAGTATCACCTCTTGCATGAGCTCTATAATAAACTTATTATAGTGGAAAAATAAACGACAGACAAAAGGTCATGGAAAGGTCTTCCTATTTTCAAACTTGACACATACTTGCTACCAAATAACAAGGTAGCAGGAGCACAGGTTTTACTTTTAAGCAATTCTAAGAGGTTGCTTTCCACAAATAAAATACATGTCAAAATGTCTTGACTTTTTGCATAATCGCTACAAACCTCAACCCTTACTGACTCGGATATATCCACCTTTTTGACTTCGTGTTGCTTCTTGGGATTCTTACTGACTTCTTTTACTGTTTCAGAGCTGTCTTTCTTGACCAAGAGTTTCTTTTCTGGTATTCTCTAGAACACACAAAAGATGACAATGCCCATTATACTGCAATTTTTAGGACAGTTAAAAAAAGTAAAATTGCAATAAACAAGGAAGATAACCTAAATGTGCGTATGAAGCATTCATGCCTTTTATAGATGTAGGGTTACATAAAAGTTCACCTATCAGAAGACTATTTTATTATCGATAATTAAATAACTGAGCTAACTTATGTTATGTTCTAAATTGCCTCTAATTCATTAGAAAGATACCAGGGTTAGAATTAAAGATTTGGAAATGGTACATCCACCCTGAAGTCTGGACATTACAAGTAAAAAGGCCCCAGAAAGAACAGCATGCAGAATAAAAAAGAAAAAAAAAAGAAAAAACAGGATCCTTTATCACTTGCAAATTCACAATTCCACGCCTCTTCTGCTGAAGTTTTCAACTGCACTGAAGAGGTGGAAACGGCCAGTAGACCCGCATGTAGTTTTACCATTTGCTGGAATGTACCTGGTGAAACCGGACGATGTAGTCCTGCGCTCAATAATTCAGGTGCAAACACAATTGGTTACTCATAATAGACCAGGGTAGAAGAAAAGATGCCAATGCCAATCCAGCCGACTCGCAGGGAGGGCCTAACCTTTTAGATTTACCTCAGCATCAAATGTTGACTCACCGTGAAGTTTCAACTCAAATGTGATTCTCCACTGTCTTTTTATGTGTTTGTTTACTCAAAAGAATTTAATTAAAACCTAAGGCTCTGTTAACGCTGAATTTTACTAACAAATATTACTGTATTCGGAATGTTAAATCTGCATAGAAAATGAGTTAATATAGAGAAATAATACACAAGTTTGAAAATGTGCCTACTTGAGTGACCGTCAATAATCAAGAAGTGTCTTCATTAACTGCTTATTAATGTAAAATGTTGTGCTCATGTTTAGATTAATGTAGTAGTATGTCATATTAATGGTCATGTATCATGTACTTACTTCATTAATTATAGGCCTTAAATGAGAGAGGTCTTGGGTCTAGTTGCATGGCCTCTTGTGAAGTTGCATTGTTTAAACGATTCACATAAAAAATGGTTGCATAGAGAGTTAGACTTGTATTTTTCCATCATGTTTACCAGATGCTAGGAGCTAAATTTCTTTACCATGATAACTGCTTGCTAGAATATGTTGTAGTAGCTACTGATACTCTGTAGAATTTAGTGTGTGTAAAGGCAATGCTCCCAGGAACTAACAATGGATGCACTGAGGCGATACAAAATTGTGAGATCAGGAGAATTGGAGCCAATCATCGACATGTGAAAGACAGTTTAGTTATATCTTAGATTTGAGGTTCTACTTTCATTGGACTAAATGAAAACATACAATTTTTGACCAATAGCAGTGTGGGAAGATGTCCTAGGAAATCTGACTTAGCCAGACTGTACTGAGAGGAGACATCCACTTCTTTCCTAACTGTCCCAAGAGGAGGCATGCTCAACTTTTCCCAACTTAGTTGCCGAGAACCGACATTCTGAATTATGTCCGTTGCTGAGACATTTCTATCTTGAACTTCATTGCTGAGTCCCGATGTCCATGCTGACTGTACTGATGTCCAATTGACGAAGACCGCAGCTTGCTGAACCATACTGAGGTAAGGTATAAGACTATGTAATTGATCTCAATTTAATTTGCTTTTGTCTTTAGGTACCAGCCACTAATTTTGATAGAGCCATAGTTAGATGTTTTTCCAAATTTGTGTTGACTAAATTGTTTTGCATGAAGCCCAACATGGTATTTGAATCAGAAGGCTAGTTAGGAGACTCACTGGAGATGTTTGCTAAATATTAACAACAGTTGAGGTCTTTTCTTTGCTGAATCTAAATGTATGCTATTTCTATTGCAGTTATTCTTGCTATTGATTTGCACTGTAACTTTAGAATGTGTAGTGATCCACACATTGATTAAATTTAGATTCTTTAGAAGAATCGGTCAACCAGTATTGTTTCTGCATGTTTATCATTTGATTCTGAGACTAAGTATGTGATATTGGCATTGTCAATATAGGGAAATAAACATCCTAACTTTTACATAAAGGTGTGGTTATTCATGGCCAAAGGGGTCATGGTGTGTGGAAATTACTGATTCTCAAGATTATTGATACCATTGATTGATATTGTTATTGACTGGTGCTAAAATCTGAGGCCGAACGTGGGAACTACTCTAAGCGCAGTCAAAAGGTCATCTAACATCTAAACATCTAACGCGCCCCCTTATAAATTAATGGGAAGAAACCAAATAAGGTCAGATGCGCTACCAGCTCAGAACTTCTGCAGGTGAAGCAGGAAGGTAGCTTCCACCTCGATATTGGGGTAAAAACTCAAAATAAAGGACTGTAAAGGTGTGCTAATGCAGACGGTTACAGTCATATTGTATTCTATATATAAAGTGTTTTCTCATTTTCATTATTAACCATACTGGGTAATATTTAGGTTTGCAGAGTGGAAGCTATTCCATAAACTGGCAGAGCAGAACTCATAGTTCTCCTGCCCTAGCACCCAAAGAACCTCTTTTCAACCTAAGAGTAACCCCACCCAGTTCAGGATGGGCCTACCATCACTGAATTGTCCATGTCAGGACCACCATGCAAAAATGGCAGTACCGGGAGAGAAAATGTAAAAATGCCCCTGACACGAAGAAAAATAAAATCCCTTAGCATTCTGAACATTTATTTTGCTTTTCAGTATATAAACAAAATAAAAATAAAAAATTGGGGTTTGCAGCTGAAAACGAGACTACTGAGTGGAAAAAACACATGGAGACCTTCTCAGTGTTCAAAAGTGCTGAAAGTGCAGTCGCCTCACCGGAGCATGCAGCTTTAACAGAGAGATCCACCATCCACGCCGATGGGGGTGGGAGCTGTAATGTGGTGCAAAATCTTCTACTGGAGGGCGGAAGCATAGCTTATGAAAACTCGGCAGGCTGAGGAATCACTTGCCAAAAAATAAAGGAGTCCCTTAGTGTTTCTTCTAGGACCCTCAATATAAGTTTACAGAGAAACTGGAGCTGAATTTTTCATCAGAAAAATACTGATAATGCATGGATCAATACTTCATTTGGGCAACATTCCAAGGGATTACAAGTTCTCAACCTCACAATGAAGATTAACAGGGGGACTCGTTGTTTGAGGACACATTGCCATATGCTTTATAACACATTCTCTTCCTATTTAGGTTGAGCATAGCAACGTGCAAGCGCTGATTTTCTGACGTGTTAGTACGTATCTGGGCTTTTAACCATGCCCATCACTCGTTAATGGGCTTGCCTTTCAAAAATCCTTTATCATCATTGGTAAATGCTTTATATTTGTCCCTCTTTGGGGCGGTTTGGTTACCGCCTTTGTTACTGCCTTGGGGACCGACCCTATTACATGGCTAATTGTACTTCTGCTGATAACTTTGACTGCAAGCAAACTTCTTTTTCCTTTTGTGTCTCTTCTTAGCGCTCATGGCCGTAGTGGCGCTTTGAATCGGCTTGCTTATATCAACTGATTTCTTTTTATTTTCAGTTTGTGTGGCAAGAAAAGTCCAGTTAGGAATTTTCAACGCAAATAGCTCTAACTTGTTCAAAACAGCGCGTTGCAACAAAAAGGTGAGCTTTGGGAGGAATAAATGATCGGGCGCACTCAGTGTGAGTCACCGTGTTCCACTCTGTACAAAGGCCTCGTTCCTTCCCGATTGCAAGTGTACTTGGAACGGGGAGAGGGGCTTCAGATGTGCTTCAAGGGTTGTTTTTAAATCAGTAAAGCTGAAGAGAAAGACCACAAGAACACCGTGACATGGTGTTTTTGTGTCTGCTCCCATGATTGTGACAGGGGGAAGAAATTATTTACTTCTTCCACATAGTGACAAGATAGCTCAGAGAAATAAGCACTTGCATGAAACAGCTCTGATTTCTGTATAATCTCAATGTGAAGGGTTTGAATGCGGGTAATGCCAATCAAACCTTTTAACCGAGGAAGGCTTTACACTGAGTTGAGTAATATTAATTATTGTGATTTATACTGCTTAGAAATTACAACAACAGTTTTAGGAGCGATATAGAAAGCTACTTATTATATTTTTAAACATTCTTAAAAGGAAAATCATTTCTCTTTGGGCATGTAGAAAACTCTATCAAGCTAGGGCAGAGCCAGTGGTTTTGTATGCAGCTGCTGATGCCCTTTGCACCATGAAGCACGGCGGGTACAGTTGCTTCACTTTTCAATGGGATTAACTGACTCTGTCCCAACCCTTCCGAGTCATGCATCTGACTTCATCATGGAAGTACAAGTATCCAGCCTGTAGAGTGAAACCATCCTAACCCCGCTGGCCTTCAAGCGGCAGCTTTAAGATGAATACTTTCCCCATAGGGCAGTCTGCCTCTGTTTTTTTACGTTCTTTCTTCGTCTCCGGTTGTCATTTTGAGTTCTTTAGACTGATCAGCCCTGGATGTCAGTGTGATGCCGCTGTCCCAAGCGCTCAGTGCAGGTTTGCTTGGCTTCCAGCGTGACGGGGGTCACGCCACCCCAGGTTTACGCACGTTTGAGTCACCATAATAGAGGTATGTCGGGCGTTTCGTTTATTTCACTGAAGGGAAGACAAACCAGAGTTTCATTTGAGGTCCCCACAGACAGCGGAACAGGGCACAAATACATTGGTATTGCAAATGATTTTAAAAGTAGGTGCACGTGGGAATAAAGTGGTGTTGAATATGCGTCTGGATTATGGTGGATAGCAAATACATGATTTTACTGCCACCATAGCATAAAGTGATGCATATGCACCAATGCTGCATGCTGCCCATTCTGAAAAAACAAATTTTCTGTGTGTCCCGCTCCTTCTCCGTGATATATAGGCGCGCATTCATAATACAACCTGTGCACTGTAATGAGCACAGTTCAAATGTTTAAAAAAAAGTTTATGCTCAGATCTGTTGATTGACAATGCTTCATATTATTGCACAAGTTAATTCTATATATTGTATTGGATGTCAGGGCGACTCCCTTCTTATGCGGTACTGATGCAACAGGGAGTTGTGTCTTATAAGGCAGGTGGTAGGGCAGTCTGGGTGATGGAGGTACTGGAATCGTCAAAGTTCAAGACTGTCAAAACCTACACTGCAGGTCACACGCTGATTCTCCGCAGCAGGAGCCCGACCCACTTATCTACCTTGCGTGACATTTACTGCACCTTTAATGTGTGAAGCAAGGTAGCTTATATCTCAACCAAATGGTTAACCAAATGTTTAACCAATGGAACTCCGCAGTATTGTGTGGTAAACATGCTCCTATAAGTTTCATAGAACAATACAACTGGGCACTAAGGGGTTAAAAAGGTTTGGTGCCGAGGACAGGTCTGACGATGAGCGGGTAGTGACAAAGAGGTGGCAGGCCTGCCTGTCTGGTCTTGGGGCTGCCTCTCGGGTCCTGGTGCAGTGCAGAGGAGTAGTCTGTCTTCTCTCTGTCATGCTCTCTCCAGACGGGAAAACCCAGATGTGCCTCGACTCAGCAGCACCCAGCTGTCCGCCTCGGTCCACCTGCTTTCCGGCATCAGGCTGATTACCTTGTCTGCCTTTGTTGTGGCGATGTCCGCATCTGCCTTCACTACTGCCACCAGCAGCACCACGCACAAACACACGCTCCTGGTGCCATACCAGCAATGCACGGGCACCCTTTCCAACCCACAGTAACCAAACATGCATATTACACACACACGTGAGGACTCACAGACAAAGCACCCCCTTGAGCAATCGCATCCACTTGTTTTATGAACACAGATATCAAAGCCCTACCACATGCATGTTTACCAAGGCTGGAATTAGAAACAAAATACTCCAGGAACCCATTTTCTGGGTAAATAGTAGTATTTGTTCAAAAGTGTTTTTTTCAGCTGCCCGTGCCTGTTGTACTGTATGTAGACTCTCTGTTTTTCAGGCGGCTTGACCTTTTAAAGTGGTGTTTTATTTTTTATTTTTGTTGCCGTGACTGTGTGAATTAGCTTTCTAGTTTGTGGCACATGACCTCATAACCCCCCCCTCTTTTCTAAGTAAAAAGGCTACATACATCTTGCAGAGTGTGTTTAGGAGACTGTTTAATCTGTTTCTGTGATATAAATTGTGTTTAGAAACTGTCTGCCTCCCCTGTTTTTTGCCTTAAAAAAGCCACATTTCAGAGTGCGCGACAAGCAGTATTCCAGTGTTTGTTTTTAAACAATCTCTCCCTTACCTGGAAAGTGGACTCTGCTAGCTTGGAAGTGTGGATTCAGCCTGTCTGTATCCAAGGAGATTCTGAATAGAGCAACAGCTGCCTCCTCCCTGCCCACAGGGACTGGACTTAGCTGATTGGCTCTCTGAGTCCCTGGCAACCTGGGCCCTAACCCCCCCACCCCCTACCTGCTCTGGCCCCTTAAGTTTGTGGAGGGAATCCCAAGACAGCCACCTCCCTTTTGTGAACCTCAGCATCCTCCCTGTGTCCTAATACAGCCCAGTGTTCAAGGATTGCTAAAAGACCTAGGTAAGGAGCCCCCAGACATTTTCTGGGTAAATCAATCTCTCCCTTACCTGGAAAGTAGACTCGGCTAGCTTGGAAGTGTGGATTCAGCCTGTCTGTCTCCAAGGAGATTCTGAATAGAGCAGCAGCTGCCTCCTCCCTGCCCACAGGGACTGGACTTCAGTTAACTTGCTCCTTATATAAGTTCCTATTGGTTGTTGCATATGTTGTTGTGATAGGTTGTTGGGGGCTGGTCTTTCCATTGGTTGCTTGTTCCAGGGCTGGGGCAGTGATTGGTGGATAGGGCTGAGATTCTGATTGGTTGCTGGTTCTAGGGCTGGGGCTGGGATTGGTGGTCATTGGTGATTAAGGGTGGGTCTCCCATTAGTTGTTTGAATCAGGGTTAAAAATCTGAGTGGTTAGGGTTAGGACCAGGTTCCTATTGGCCAGTAGGGCTATCTAAGCCTAGGACTCAGAGTGTCTCAGCCTGGGCGTCGAGGACAAAGGCGGAAAGGGCAAGGGCAGTTGCCTGTTTGGGACAGATAGGGACTAGTGCCTAGGGCCAGGAATACTGCCCAATTCTCAATTGACCAGGAATGATTTCAGTCCCTACACATCCGTCAACATGCAAACACATTATCTGCAAAGACATCCAAATCGTGCATCAGAAACTGACCGCAGACAGATTGCAATGTCCCATCAACCAACACAATACCCATTATACAACACATATACACATATCCTCCACAACTACAACAGTCAAACACCTGCATTCTCACAACAAACACTACTCTGTCCACTCCCACTAACACAACCTGCCATCACCCATGCAACACAAAACCACACTATACATTTCTCTCAGCCTTCCAGATACACACTCCCTGTTCATACTAACCAACACTATCCTCTGTTTGCTCCACACAGGCCACCTTTCATTATAACAATGCCCAAACCCAGCCTTCCAACACACAATCTACAAACACCCTTCCCCTCTCTTCACCAATTACACACAACCATACAATCCCCACACTTCACTCCACCACACATTTACCTCTTCCAGGCATCACAACTAACACTAACTCCCCTGACACATATCCATCCCCTCTTACACACCTCATACATTTATCTAAAAAAAACACCAACACCCCCTCTAACACTAAGTCCGCTCACCAGCACTAACTCACATACAAATCCCTCACCAAAAAGAACTGCATCAATATCCCCTCTCACTATTCCACAAAAACAATACAGACCACACACATCAGCACATCAAATCAACACAAACTTTCATTATACTGATCGTCACACCCACTCCCACCTTCAGGACTACACAAGGAATACAAGTCCCGTCCTATCTTTACCCCTATTTTCTCACTCTTCACAAACACCTACCACAAGCACCCCAACCCAGCAACCTTCATTCAACCGCCTCTCCTCCATTGCACAATTTAGAGCCTTACATCATGATCCACATGCTCCTCCACCATCCCAACCCATACTCCATCCGCACTAAACAGATGCAAACAAAATAAACAACACGCCATTCTTAACAACCTCGCATCCCCTTGTCTATTGCATAATAAGACTACCCTACAAAAAACAGTACACTCTTCATGTCTACTTCAGCCACCAAGTTCACCACCCACACACACAGACCCAACAAAATGCCTCCTTAACCAGCTGGAAGAGGAACACTATATTGAAAAGCAAGACTATTGTGAGCCTCACACAGTTATCGCAACCAACAATACACCTGCTTCAAGCTCATATTATACCGCCTACCCTTCTCCTAAACAAAACAACACTACCACTAACACACCTTTTCTAAACTGCCAGCTCATAAATGCTCGATCACTCTCAAAAAACAAGCGCCACATCTACGACCTGCTCACAGACACACAACCTGACTTACTATTCATAACAGAATCTTGGTTGGGAGATGACCTGGCCCCAGTGTTGCACGAAGCCCTTCCTCCGGGCTATCAAACCATCACACAAAACCGTATAGGCAAGAGAGGAGGTGGACTAGCTATTATAGTCAAACAGGCAATAAACCTCAGTAAAACAGATATTTCCATACAAGACTGTGAAGCCCTCCTCACCAGATGCCACCCTACTCCAACTTCCTCCTGTAACTTTCTCATCCTTTACAGACCTCCACCTAACAACTCAACATTCCCAGATACTTTTCTAGATACAGCCTCAAACCTTATTACACTATACTCCAACCTATGCATTCTTGGTGATCTAAACATTTGGTGTGACAAACCCAATATGCCCCATCCAAAAGCTATCACCACTGGCCTAGTCGCATTGAACCTACATCAGATGGTACACAATCCCACACACATCGCTAGACACATCCTATATGTAATTTTTGCTAAGCCTGAATTAGTTACCGTTCATAGCATCACGCCAACCACATGGTCAGACCAACATTGGATAACTTTCTGACATAAAACTCCACAAATCAACACACCCCACAACTACTTACATACATGCACCTATCGAACATAGAGCAAACTCAGTTTTGATGACTTAGAAACACAACGAACAGCCAACACAGATCTAGATACAATTAATTCTGTTCCAAAACTTAATGAATGGATATAGGAAGCTTTTGCTATCCTAATACCACTCAGAAAAACTAAACACGACAAAAGAAAACCAACAGCTTGGAGAAACACAGAACTTAAAAAGATAAAGCAACAAATCAGAAAGTTGCAGCAGACCTGGCTCAAAACAAACAACAGTCAAGACAAACTGCGGCTACACAAACTTAACAGAATATACAAATCATCAATCAAAAAAGCAAAAAAAAAAAAAAAAAAAAAAAAGGTACTACAGAATTCAAAAAGCTAAATCTACAACCAAAGAATTTTATAAAATTCTCAATGAATTTCGAAAACCTACATGCATGGAAGGAAATCATCCCACTACTCAAGATTTCACAAACAAACTGGCAACTCATTACACAACCAAGGCAGACACATTGGACTCCTATTTAAAACTGAAGAAAACCATCAGCACCAACCCCTTTCCTAAAATATCCTCTAAGAATAAACCAACCCAGCCTCTACAGTCCTTCCAACAAATATCCCAAGGTGAATTTATGGATTTGGTCAAAGCAAGCAGGCCTTCCAGTTGCCCTTCTGACCCTTGTCCACCACAAATCTTCAAGAACATTCTTTTATCTACTTCTGCTGCCACACCTGTAAGAAGAATCATCAACAGCTCTTTGACTACAGGAACTTTTCCTGTAGACCTGAAAAAGGGATACATATGACCGCTATTAAAAAAAACAAACCTAGACCCGCAGGACCCCAACAACTACAGACCAATCACAAATGGACCTTTCCTTGGCAAACTGATAGAAAGAGCAGCATTCGCCCAGATGTCATAATTCATTGAAGACAATTCTATACTTTCAGACTTCCAAACTGGATTCCGCCCAGGAAGAGGCACTGAATCAGCACTCATAGCAATCTGGGATGATCTTGAAAACACAGTTGACCGCATTAGAGTTGCTGCACTACTTCTCTTGGACCTCTCGGCTGCCTTTGATACAGTTGACCATGACACCCTAATTCAAAGACTCCACGAAGCCGGCATACAAGGGACTGCTCTCTCCTGGATTACTTGCAATCTTCAAAAAAGATCTAATATCTACTTGCCCCCCATCTCGTCCAAACCCTACCTCACAAAAGCAGGAGTCCCCCAAGGATCAGTTATCCCACCTTTGCTTTTCAACATCTACATGATATCATTACAAGAATTGATTAATGATTTTCATCCCACATGCTACAACTATGCAGATGACACACAAATACTAATTAAATTAGAATGCCCCAAAAACTCAGAAATCTTCAGTTGCCTCAGAGCCGTTAATCAGTGGATGACCTGGAGCCATCTCAAACTAAATACCTCCAAAACAGAAATACTCATATGTGGTGACTGGAAAAGTTATGACCCACTGTGCGTCTGGCCTGACGATCTGGGACCACCTCCTCAATTATCCAAGGAAGTTAAAAACCTTGGAATCACCATGGACCCCAAGTTAACTATGAATGCCCAAGTGGACAAATTAGCACAAACATGCTTCATCACCTTGAAGACTCTACGACACATCTTCCCCCACCTCGGATTTCCACACAAGGTGCAAGCTACTATCTTGCTTGTACTATCCAAACTGGATTATGCCAATGGCCTCTACCATGGATCATCTCTATCTACTATGAAAAAACTACAACGTATTTAGAACTCCGCAGCCAGGCTACTATTACATGTAAAGCCACAAGCCCACATCTCCCCTGCCTTGAGAGCACTACACTGGTTACCCGTTGCCAGAAGATGCCCTTTCAAGCTGCTTTGTATCACCCACAAAGCTATACATGGAACAGGACCGCTTTTTATCAGAAACAAAATAACCAAATACATTCAACAAAGAAACCTCAGCTCAAGATTGGCACCCCGCCTTAGAACACCACCATACAAGAAAAAGACTATAGGTGGTACATCCTTCTCCGTTCAAGCAGCCAAACTATGGAATTCATTACCCCCAACTAGAAGAGCCACAGATAACTTTGTCTTCAGCAAACTACTCAAGAGTTGGCTCTTTCCTTCATAACCACCATTTTCAAACAACTATGGACTGCATATGCCTATGTTGATAAATATTTTTTCTGATTATGTGTATATTTCTAGTTATGTATAGTTCTTTAGAAAATATGTATCGCTACTATGTCATAACAATAAACTACACACACACACACACACACACACACACACACACACACTCTTTAAACCTGTTTAACTAAGTATATTTACCCATGGTTCTAAATATGTATTGTATGTACATATATGTGTGTGTATTCATGTGTGTGTGCCCGTGTGTGTGTATGTATGGATATGGAAAATGTCACATACCCAGTGTACATCTGTTCGTGGCATGAGACGCTGCAGATTCACATGCTGTGCATATCCCGCCATCTAGTGTTGGGCTCGAAGTGTTACAAGTTGTTTTTCTTCGAAGAAGTCTTTTCGAGTCACGAGATCGAGGGACTCCTCCCCTTTCGGCTCCATTGCACATGGGCGTCGACTCCATCTTAGATTGTTTTCCCCGCAGAGGGTGAGGTAGGAGTTGTGTATATAGTAATAGTGCCCATGCAATGGAGTAAGCATGTATGTACATAATGTGACTAAAAGTGATATATTTACAAATTTACAAATGTACAAGTTTATTTTTAGTCAACTTAAACGGCTACAGGCTCCCGGGGAGGTGGGAGGGCGCATGTGAATCTGCAGCGTCTTATGCCACGAACAGATGTACACTGGGTAAGTGACATTTTCCGTTCAATGGCATGTGTAGCTGCAGATACACATGATGTGCATAGACTAGTAAGCAGTTATCTCCCCAAAAGCGGTGGTTCAGCCTGTAGGAGTTGAAGTTGTTTGAAATAATGTCCTTAATACTGCTTGTCCTACTGTGGCTTGCTGTGTTGTTAACACATCCACGCAGTAATGTTTAGTAAATGTATGAGGCGTAGACCATGTGGCTGCCTTACAGATTTCAGTCATTGGTATGTTTCCTAGAAAGGCCATGGTGGCACCCTTCTTTCTAGTGGAGTGTGCCTTTGGTATAATAGGCAGTTCTCTTTTTGCTTTTATATAACAGGTTTGAATACATTTAACTATCCATCTGGCAATGCCTTGTTTGGATATTGGATTACCTGTATGATGTTTTTGGAAAGCTACAAACAATTGTTTTGCGAATTTGTTTGGTTCTATCAATGTAGTACATTAGTGCCCTTTTAATGTCTAATGTATGTAATGCTCTCTCAGCTACAGAATCTGGTTCTGGGAAGAACACTGGGAGTTCCACTGTTTGATTTAAGTGGAACAGTGATATGACATTAGGCAAGAATTTGGGATTCGTGCGTAGAACTACTTTATGTTTGTGTGTGTGTCAACAGAAGCTTTATTCGATCAATGATCATCAAAGCAGTACATAATCAATATCATCATAAATAAAAATATAAAATACAATTCCATCCCAAAAGCATAAAACCAGATGGTAACACCACCTAAAAAATAAATAAATACAAATCCTAAAATCATATTATTATGTAAAAAGATCCCCTCCACTGGCTGACTTAACGGAAAAGACTCGTTCATCGGTTTTACTAATATAAAAGTTCCTTATACGCCATGCTGACAATAAATATTTACTAACAGAATATATTAGCATTTTGGTAGTATCGCTTTTTAAAATCCTCAATGCTACTGCACATTCCCTTTTCTCGGCAAAGGTCACGGATCCACTTAGACCTAGGAACTTTGTATGCAGGGCAAAAAAACAAAGTGCACCATTGATTCAGAGGTGTTACCACACACAGGGCAAATATCATTAGTCGCATTTGAATCCCATCTGCGCACTACAGTCTTCAATGGTAAAGTCCCAAAGCGAAATCTAGCATATAGGCTTTTGCCAAGAATGTCAGGTATAACGTCTAGATAAGATTCAAACCTTGGGTACCATTTAATATCAATAAATGAATTGGTTAGACGACCGCATGATTTATGGTTGATAACATCATTCCTCAAATAAGACCAATAGACACGCTTCAATGCTTGGAGATGGACTTTCTCAAGTTTGTGGGGGTTCTCCCAGTAATCTCCTAACCCCAACATCTTGAGCCAGGTGGATACATGCTTAACCCACGGAATAGAAGCTGAATTGGTACATGTTAGCAAATCTAGGAGTGAGGCTTTATAGACGACTAATTCAGGAACGGTCCATAGCCTGACCCAGTACAACAATGGTCTTAAGTTTATCAGGTCGGCTATCCGTTTTATGTCCAAGTCTAAAAACAAGGGGATCAGAGGTGTACTAGGGGGACAAGCACAAAGGGCCCTTGTAAAGCTATTCTCCCCTAGGGTAAGCTTGTTGGTATCAAGAAAGCCCCATATTTCCGCACCATATACAGCAGCTCCCTGAGCCTTTGCTACATAGAACTTAATAGCTGGGGAGACCATTTTTGTAGAGGTACTCCTATAAAAACGCAGGATAGATGCTGCACTGTGCTGGAGAAGGCCAGTGCTTTTATTAATCTGTTCTTCCCAATGTAAGTTGTCGGTTATCCTTACTCCTAGGTAATCTATGGAACTGACCTTAGTCAGGGAATCACCTTTTAAATTGATTGTACACTTCTTCTGTTTCCCAGAGCGCAGAACCATTAGCTTCGTTTTCTTGGGATTTAGCTCTAGTCCATAATCCTGGCAGAATGCACTAAACCTATCAATGAGAATTTGCAAACCCATAGGCGTCTTTGAAATTAAAAGCGAATCATCGGCGAAGAGAAGTATGGACATTTTTTTGGGTCCCCAGAGTAGGGGCATCGCTCTGGCAGGCCATCATAGCCTGTACCACCTCAAAACAAGATCGGTGCCAACACACATCCCTGGCGAACACCCCTATTTTTGGGGATTTTATCGGTCAGTTCGCCTAGGTTGCCCCAACGGACTTGCGCATAGGTTCCTTCATGCAAACGCTTTAGTAAGGAGACTAGATTACTGGGGACCCCTATTCTGTGTAAGACTACCCACAACTTCTCCCTTGGAACCAGGTCGAAGGCTGATTTCAAGTCGACAAATACAACGTATAATGGCTGATTGGCAAGAACAGTGTATTTCCAATACAATACAGCCAGCGTAAAGACCTGGTCCACTGTACTAATTCTAGGTCGAAAACCTGCCTGAAGGGGAGATAATACCTTGTGTTCCTTGGCCCATTGCATTAATCTGCCAAGAAGTTGTTTGGCAAAAATCTTTTGCAGGTTGTCTATGAGACTAATCGGCCTGTAGTTTACTGGTAGATTTGCATTACCCTTTTTATGGATAGGTATAATCTCTGCACCCTTCCAGGTTGATGGAATTTGCCCTCCTTCAGAAATTTTATTGGAGAGTGCATTAATATACCAACCCCCATATAAAGGGTTCCGATCTATAGAGATCCCCTGGAATCATATCGGGTCCTGGGGCTTTCCCAGGTTTTAGCGAGCGAATTGCCACTAAGGTTTCTTCAATGGAGAAACTAATGGGGACCTCAGTATCTATGGGACCCCTTCCCAATAAAGCAGATGAAAGTACAATATCTTGCGAAAAACCGGGCTCTTTTCTCTCGTCATGATTTATGGGAGTCTCTGGGTATCAATTTTGCCATAGAGGCAAGAAAAGTGATCCACACAACTTTCTGGTTGGATATGATTCATAATGGTAGTTCTACCCCCTTGCTCTCTTTTAGCTAGAAGTTCCCAGAATAAGCTATTGTTTTTAGATTCAGTTGCATTGAACAACTCCTGCCAGATTGAGTCCTCCCAGATTTTTTTAGCTCGTGAGATGGACTCCTTGTATTTGCTTTATGTTTGTGTATCTGTATAAAGGGTTCTTGTATGGTAAAGGCTTGTATTTGTGGACTATTAGTGGTTGAAATGCTTTCAACGCTAGAAACACTGCTAGTAGTTCTAACTGATTTATATGAAGTTGTTTTTGTTGAGTGTCCCATTGTCCCTGGATGCTGTGTTGGTTGAGGTGTGCTCCCCACCCTACCATGGAAGCATCTGTTATGATCACGTATTGAGGCACTGGGTCTTGGAAAGGCCGCCCTTGGTTTAAGTTTATAGTATTCCACCATTGAAGCGAGGTGTATGTTTGGCGGTCTATCAACACTAGATCTTGAAGTTGACCCTGTGCTTGTGACCATTGTGTTGCTAGGCACCGTTGTAAGGGCCGCATGTGTAATCTTGCGTTTGGGACAATGGCTATGCATGAGGACATCATGCCTAGAAGTTTCATTATTAATTTTACCGGTAACCTTTGGTTTGGGTGCATGCTTTGTATTACGTTTTGGAATGCTTGTACCCTTTGTGGACTTGGAGTGGCAATCCTTTTTTTTGTGTTGATTGTTGCTCCCAAGTACTGTTGTATTTGACACGGCTGTAAGTGTGATTTGTGGTAGTTCAGTGAAAACCCTAGTTTGTGAAGGGTTTCTATGACGTATTTTGTGTGTTGAGAACACTGTTCTTGCATATTGGTTTTGATTAACCAATCGTCCAGATACGGGAATACATGTATGTGCTGTCTTCTGACATGGGCTGCCACTACTGCAAGGCATTTTGTAAAGACTCTTGGCGCTGTTGTTATCCCGAATGGCAACACTTTGAATTGGTGATGTACCCCTTGGATTACAAATCTTAAGTATTTTCTGTGCGAAGGATGTATGGGTATATGGAAATACGCATCCTTGAGATCTAATGTCGTCATGTAGTCTTGTTGTTTGAGCAAGGGGATGACGTCTTGAAGTGTCACCATGTGAAAGTGATCTGATTTGATGTGAAGATTTAGGGCCTCATTACAACATTGTCACCATGTGAAAGTGATCTGATTTGATGTAAAGATTTAGGGCCTCATTACAACATTGGCGTCCCATTTGGACATCCCCGCTGGGCCGCAACATGGGAGCCGGCTTCAAATGGAGCCGGCGGTGTTGCAGCCGTGCGACGGGTGCAGTTGCACCCGTCGCGCTTTTCACTGTCTGCACAGCAGACAGTGAAAAGCCGCATGGGGCCCTGTCAGGGGGCCCCACGACTCCCCATACCGCCAGCCTTTTCCTGGCGGTTCAGACCGCCAGAAAAAGGCTGGCGGTCGGGGACTCGTAATCCCCTGGGCAGCGCTACAACCGCCGGGGCCATTGTGGTGGAAAACCGCCGGCCCCGGCAGTGCGACCGCTGCGCTAACGCCGTGGTCAAAATACGCCGGGAGGCACCGCCAGCCTGTTGGCGGTGCTCCCGTCGTTTTGGCCCTGGCGTTGTAATACCACCAGGGTCATAATGACCACCTTAGTGTTCTGAGATCTAATATGGGTCTTAAGAGTTTTGTCCTTTTTGGGTATGAGAAAGTACAGGGAGTAAACACCTGTTCCTTTCTGATGATTTGGTACTAGTTCTATTGCATCTTTTTGCAGCAATGCTTGGACCTCTATTTGTAATAGATCCATGTGTTGTTTGGACATGCTGTGTGTTCTTGGAGGCACGTTTGTTGGGAATTGTAGGAATTCTATGCAATAACCATGTTGGATAATGGCTAGGACCCACGAGTCTGTTGTTATTTCTTCCCAGTTTTGGTAAAAATCTGTTAGTCTCCCCCCCACTGGTGTTATGTGTTGGGGATTTATGACACTGAAGTCACTGTTTATTTTGAGGGGTCTTTGGACTTTGGAACTTTCCTCTAGTTTTTGGGAACTGTCCACCTCTGTATTGTCCCCGAAAGCTTCCCCTCTGATACTGGCTCTGGTATGTGGGTCTGGTTTGTGAGGTTGAGGGTTCTGTGGTTTGGCCCCGAAACCCACCTCTAAATTGTGTTTTCCGCAATGTGCCTCTGCTCTGTGGGGAGTACAGCGGCGCCCATGGCTTTGGCCGTATCTGTGTCCTTTTTCAGCTTTTCTATAGCAGTGTCCACTTCCGGCCCAAACAACTGCTGTCCGTTAAAAGGCATATCAAGCACCGCCTGTTGGATGTTGGGCTTGAATCCGGAGGTGCGTAGCCATGCGTGTCTCCGAATAGTGACCGCTGTATTTACAGTTCTTGCAGCTGTGTCTGCTGCATCCATTGCTGATCGTATCTGGTTATTCGAGATACTTTGGCCCTCTTCCACCACTTGTTGTGCACGCTTTTGGAACTCTTTGGGCAGATGTTCTATGAAGTGTTGCATTTCGTCCCAATGAGCTCTATCATATCTTGACAGCAAAGCTTGTGAATTGGCAATGCGCCATTGATTGGCTGCTTGTGCTGCAACTCTTTTCCCCGCTGCGTCAAACTTGCGACTTTCCTTGTCGGGTGGTGGTGCATCTCCAGAGGTGTGTGAATTCGCCCTTTTACGTGCTGCGCCTACTACTACTGAGTCAGGTGTCAGTTGCTGCGTGATATACAGAGGGTCTGTTGGGGGAGGCTTGTACTTTTTCTCCACCCTAGGAGTGATGGCCCTGCCTTTTACGGGCTCTTGAAATACTTGCTTAGCGTGTTTCAACATTCCTGGTAACATTGGAAGACTCTTGTACTGACTATGTGTTGACGACAGAGTATTAAACAAAAAGTAATCTTCAATCGGTTCAGCGTGCAGTGTCACATTATGAAAAGCAGCTGCTCTGGACACCACCTGGGTGTAAGCAGTACTGTCTTCAGGTGGTGATGGTCTTACTGGGTAACAGTCGGGACTATTATCTGATACAGGCGCATCATAAAGATCCGATGCATCTGGGTCATCTTGGCTCATCCCTGTGTGCGTTGGAGACTGCATCATAGGTGGGGTAGCCATTGGTGATGGTTGTGGTGAGCGTTGTGGTGATGGTAGCGGAGTTACTTGTTTTGCCACCTTTGCCTGTGGTTGTTTATCTTTATCTTGGAAAGCAAGTTTCCTTTTCACCTTTTCATCCGTATAGGAGGGAGAGTTCTTATTTTTCCTGTTTCCTTTTGAATGTGGAGCCTTCTCTGTGTGTAATCTGGCTCCCCTGCTTCTAGCTCTTGTCCGAATTTATGGCTTTGCATTTGTGCGGAAAGGCCTTGTTCCTCAGTGTAGGAACTTGTTTTCGGCTCCAAAGCCGGATGTTTCGGTATCGAAACCTTTTCAACCGTCTTTTTTGGCTCCGAAACCACTTTTTTGGGTTTCGGTGTTCCGATATCTTGGTGACGACTCATCTCGGTGCCGGTATCTCGATGTCGAGATTGCTCTGAACCAGTGTCTCGGTGCCGAGTCTGTTCTATGCCGGTATCTCGACCGGAGCCGGATGACTTCGACACATGTGTGCCCTTTTTCGGTGCCGATGGATGGTCACCGAGTTTTCGGGTTAAGCCATGGCCTGCCGGCGGTGGCGTCCCCTGGGCTTTCATGGTTTTTACGTGAGTTTTGGCCAGGGCTGTTTTACTCACGGTTTTCGGCGTCTGTTCTGTTTCGGCCTCATCTGAGTCAACAATGGAGAAGGTTTCTTCTTCCTCCAAGTCGTGGTGTCCTGACGGTGCCGACGCCATTTGAAGCCTTCTTGCTCTCCGGTCCCTCAGCGTTTTCCTCGACCAAAACGCTAGACAGGCCTCGCAAGTATCCTCTTTGTGTTCTGGAGACAAACACAAATTACAGCCCAAATGTTGATCTGTGTAAGGATACTTGTTGTGGCATTCGGGGCAGAAGCGGAATGGGGTCCGTTCCATTAGCCTTGAAGACGCACATGGCCAGGCTGACCAGGCCCCGCCGGGGAATCAAAACCCCGAAGGGCCACCGGAGCAATTCAAAATTCGGTGTCGATCTGCGTTAACTAACCCGATACCGAATGCAAACAATACCGTCGAATTTTCCGAGATTTAACCAACTTTCCGAACCGAAACACGGAGCGAAGAGGAACACGTCCGAACCCGATGGCGGAAAGAAAACAATCTAAGATGGAGTCGACGCCCATGCGCAATGGAGCCGAAAGGGGAGGAGTCCCTCGATCTCGTGACTCGAAAAGACTTCTTCGAAGACAAACAACTTGTAACACTCCGAGCCCAACACTAGATGGCGCGATATGCACAGCATGTGTATCTGCAGCTACACATGCCATTGAATATATATATATATATATATGTATGTATGTATGTATGTATGTATGCATGTATGTATGTGTGTATGTTGTTTCTGTGCTTTGCATGTTCGTTGGTCATGCCTGGCTCCTGGGTGGGTTGTTATATACTAGATATCTATGAATCCCTGCTCTCATCTTATATTACACTTATCTACCCATCATATGTCATGTCTCCATCAATCTATCCTCCATTCCCACTCTGACTCATCCCAAATCCATTCTACTACTTTCATCTCCTAAATAACTCTGCCTAAGCTCTTCCCTCCGCTTCCACATCTAACTCACCAAACCTCACTTTACTACCATGACCTCCCAAACAACCCCACTAAATTCGCCCTCATGTATCTCACTCTGCTACTATGATCTCCCTGACCCCTTCCACAGACTCTTGCCTCCTCCATCCTCCTTTACTCATCCCAAGCCTAAATCCTATTACCATATACTCCCAATTAACACTTCTGGATTCTTTCCTCCTCCACCCCTCCATTACTCCCCAGTCAATCTAACTAACAAACTCTCCTATCTGCGGCTCAAATTAACTCATAATAATACTAAAACTGTACTCATATTTCCCAATACTAATCCATCACTAATTCTTGTTGGGTTCCGGAGTAGAGTGCTACTCCCGAAAATCGCTTCGACTATTACAAATTACAATTACAATTAATTGAGGTTCAAGGTGTGGCAGAGGAAAGGGGGGTGGAGTCATTTGCTGCAAAGAAACTGACAACAAGGATGTGTGACAATAAATCTGTTCTAGATTACTTAATTGATCCCAAAGGGGCTGCATTTTGAAATATCTCACAGGATTGAGACACCAACTAGGCACAAAGATCATCATGTGCCCAGCAATTCTGCAGCCATTATAATAGTGGTAAGGTAACTCTAGTTGTTAACCCAGTTCTGGACCAGTGCTGTGTTTTGTCAACACACAGTTTTGACTTACAAAGTAGCCACCACATGACATAACATGCTGGTCACGGATTGATATTTTATGTAGAGAGGCAAGTGGGCTACTGCTTTTGATGCTGAAATCATTTGTTACCAGATAATTAAAAGTTGGCAGTCTTCTAATGTAGCACAATGATGTATTTATCTGCATCAAGGAGCTGCATGCAAACTGTAAGTCCTATGTCTCGATCCTTATTGTTAGGTCAAGTGCGCAAGTGCTCTGACGTGTTGTAATCTAAAGCACCATCAAAGTCTCGAGCAGCACCCATGACACCCTCAACCTCGCCAAGCACCTCCACTTCAAAATCCACATCAACGCCAACACCACCCTCAAAGGAACTCTGATCTACAGACCCACAGGCCCCCGTTCTCAATTCTGCGACATCATTGCTGACATCGTCAGTGCCAACGCCCTCGACTCCACAGAATACATCCTCCTCAGCGACATGAACTTCCACCTAGAAAACAACAACGACGCCAACACCACCAACCTTCTGGACAACCTCGCCAACCTCGGCCTCAAACAACTCGTCACTTCACCCACCCACTCCGCAGGCCACACACTCGATCCAGTCTTCTCAGCCAGCAACCACGTCTCCATCAGCCACACCACCGAACTGATGGACAGACCACCGCTGCATCCACTTCTCCTACCAAAAACCAGTCACCCACCACCACCGCACACAACCCCCCCGGCGCAACTGGAGCAAAATATTAACGGATCAACCGATTTACACTCTCGCCTGAGCCCCACCCCCTGGGACCCCGGACCCCAACACAGCCACCACCAACCTGCATCGCTGGATAGAAGACTGCGCCAAAACCCTCGCACCGCTCAAAAAAAAAAAAAGAAAACACCCTCCACAGAATCAAGGCCAGCTGGTTCACCCCAGACCTACAGGAATCCAAACGGCTATGCCGCAGAATGGGAAAAACCTGGCACCTTGAACCTACCAACTCCAACCACATCGCTTTCAAGGATGCCATACGCAAACATCACCAACTGATCCGCACCACCAAAAGGACCCACTTCAAAAACCGCATTGACACCAACACTCACAACAGTAAAGAGCTCTTCGGCATCAAAGAACTCTCCAAACCCAGTACCTGCTCCAACGAACCCCCGCCATCACAGGAGTTCTGCAACTCACTCGCAACCCACTTCTGCCAAAAGATAGAAGAAATCCACAACAGCTTCAACCCCCAGACCCACCAGCTGACTACAAACACCCACGAACCCAATGCCCTAAGCAACACCCAACTCCTCCACACCTGGACCCCCGTCAACAAAGAAAACACTGCCAACACCATGGCCTCCATCCACTCCGGATCACCATCGGACCCCTGCCCACACCATATCTTCAATAAAGCATACATCATCATCGCTCCCCACCTCTGCAACACCATCAACGGTTCCTTCGAGTCAGCCACCTTCCCAGAAAGTTGGAAGCACGCAGAAGTCAATGCCCTGCTGAAGAAGCCCAAGGCAGACCCAGACGACCCCAAGAACTACTGTCCGATCTCCCTCCTCCCATTCCCAGCCAAAGTCATCAAAAAAATCATGAACAGCCAATTATTCCAGTTCCTTGAAGACAGCAAGGCACTCAACACCTCCCAATCCAGATTCCGCAAAAACCACAGCACTGAGACCACACTCATTGCTGCCACAGATTACATCAGGACCATGCTCGACAAAGGAGAAACAGCAGCACTCATCCTCCGGGACCTCTCTGCAGCCTTCGACACGGTATGTCATCACACTCTCTGCACACGCCTCCACAACACCGGAATCCGCGATGAGGCACTCGACTGGATCTCATCATTTCTCGCAGGCAGAACCCAGAGAGTCCGCCTTCCACTGTTCCTATCAGAAGCCTCCAGTATCATCTGTGGCGTCCCCCAAGGATCATCGCTCAGTCCCACGCTCTTCAACGTTTACATGGCCCCACTCTCCAACATCGCACGAACACACCACATCAACACAGTCTCCTACGCAGACGACACTCAGCTAATCCTCTCCCTCATGAAAGACCCTAAAACTGCAAAGAACAACCTCCACAATGGACTTCACGCCATCGCCAACTGGATGGAATCTAGCCGCCTCAAGTTAAACACCGACAAGACAGAGATTCTCATCTTTGGCACCAACCCCTCAGCATGGAACGACTCCTGGTGGCCCACCTCCCTAGGATCCACACCCTCACCCACCACCCACTCACGTAACCTGGGATTCATCTTGGATTCCACACTCAGCATGACTCAGCAGGTCAACGCCATCTCCTCTTCTTGCTACAACACTCTCTACATGCTGCGCAAAATCTTCAAGTGGATTCCCGTCTAAACCAGGAAAACTGTCACCCACGCCCTGGTCAGCAGCCGATTGGACTACGGAAATGCCTTATATGCAGGAACAACAACCAAACTCCAAACAACGCATCTGCCCGCCTCATTCTTGACGTCCCACGCCGCAACCACATCACCCCCCACCTCAGAGACCTACACTGGCTACTAGTATCAAACAGGATCACCTTCAAACTCCTCACCCACGCACACAAAGCCCTCCACAACACAGGCCCAGCCTACCTCAACGAAAGACTCACCTTCCACACCCCCACCCGCAATCTCCGCTCCGCCAGTCTCGTCCTCGCCTCCATCCCCCGCACCACCGCCAGAGGCAGATCCTTCTCCCACCTAGCCGCCAAGACCTGGAACTCCCTACCGCTCCACCTTTGACAGGCCCAAGACTTCTTGACTTTCAGAAAACGCCTCAAGACATGGCTTTACGACCCTCCCCCCCAGCGCCTTAAGACCCTAACGGGTGATTAGTGCACTTTATAAATACTTTGATTGATTGATCTATCTGTGGGCTTTTAACCACGCACACCGCACACCCATCACATCACTCGTTCATGGGCTGGCTTTTTAAAAATACTTTATCATTGGTAAATGCTTTACGTTTTTCCTCCTTGGGGCAGTTTTGTTACTGCCTTGGCCATGGACCCGGTTACATGGATAATTGCATGTTTGCTGATACGTTTGACTGAGAGCGAACTTCTTTTTTCTTTTGTGTCTCTCCTTCGCGGTTATGTTCATTGCAGCCGTGATGCTTTTAATCCGCTTGCTTATGTCAACTGTTTTACTTTTCATTTTCAATTTATGTGGCAAGAAAAGTCCAGTTAGGAATTTACAACGCTAATAGCTCCCACACGAGCAAGCGCAAGACCCACTGCATTGCAAATGCTAGTTTTCCATCTGTGACTTCCTGCAGGTTTTACTTCCAAATTTTGTGAAGGGGAAAAAGAAAGAGGTTTATGGTTTAAACGTACAACTTGTAGGCCGGTAACTTTTTAGTGGCCAAATCATGAATTACGGACCACTCAAAATGAGGCAATGGTGTACTTAAACGTTTTACACATTGGGGCATGGGTTGGTGAGGGGAATCGAGCAGCTGACCGCCTTGGTCCTCTAACATGACCTCTGCTGTCATCCGCTGACGTGAGCACCCTGTGACCAGGAAATGCAGTGGATGAAATGTGTAGTGGTGGGAGCCAACGCTGACCCAAAGGAGAATAGAGATACTGGTGCTCTGTGACAAAGGAGAGGAAAGTGGCCTGTACACAAGAGAGGGCAAAGCACACCACATAGATGCCATCTTAGTTGTCTGGTGGGTAGCACCAACAACTGATGGAAGAGGCAGAAGATTTTGCGTTCAACAGAGGGTGTAATATTGACCTGTGACGGAGAACGCCGGAGAGAAAGTAAAGAAGGCCACGGCTAATGCTTGAAGGTGCAATGGGGAAACGGTAGCTGATCAGTGGTCTGCTCCTATGAGTGGCAGCAACAAGAGGTTCTGAAGGGTGGGGATGTGAGCAAGGTACAAAGAAGCAGCATTTTTAACACCTAAAGAGGAACTTTAATATGGAAAGGAATCATCAAGGGGTGCCTAAATTACAGAGGGCCTGCACAACATATGGGATGAGCATGCCCCATTCTCCCAAGGGGGAAAAAAGAGAGCTAGTTGATCAACTCCCTCTGAAGGGTACTGGATTAAACTCCAGAGAGGGAAGAGCTGAGGTCAGTGAGTTCAGTAAGGTGCTCAACTGCCCCAAATTAGGCAGATTATTGCATGCTGTTGGGAATACCCTATATTTGGCAAGCGAGCAACAGTGGAGTGTACTCTTGAAGAACCATGGTGCAGTTATTATGTTACCGGCTTTGAGGCCTGGAGTAACTCAAAAGGTGAAGCCACTAGAACACATAGCTTGCTTTGGCCCAAGCAGTGTTTTGAGTAACACATGGCAATAGGTACCTATAAGTGTGTGATGACTTTCCTGGGCTCAGGGGGGCTTTAGAGCTTGGTCCCGAATAAGCAAACCAGTAGCTGCATAGCATTTGTTGCACATTAATAGAGGTGAAAGATATCTCACTTTGGAAATTGGCTGAGAGGGAAATGGTGGTGTTGTTGATGAAGGGGGACACCCAAACTTCCCAAAGTTAGAAGGAGAACCACAGGTGCTTCTGCTGTGAAAAGGTTAATCTTTTTAATCGTGTGAAATAAGTGTGAGGAGTGAATATCTCACCTGAAGCACACAGTGAAATGCTTACAAATATCTGTTACCAAAGAGACTACCAAACATCACTGGCAGGGTAGTTTTCCCTGAGGAGGCCTTTAGGAGGAACGAACGGTGAATATCAGCCATAAAGGCTTTGTGCAGGAGTAAAGAGAAGATAAAGCTCTCCATCAAAGAGATATTGGCAGCCATGAGCTTCGAGAAAGAATAAGAGGAACCCAAAGTGGGCTTGTCACAACCATTCTTTAAAGGAATGTGAATGTGATACTGCAGCCGTTGATCTTTTAAGCATTCCTACAGCACTTTCTAAAGGAGAGTGCATGAGGAGTAGGTAGTTTGGGAACAGATTTGAAACCCTCCTATCAATAATTCAGGAGCAACCTACGGTCCCTGGAAAACCAAGTAGATGACTTGGAAAGTATGGCTGATGATTAATCTGAAAGGTTGTCACTAATGATGCATGGTGTTCCACTCCTCATGGTAAGAAATACAAACAGTTGTTAGTGAAACTGGGGGGCCCTAAAATAGATCCAGATGTAATAATATTTGCATCAGATGTGTGCCAAGATGAGTGGTAGGACATTCAGGTCTACGTATATTGAATATTGGTGGTTAATTAATCACAAAAATTGCTGGGCCTAGGACCAAGGAAAGTTAGCTCCTGCCTCCCTGGTTTCTTGGCCAGAGTTCGTAGTTTGATGGCTATAGTTCAAATCAAAGATTTAATTAGCTCTGATGGTCATAAGGTCCACATATTCCAGGACTTGGCAGACACACACTTTAACTTCATGGAGTTTCTCTCTAAAGTTAGTATGCCATATCCTCTGGGGGATGTACAATGTTTACTTTCTTCTTATTTGGAATGGGGAGTGGATCCTGCGCCTTTAGTGGAGCTAAAAACCTTTTGGGCCTGACACATGATGGAGAGGAGCAGAGGCCTGTAATTCAAAGGAAAGAGAAGCAAGAACAGACATATTAGCAGAGGTTTGAGTGTTCCAACAATCACTATGTACCATAGCCACTAAAAAGACCAAGCAAGATGTCTAAAAGCGTGACAATAAGGTGCTGGAGTGGATGAAGAGGCAACAAAGAAAGTGAGCTTGGATTTGGCTAACTTTAGAATCTTAATTCTTGATCGCCCTAGAGCAGTATGCGAAAGATCAGAAATCACACCATGCTGGCCACTGAAGGGGGGCAGATCGAAGAGCACTTTGATGCATGGATGGGTAACAAATCCATAGAAGGGGAGGAGAGAGAGTTCAGGCAAAGGATTGGGCGATCCGTTTTTTCTTGTTATAATAGTACTAGTTCTCTGAATTCAACTTTACTCTCCATACACTAGGGGTGTTCAGCAAGTGTTATTAAGGATAGCTAGCCTCCTAGATTATTTCAGGATGTCAGAACAGTATACTAACACTGTGAAACTTAACACCCACCATATAACTGTTCAGCCAGCATCTCTTTTTTATGGGTCATTCATTGGTTTATAAGGTCTATGTAATTGTTGGTCTGCTTTAAAGGTCAATGATCAAATCTCTTTTGCTGCTGCCATTGTTCATCACTTTACACCACAGTTTATAGTCAGGGCGACAATCTTGTTTCCAGTAAACTGCAATATGACATTCTGCCACTATGAAGCCAAGTGCTACAATTTGGTATTTCATGCACATTAGTTTGGGCATGGGTGTAAATTTATGATACACTGCATCAGTCAGCAATATCATACCTCCCACCACATTTTTTGAGTTTTCTTTAACAACTTCATGCCTAAAATAATTTAATTACACAGCATGTCCATGTCATGTGATGTAGATTTGCCATCTCCACCCGACAACAAGGCCACACCCTGTAATGAGCAGGGTATCTGTTATCAAGGACTACAGATGTAAGACAGGAATGGCACATGCATTTAAAATGTGCAATAACCTAGTGGTGTACAAGCTTTTTTGGGTAATTTAGGGTCTGCTGTACCAAAGGAGTTTCCCCATTATGAGTCTATTTAGAAATGTGTTAGAACCTCAGGGCCTTAGTGCTTTCTCCCAATCTGATTTTGATATGTGCAATTCATAGTCTCTTTCTTACTTAACTTTAATAAGCAGCTAAGACCTCTGGCAGTCACTACAAGTGCCTTTGTAATGTAGAAAACGTGACTGGCAGTGATCAATACAAATATTTCTATGAGTGTTTCAGATTCCTGTGACCTACCTGGAAATCCCTCCAATATATTATGTGCAGCTCCAGAGAGTTATGTCTAAATAGTGTTCCGCACAGACTCCCAATTGTGTTTTAGTTTCCTTAAAAGGACAGAGCTTTGTACACGATATATATCTTCCATAATTGGGCATCTAACATCTATCAATTTGGCTCTCTTGGCTTATGGCTAAATCTTTTAAGAATCATTCATTCACTAGAAGGGTGCATTTTATAGCAAAGCTAGTATTCTTCCCCACTGATCTAAATGCCCAGTCCCATACTAGGGACACCAGTGAATCCAACTGGGATATCTCTTGACATACCTTCACTGGAGCGAGAAACTATTTTATTCCATAACAGCACAGCATAGACCTAACACACTGCTCTCTCTACCTGGTACACCAGCAATCCTCGCTGGGTGATACTACAGTGGAGATGCAAGCCAATCATTTACTGTACGCAGCACACTCAGTCCATCTCTCTAGAGGAGCTTCCATGTATCTAGTTTGACACTAGGGTGAGCTCTTACTCACTATAAAGTAGTGAACAGGCTACCTAAGACAAAATGTTCCTTATCAATGCTATTATACACATTATTAAGATACAAAGCCTAGACCAGAACAAAAATGAGTTACACAGGCTCAACAATACAACTCCTATATTTAATTCTAGACACGTCTTCCTTTCATGAGTGAACTTCTTTTTGAGATCTTACAGATCTATGAACTGCCACTCTAACCCAAGGTTAGGCAGTTTGCCAGGATCCACACATGCCAGTGTCCCACAAGGATATAACAAAGACTTCAACTAATTTAGCAAAAGGCCCAAATCAACTGGTAAATACAGCATATCATCAGCGCAGAAGGAGACAGGTTGCAGAGTTCCACCAACCCTTAGCCTCCATTGTCTCAACTCTATATCCAAAACAACAGCCAAAGATTATTGTACTAGGGAAGGAGGAGTGACAATGGACAGCTCTGATGGGCAACACAGCCCCTAGTCCATTTTCAGGTAGTTCCACCCCTGTTTCACTCAAGCTTGTTGGTTGGAATATAATAGTTTTATATGTCCCAACATATAAGGGCAAAAAACATTAAAATTCCTGAAAGCAAAGTCACCTACCAACGTGACTAAGGCTTTCTAGAGAAGCCAGTCCACATTTACCTCCAGTCATATTTATGGAATAGTTTACATGAACAAATCAGCACAAGCTGGTTATGAAGTTCCATCCTGGGGTAAAGCCTGACTGATCAGGATAGATTAGTTCTATGACTAAATTTTGTAGAGGTTTGGCTTTATCTCCAGTTATTTTTGTATGCAGTGTCAACACTGAATGTGGTCTATAGGATCCAAAATCTACTGGATAATTTCTGGGCTTATGCCTGGATAGTCAGTACATAATTGGACTGCAAGTTCACTTGTAGCTTGCATCTTTGCCTTCTTCATATGTTGAAGTGTAGATTCCTCTCTAGCTGAAGGGCTTTCCAACAAACCTAATTTTTCACTTTGAGAGTCAGTTTTACTAATTGTCCACCTCTCAAATAGTTGCTGATTTCATCTGAGTCCAGGATTTCTTGTAAAATCTATTTAAGTATGAAAAACAAAGTTTACCGCTAACTGTGTACAGGAGGGTTTGCTTTGTTGATCAATAATGCAAACAGGTTGGTTTTGCACCTGCAGTGATAACAAGGAAATCATTTTCCCGTAGTGTTGCCTTTCGATGCATTTTTATCAGAAAGACAAGCTGGAGAATTTGTCACTTAGAAGGATGGACACTATTATATTCCAGTTTTACAATTATCCTCTTCGAGTCTACAATGTCACCTCTCACTTTTTGACTCGCCCCTATAAACATTTTATTACTAAAGGATCCCCTAAGAGTCACCTTCACTGCTTCCCATTCAATCAGTCTTGTAGAAGCAATACCCCAATTATTATCAATGTTCCAGAAACTCTTTTCTGCTAGGAGTTTCCATGTTGGAATCCTGGGTCTGCTATTGTGCCACTGGTATAATAGGCTATGAGCATAATGATTAGACAATATCCCACTAAAGTACTGTGAGTCAGTGCATCCACCAGAAATACTCTTGCTGACTACTGATATGTATTCTATCCCACTAAGTAAAAGGAATATATGCTAATTAAAGGGAATACACTAGGTCTCTGGCAAGACGCATCCTCCACAAATGTCACAAACTGTGTATAGAATCATTCAACTGTTGAACCAAGTGGGGCACAGGACCTATTTTTTCTGGTATCTATACAGCATACCACATATCACAATATTAGAATCTCCCATGTGTCCGTCCAGTGGGGTACCACTCTCAGACGTTTAGGGAACCATGTCACATGCAGAATATCAGGAGCATACACATTTAGTAGGCAAATTGCCTGTCCATTTCAGGAGGATTCTACTAGGACAAATCTACCCTCAATGTTCCTAAATGGTAACCAGTTTTTTCTTAAAGGGACCGTGGCATCAATCAAAGAGGTAGCTTCCCCACAGTCGGTTAGGTGTGATGAGTAATACGTTGAGCCGTCCATTTTTTAGCTAGTTGCCCATATTATTATATTACATTGCATCTAGGTGGACTTCCTCTAGGAAAGCGATTCCCACTCCTAGGGATTTAAGGAATGCTATAACTAACATTTCTTAAACCAATTACCCTCTGACATTTCATGTTATTATTTTTACTACACATGAAAGATACATTTCCCAATCATCAACCACCATGACCTGCCCCACACACAGAGAACCACTTTACAATATTAATGTAATCAGTATTTCCTGCTGCTACTATATAACCATAAAGAAAGATATCCCCCCTTGGAAGTAACAAATAACATAGTAATACCATCACCCGAAATATAATCTAGCCCTATAACTTCGCCCCCAACAAAAGAACATATCAGCCATATCAATAAATAACAAGAGCAGGACATAACCTTCCCATTACCCCATTATGGTCCACATTGTTCAGTAGGTCACCAGGGTAACATCATCTGCAGCTCTGCCCAATTTGTCAGGGGGTAACAGTAAGGAAACTGGGGTTTGCATTAACCACTAGCCTCCATTTTGTTATTTGACATATGCTTAGTATTTACATTAAAAAACACAGCCAAAAGGCTATTGTCTTTCCATGTATTCGATAGATTCTATCATTGCAGCCTAGATTTAAGAGCTCATCAATAATATACATCTTGCAGAAAAGTCACTTTTGTCATGACGTGAACTTTGTCTTCATTCTCAATACATTCCGCAACAAGTCCTGGTCTCCCCAAGCATCTCCTGACACAACACTCCAAAGTGTACAATCGGGGTTTCCCCAGCCATGTATCAAGTTTCACGCTGTTCCTAGGGACATGTAAGGGCCAGACTTTGAATAGTCTCCGTTTTGCAAGGAAAATAAGTGAGTACTTAAGGTTTGTCCCTTTAGAGTCTTTGTTTCACCGCTTAGGTTTTTTTCCTCATAGCATTGTCTGCATAATCAGGAAATATATTAATGGGAAGGCCTTTGTTTTTTTGTTTGTGTATGGCATTCCTATTTCATAATTTGAGAATGTCAGCAATCACAGGCCTAGGTCGGATTCCTGGTCGAGACCATGTACCAAGGCTCTGTGTGATTATTCAGGAGACTTTCTGGCTGTATTGCCTTTCACATCCATTTTTAAAGAAAAAGGCCATGGATGGGTTGGTATCTTCCTTCAGCAACTTCCACTCTGGCTGTCAACATTTTCACAGTTTCTTGGAGTTAAAAATTAATTCCATTTTCTGTTGGTATTTTAGCCTTAAGCAACCTATAGAAGTGTGCTCAGTATCTAGAGATATATTAAAGTCCCCTGTAGAAAAGGCACCAGGACCAGACGGTGTACCCACAGATGTTTTTAGACAGAATCCCACCTTTTATGGCACCCCTGCTAACTAACTTTTTTTGTGCTGTGGTAGGAGGTAATGTCCCCAATTCCCTCAATTGCTTTTCCACTTTGATACTTTGAGGAAGTCTGTTCTGACAAGGATCATCTCCACCGAGATGTGTCAATTTTGTGATCCAATTAAGTTTGGATATCTTTGACAGCTGTGATAAGTCAAAAGATGAGGGTCCAGATATTTCAACAGGTATTAGGACGTAAAATCAATTTGTAAAAAATGTAAGTCAGAAGCCCTGTCACTGGGCCTGCCCTTGGATCAGGTTAGCTATGGTGCACTTGCTTTTTTGGCAAAAGCAGATAACCTTAAATTATTTTACCCTCATGAGGGAGGTGTGCAGGGATCTAAAGAAGCAGAAAACAGGACTGGGAAAGACTGTAAGGATGGATTCAAGCGAACATGACTAACAGCTAGCTGGGATTACAGAAAAGGATTGGTGTAAAAACGGAAATAGAAAAAGGTTTGTTTGGACACAATGAACGCGGGTCAGGGAGAGGCTGTTAAGGCTCATTATGGTATAGCTGACTGGATTATTTAAGGCAAGCGACTTATCAGAGGAGTCTTTCCACTGTGATGTTGCAGTGGCTGTTAAAGTTACACACTGATGCCAACACTTTACAAGCTACATAGGAATTCTTTAACTATAATTGACCTTCTCCCTGCGTGACCTATTTACAACCATGTGACAACAATATCTTTGATCACCAAATCCCAGCGAGTAACTACAGGGGCAGGGGCAGGGGCATGCCCTCCCCCTCCCCCCTCCTTCCCCCTCTCCCCCCTCTGTTGCATTATACAGTTCCAAAATAGGGTAAGAATCTGCATGTGCTTCGTGCACGTTTACACAATTTCATGCTTGCTATGCATGTTATTCCCCACACAAACTGTTAGTATCTTTCCAGAGTTCACTTGTTCTTTAGACACCTTACAACACCTTCAGGAAGGATTGGTGTGTAATACATCACAATTTGTCATTAATACTGACGATTATGAGTGTTAGTTGAGTTATGTTTGACAGAAAGGGTACACGTGTGCTACATGCCATGAATGCCACATGATCTGCACAACTGGAACTTCAGACACAAAATGAAAGTAACTTAATTCCTGCTTTTATTATGATTGTTTTGTGTCTCCCTAACAGGAAACAAGATACTATTTTCTCAAAAATTGGGCGAGTAACCTCTGTAAGTGCTTGTTTATGGATTGCATGTTGTTCGTCCCTTCTAAATGGATAGGCGGACATGAAGTAGACTCCAGGGCACTTTACTTGTTTTGATGAAAGCCTGGACCCAAGAAGCTATTAGATTGAGGGCTGAAACATGTCAACAGACTAGTATGGTAAGTAGGTCATTATATCCCCATCTTACCTCTGAATTGTTTTTTAATCATAACTGAACATCCGCAATAAAGGGGTATCGTGGCCGTTTAAGCTATTTTTATTCTTCTGCAAGGCCTTGGCTATACTTATACTTATATTCAAAGTATTTTCTGGAACATGGTTGAGCCCATCCTGGTTTTTATGGGCCAGGATAGAGACCCGACGATGAAGCATGCCACTAATAGAGTGGGTGAGGGCCTAACAAAGAAACCCATTTGATGCCCAGAAAGGGGTGTAACCCGTAAGACAGCAGCCTTGTGGGATGCCCTTTAGTGTTATAACATCAAACTGGAAGAGTGTATCCCCTATTTGTAAAAACCTCTGTTTCCTCCCGAAGAAAGATCTGGGACCACATTCGTGGATTAGTGGATTGTGGATTTGACAGACATCCAGTTTGCCAAACTTGCATCAGTAGCACTCATCAGTTGGCCCTCCGTGAATGATCATTGTATTAATGCAATGCATTCAAATCAAATCAAAATCATTAGCATTTATAAAGCGCGCTACTCACCCGTGCGGGTCTCAAGGCGCTAGGGACAAAGGGGGTGGTTATCGCTGCTCGAACAGCCAGGTCTTTAGGAGTCTCCGGTAAGCGGAGTGGTCCTGGGTGGTCCTGAGGCTGGTGGGGAGGGAGTTCCAGGTCTTGGCCGCCAGGAAGGAGAAAGATCTCCCACCTGCCGTGGAGCGTCGGATGCGAGGGACGGCAGCGAGTGCGAGGCCAGAGGAGCGGAGGGGGCGGGTGGGGACGTAGAAGTTGAGGCGTCTGTTGAGGTATTCCGGTCCCTTGTCGTGGAGGGCTTTGTGAGTGTGGGTGAGAAGTCGGAAGGTGATCCTTTTGCTGACTGGGAGCCAATGTAGGTGTCTCAGGTGTGCGGAGATGTGGCTGCTGCGGGGTACGTCGAGGATGAGGCGGGCCGAGGCGTTTTGAATGCGTTGTAGGCGATTTTGGAGTTTGGCTGTAGTCCCGGCGTAGAGGGTGTTGCCGTAGTCCAGGCGGCTCGTGACGAGGGCGTGGGTCACGGTTTTTCTGGTGTCGGCGGGGATCCAGCGGAAGATCTTGCGAAGCATGCGGAGGGTGAGGAAGCAGGCGGAGGACACAGCGTTGACTTGTTTGGTCATGGTGAGAAGAGGGTCCAAGATGAAGCCGAGGTTGCGGGCGTGGTCTGTGGGGGTCGGTGCGGTGCCGTGGGCCGTGGGCCACCAGGAGTCGTCCCAGGCGGACGGGGTATTGCCGAGGATGAGGACTTCCGTTTTTTCAGAGTTCAGCTTTAGGCGGCTAAGCCTCATCCAGTCTGCAACGTCCTTCATGCCCTCTTGTAGGTTGGTCTTGGCGCTGGCGGGGTCCTTGGTGAGGGAGAGTATAAGTTGCGTGTCGTCGGCGTAGGAGGTGATGATGATGTCGTGCTTGCGTACGATGTTGGCGAGGGGGCTCATGTAGACATTGAAGAGTGTCGGGCTGAGTGATGAGCCTTGAGGAACGCCGCAGATGATCTCAGTGGGTTCTGAGCGAAACGGAGGGAGGTAGACTCTTTGGGAGCGGTTTGCGAGGAAGGAGGCGATCCAGTCCAGGGCCTGGTCTTGGATCCCGGTGGAGCGGAGGCGGGTGATTAGGGTGCGGTGACAGACGGTGTCAAAGGCAGCCGAGAGGTCGAGAAGAATGAGGGCGACTGTTTCACCGTTGTCCATCAGGGTTCTGATGTCGTCTGTGACTGAGATGAGGGCGGTTTCAGTGCTGTGGTTGGTTCGGAATCCGGTTTGTGAGGGGTCGAGCAGGTTGTTGTCTTCCAGGAAGGTGGTCAGCTGTTTGTTGACGGTCTTCTCTATTACTTTGGCTGGGAAAGGCAGAAGGGAGATGGGGCGGAAGTTTTTCAGGTCGCTCGGGTCAGCCGTAGGTTTCTTTAGTAGGGCGTTGACTTCGGCGTGTTTCCAGCATTCGGGGAAGGTAGCAGAAGAAAAAGAAGAGTTGATGACGGTCTGGAGGTGCGGGGCGATGATGTCGTCGGCTTTGTTAAAGATGAAGTGCGGGCAGGGGTCCGAAGGGGCGCCGGAGTGGATAGAGTTTATGATGGATTTGGTTTCTTCCGTGCTGATGTGGGTCCAGTTGTTGAGGGTGATGGTCGGGGATGTGGGTTCGGTGGTGTTTGGTTGGGTCTGGTGACCGAAGCTGTCGTGGAGGTCGCTGATCTTGCGATGGAAGAAAGTGGCGAGGGATTCGCATAGATCCTGTGAGGGTGTGACGGCATTGGCGTTGGCGCTGGGGTTGGAGAACTCCTTGACGATGCTGAAGAGTTCTCTGCTGTTGTGGCTGTTTTTGTCCAGACTGTCGGTGAAAAAATTCCTTTTGGCAGCGCGGATCAGGTGGTGGTGTTCGCGGGTAGCGTTCTTGAGGGCGGTCATGTTGTCAGCGGTGTGGTCCTTGCGCCAGGATTTCTCAAGTGCGCGACAAGTTTTCTTTGATTCTTTGAGGGTGTCAGAGAACCAGAGAGGTTTCTTGGTGTTGTTCTGTCGCTGCGTGCGTTTGAGGGGAGCAAGGTTGTCTGCGCAGTTGGAGATCCAGTTTGTGAGGTTCAGGGCTGCGTCGTTGGGGTCGGTGGTGAGGGTGGGTTGGTTGGCGGCGAGTGCGGAGAAGAGTTGCTCTTCAGGGATCTTGTTCCACTGTCGGCGAGGGATGGGATGCATTAAGAATTTCAAGCAAACCTCGTTAAAAAGCTCTTTTATAACACTATGCATACAGCGGCGGTGCACTGCTGGACACAGCACTAGTGAATACAGCAGGTGCAGCCTTAATAAAGGTGGCTTCATACATATGGTATGGCACTGCCCAGGCCATAGGGCCTGATTTAGATATTGGCAGATGGGATTACTACATCACAACGGTGACAGATATCCCATACGCCGAAATCTAAATCCCATAAGAAATAACGTGATTTAGAATCCAGGATATCTGCACCGTTGTGATGGAGTAACCCGTTTGCCAATATCTAAATCAGGCCCCTAATCGGTTTCTGCTGTCATATATGTGAGCCTCTAGCTTATATCCTAGACATTCAAATCACTCCTTCCCACAGGTCCCCCTACTGGGTTACACTTTAGCACTGCGAACTTCATGTTGGCGTCTCACCGCTGTACTAGTTAGTAGTGCTCACTAAATAGTGGGTTGCCATGGTCTGGATGCAGAAGAGTATCCCGCTGGTCTCACACTGGCTACAAGATGCAACATAGTGCGAAGGCATGATAGACCAGTACACTGAATTCGACCCTCGCTCCTCTCACCCCTCGAACATTTGGGCACTAGTCCAGCCTTACTAATGGTGTAACTATGGGCACTCCCCCTCTCCCTCATCATCTGGGAGTGTTTCTCTTTTACCCCCTTGACCTACAGCACAGCTTCACACCCTAATTTCCTGTGCGCTTACTCTGCACTACCATTGTTAAAAGTACTTCTCCCTACAAGGACGGTCTCTGTTTTACGTGTATGCATTGATTTCATTGTATTGACTGCAATTTTTGTGGTTTTATTGTAAAAATAAAAAAACAATAATTGTGTAAGAGGTATGGATCAATATATTTTGTAGAGTATAGGGGATGCACCATTTATCATGTGGATACTATGGGATAAGGTACAATGCAGTTTGTGTAAGGGATTTTCAGATGTAGTGGATGTGGGGTGCAAATAGTAGCCTATAATGTAGGTGGTGTAGGAAAGTAACTTCTTTTTGGCATGGTTACCCCCACTTTTTGCCTACTATCAGTATGCTTTGACTGTTTTCACTGGGATATGGCTAACCAGGACCAAAGTGATTGTGCTGTCTCTCTAAATGTGGTTGCCTAGGACTGCACACCCCACAATTGGCATTCTGATGCCCCCTTATAAGTCCCTAGTATTTGGTACTAAGGTACCCAAGGCATTAGGGCACCAGGGGTTCGTCATGGGCTACAGCATGTATTGTGCCACCCATGGGAGCCCATCCAAAATGTGTCTGCGGGCCTGCCATTGCAGCCTGCATGAAAAGGTGCATGCACCCTTTCACCACAAGTTACAGCACCAGATCACTGTAAGTCACCCCTAAGGTAGGCCCTCCTAGCCCAGAGGGCAGGGTGCATTTCCCTGTGTGCTACGAACTCCAGCTCCACTGCACTGACTTTGTAAGTGTGGGGAAGCCATTTTACCTATGTACTGGACACAGATCACTACCTGTGTCCAGCTACACAATGGTAACGACGAACCTGGGCATGTTTGGTATCAAACATATCGGAATCATACCCCAATACTGTTGCCAGTACTGGTTGTATGATTGCATGAACTCTGGGGACTCCTCAGAGGACCCCCAGTAGTGCTCCTACCAGTCTTCTGGGGTTTTCTCAGCAGCCCACGCTGCTGCCACCCCTCAGACAGGTTTCTGTCTTTCTGCTACTTGGCTACCTCAGACAGGGGAAGGCAGAACAAAGGATTTCCTGTGGAAGAGGGAGGCAACACCCACTCCCTTGGAAATAGGTGTTACAAGGCTTGGGAGGGGTAACCTCCCCAAGCCACTGATTTGCTTTGAAGGGCACATTCGATGTCCTCCTCATAAACCGGTTTGCACCAGTTAGGGGACCACCGGTCCCTGTTCTGGTGAGAAACTGGACAAAGGAAAGGGGAGTGACCACTCCCCTGCCCATCACTACCCCAGGGGTGGTGCGCAGAGCTCCTCCAGATGGCCACTTGATTCTGTCATCTTGAAACCAAGATGTGCAGAGGCCCCTGGGAGCATCTGAGAGGCCAGGTCAGACATGTGGCGTCACAGACCACTCCTGATAGGTGGTCACCTTGCTAGGTGACTAATCCCCCTTTTAGGACTATTTGGGGAATCCCTTGAGGGTGGGTCCCCAGATTTGACATGTATGACACCACCAAGGCTCCTCAGCATCATTTACTTCCACTTCTGGCCACTTGAACCGCAACTGGACTCTTCAGGACTCGACAAGGCTGCAACTCCGGTGACTTCTTCGCTTAGCAACATTGTTTATCCAACTCCTTCCAGCAACTGCAACATTTCCCTGGATATGCATCCTCTGACGTCGGCGAGACTTCAGCCCACACCAAGAAGCAAGAAGGAATCTCCCTTGGAGTGAAGAAGTCACTCCTCTGCATCTGCAGGCACCTACAGCAATGATGTTCGGCTGCATGCATCTGCTCTCCTCTGGAATTGCGTAGATCCTACATCACAGGTGGCTGTCTGGAATGGTTCCCTTGGTCCTCTCTGCCCGCTGTCCAACTTGGGAGACGGTAATCCCTTGCGTCTCCTTGCAAGACAGTACCCCTGTGCACCGCAACTCTTGCAACTACCAAGGCTTGTTGTTTCCTGCTGCAAGGGATCTTCAGGCTGCGAGTAGCCCCTGCCCACAGCACTTCTTTCTTCCAAGCACAGTCTCCTCTCTGCTGCTCCAGTGACATGGGACTCCTCTTCAGTTGTGCTGACTGCGCCTCACTGCAACTTACTGTGCCTGCTGACAGTTTGTTGCCTGTGGGGGCTGCAACTGCTTCTGTTGGCTCTCCCGACTGCTGAGGGTCACCCCAGACTCTCCTCCAAGGGCTGAGTTCCCTAGGCCTTGCTGGTCCTCTTCAGCCTTGCAACTCTTCTTTTGCTCCTCTTGCATTTGCCAAGTCTTATTGGTGGTTCTCCAACACCACTGACCTTCTGCAACCTGACAACCGATGTTGGACACCATCTGTACCACTCCAATGCTATCTCTTCAGCTCCTGGGCTCCACAGCTGGTTTTCTTCCCCCATCAACCTGGTTCTTCATCCACAGAAGGGTGGATAGTAGCTCTTGCCCACACTGGACACTCCATCGTTGACTGGACTCTGTCCCCTTCTTTTGCAGGTCCTTTTCTTTCAGAATCCACCATCGGTTTCTTCTAGACTGGTCCTGTTCTTGCATAATCCTTTTTCTCAGTCCTCCTGTTAGTCCTTGGGAAGACCCAGTACTTACCTCTGCTCTCCTGGGGTCACTCAGGTACTCACCTCTTGGGGTTCCTAGTTCTTACAGCTCCCTTTTAACAAATCCATATCCTTGGGTGGGGGCCTTTATCTTGCATTCCACTTTTAGTATTTGGTTTGGCCCTCTCCTATGGCCCTTTCTATTTTCACTAAGTATTGCCAATGCGTGTTGTTTCTATGCTAATTTCTGATAGCTATTGTGCAAATAATTAGTGTGTACTTACCTCAAGTTGGGGGAACTGCCTATAAGTAATCTATAATTAGTATAATAAAGTGCCTTTATTTTTGTAACACTGTGTGGTTCTTTCATGTGTGATAAGTTGCTGTGTGACTATAGTGGTATTGCATAAGCTTGGCATGTTTCCTAGATAAGACTTAGCTGCTCATTCACAGCTACCCATGGAGAGCCCTGGCTTCCTAGACACTACCTACACTTCACTTATAGACCTGGTATAAGGTGACACCATAGGTGTCCACCACACACCAGGCCAGCTTCCTACAGGTGGATAAACTGGGTGTGGTGGTGCATGAGTGGTGGTTCATATAGTGGAGTTGTGTTGATCTTATTGGTGTAGTGGCACAGCCTACAGTGGTGATGGGGAGAGATGCCACAGAATCTCTGTGTAGGCATTTTGTAGGTTGTTTAGGGCAGGAGATGTATGTAGTGGGGTGTAGGTGGTGATTTAGGTTAAGTGTGGGTAAATTTTGTGAAGGTCGAAACTATTATGTATACAGCAACTTTGTACTGTATATTGTACTCCAATAATACCAAAGAATAACATAAGCCTAGAGGCACTGAAGCACCTGTTTTCAAAATAACAGGTCCATAACCATCCATAAAGCCATAAGTCCAGAATGAGTGGTCACAGATGGGTTAACAAGTTAAAGAATCATGTTAAAAAAGTGCATTCACATTTCTCAGGTAGCATCATGCAAACATTTTTACATCCATACAAACCTGATTTGGGATAGAGAGGGAGATACAGGGTGGCAAATATGGCCATTGGTAGGAAGTATTGATATTAAATTTAGCAAGTATTTCCTACAAAACCGCAAAACGAACCAAAAGGCTCCTGAGATAGGGAGGATTTGAGACTGCCTTTGAAAAAATTCCACAGGATGGTCCGTCAGAAACCTGCATTAATTATTTTGAAGATCTGTGCTGATTTCAGGCAGCCATAAGTGCGCTCTTTTCATCCAACTGGTTCCTTATCCATTCAGCATGAAAAAGTAACTGCACATCAGGCTGCTTAATATATTGATATGTCTAAATTGAATACATAGGCTCTCAACAAGACAGAATTTCTCTAAAGACAGAAACGTGATCATATAGTTAGCAAAAACACAGTTTTAAATTGTGCATCCAGGCCACAATGAATCTCTAGTAATATGGAGAAACTAAAAAGTGTTTCTGTACAGTGCCTGAAGTACATATGTATACACCATACAGATATACTTCCACACTTACCAACTCACCCAGAGACCTCTGTTTCCGCAAAGTGCTACAAAGAAATATGCACCTATTAACACAGACCAAGAACATACATTTATCAATGGACATAGACCAATAAGCCATCCATGCCTGTGTGCAGCCTTAGGTGTGGTGGGATGGGTACCAGCAAAACAGAGGCCAGTACGCTTCAGGGGCACAAGATGAAATGCAGCAGGGGAGCACAGGGTAAGGAGCACTGGTAATGCACCCATGCATAGCATTGGCTGATAAGCCTCAGAACTAGCACTACGTGGTGTGTCTCAGAGGAGTAAAAGGTAATGTGTTTCACAGAAGCACCTCTAGGGATCACCAGGTGTTGTACTTCATGGGAGTAACGGGTATTGTGCACAATGTGAGAAAATGGCTTCTGTGTATCAGGGAAGAACTAGCTCATATATAATACAAGGGCATAAGGCTGTGTGTACTATAGTCTACTGGAGACTGGGGAGCAGGGTACATGAAAATGTTTATAAGGAGAACATGGTGATGTGCCTGTTTACTACCAGTTCTGATTTTCTGGCCATTATGTTTCCTGTGTTTTTTAAGCTAATGCTTGTAATGTTAAAAGCAAAACTAGAAATCCAGATATTCACACATCTACTCGTTCAAAGCCAGAACACTAGTAGAAGCGATCAGAGACATCACATAGGTCACTTAGTTGCTATGTTTAGTGTTCCTGCAATCTTAACTAAAATGTGACCAGAGAAACGTTTGCTAGCGTGCATATACATTTCAATTCAATTTAAAGATAAATATAGAAAAAAGAAATATACCGGGCGATTCTTTGATTTAGCGGTCGAAAACAGATCATCCTCTTCATCACCAAACAATGAAGCGCCAAAGGACAGTTGTGGGTGCCCAGCTTTTTCAGACTGGAATGAATGAAACATATTAAAAATACAGAATCAGGTTTCTGTACTTGTTTGGATACATTATCTTCTTAACTACTGTAGTTGCTCAAATAAATTAGTTATATATTGATTGCAATAGGGCTATTCTCAATACCTCAGACTCACAGGAGAAAGATATCTCAAAACGCTTCCCTCATTCCAACCTACCTGAGCATTATATGTATGAAGCATGTCAGCAGAAAAAAAACAGAAGACAAACAACAACAAAAACAGCTTTAGAACCACCTAATCAAAATTAGACAAATTTCAAGTTACCAGAAAATAATGCTTCATATAAGAATGGATAGAGGCCCAAGTAGCTCCCGAACCTATGGAACAAGTTACTTACCTTTGATAGTCTTTTCTGGTGGAGACTGTCTAACTGCAAGATTCCTTACCTAAAAAAAACATCCACAAGGCCTCTGGGAAATCTACAGCAATACCTCTGCTCACCGGTAGGTGACACTGACAGCTCCACTTCGACACTAGCCACGCCAAATGTGATGTGCATGGTGCCTATATAGGGGCCACCTCAGCATGCAGACATCACTTTCTTTTGTGACTGTAGGAGCCTGGCCTGGTTTGTAGTGGGTACCCTAGGTACTTACACCTTATATCAGGTCCAGTTATTTCTTATTAGTGACGTGTTCTAGCAGCTTAGATGGTCTAGAGGTAGCTGTAGCCGAGCAGCTTAGGCTGAACTAGGAGACATGCAAAGCTCCTGCAATACTACAATAGTTACACAGTCCTTATACACAATAAAAGACAATACTCAGTGTTACCAAAAACAAAGGTACTTAATTTTAATGACAAGGCAAAAAATATCTTAGAGGCAATACTCCTTCTGGAGGTAAGTATTATACACAATATATACACTAAAATCAGGTAAGTAAATAGTCATAGAATAGTGCAAACAGTAGAAAATACAATAGAATGCAATAGGCCTAGGAGCAACACAAACAATATACTAAGAAAGTGGAATGGGAATCACAAATTCCCCCCAGGGAAGTGTTGTGTGAAGAGGGGCGCTGGGAGTGTGAGAAAAAACAGGTAAGTAAAATACCCCAGCCCGGAACCCAGGAAAGTAGGAGTAAAGTAGTGCAAGTTTCCTCAGGACACAGTACAAGTCTTGATTAGAGTTACTGCATGAACCAAGCACGACTGCAAGCAACAAATGGTGGATTCCTGGCCCTGAAAACCTGTGAAGAGAGAAGACCACGTCCAGAAGTCACAGAAGATTCCAGGAAGGGCAGGAACCCTTAACAACCTAGAAGATGGTGCAAAAGAGGATCCTCTGATTAGAAGAAGTCTGCAGACGAGCACCAAAGAAGATGGCTGCGGTTTCCGGCATGGTGCAGGAGATGTTCCACGTCGAGATGTTCGATGCAGGCTGTTTGCGGTGCTGGATTCATCCAAAAAGCCTTGATTCAAGCAAGGTCGCGTTTTGTGCCAAAATGGTGCTGCTTGGACCCAGGAGGGACCTGGAGGCCTCAACTCGGACTAAGGAGGCAGAGGGGGCTACCAACACTGGAGAGAGCCCACAGATGACCAGGCAGCACTCACGGGTGTCCCAGGACACGGGGCAAAGAAGGTGCAAATTGTGGTTGGTGCAGCACAACAAAAGAAGGTCCCACGCCGCCAGAGGACAACTCAGCGAGTTGTTCGTCACGGGATGGATTGCTGGGGACCTGGGCTACACTGTGCACGAAGGATTCTTGGAAGAAGTGCACAGAAGCCCAAGGAGCTGACATGACGTGGTGCACAGGGGTACTGTCACAAACCGGGAAGGCAAGCTCTTACCTCTGCCAAATTTGGACAGCTGGACCTTAGGACAGTCTTGGACGGATGGGCCCACCACCTGTGTTCCAGGGAGCATGCTTGTCACAAGGAAAGGAGTCTCAGAGAACCGGTCGTAGTCTTGGAAGGTACCTGCAGGAGCAGGGAAGTGACTCAGTCACTCCACGGGAGATTCCTTCGGTTCTTGTGGTGCAGGGTGAAGGCAGGGAGTCCTCAGAGCGTGCACACCTTGGAAACTGTTGCAGCTGCAGGCTGGAGCTGAAGTTGCAGGGTCACAGTAGCCTTTCTGGATACTTTGTTGCAGTTACAGCAGTTCCTGGAGCAGTCTGCGGTTGATCCGACGGTCAGAAGCTGAAGCAGAGGATGCAGAGGATTCCTAGAGGAAACTTGCAAGCTGAACCTGAAGAGGAACCCACTAGAGAGACCCTAAATAGCCAAGGAAAAGGGATTGGCAACCTACCCAAGTATGCACCTATCAGGAAGGGTCTCTGACGTCACCTGCTGGCACTGGCTACTCAGAGATCTGCAGAGTGTCCCCACACCTTGGAAAACAAGATAGCGAACGCTAGGGACAAACTGGAGGAGCTCTGGGCACCACCCCTGGGGTGGTGATGGACAGGGGAGTGGTCACTCCCCTTTCCTTTGTCCAGTTTCGCGTCAGAATAGGGACTGGGTGTCCCTGAACTGGTGTAGACTGGCTTATGCAAGGAGGGCACCCCTTCCAAGCCTGTAACACCTATTTTCAAAGGGAGGGGGTGCAACACCCTGCTCCCAAAGGAAGAGAACTTACAACTGTGTCCCACCATGAGCATCTCTAAAGTGGCATACGGCAGAGTTGGCATTCAGGCCAAAAAAGGGAGATGCCGTCAAAAGGCATTTCAAGTAAAGATGCTTGCACTGCTTCTGAGAACTTGGAAGAACGTAACCATGCCCTTCGTCACAGCGCTACTGAAGAAGCCATAATCAGCAGCATATGGCAGAGTTGGCATTCAGGCCAAAAAAGGGAGATACCATCAAAAGGCATTTCAAGTAAAGATGCTTGCACTGCTTCTGAGAACTTGGAAGAAGGTAACCATGCCCTTTGTCACAGCGCTACTGAAGAAGCCATAATCCTTCCAACACAATCTGTTTTATCCATACCACATCTAAAACTAAGCTTGGCAGCCGGCTGATCATCCCGTACAAAAGGCGTTAGAGCTTGTCTAGACTCGTCAGGCAGAGAAGGCAAAAGGAGAGCCAATGAGTCCCACAAAATGTGGGAGAAGCGAGCATGGACATAGGACATATTGGTTGAACTCAAGGCAATTCTAGACGAAGCGAAAATCCACAGAAGCGTCCAGCTGCCTGGCTTCTCGCTCTGGCGAGACAGGAGGAACCTGCGTAAAACTGGGTGCAGCCAAAGCAGTTTGCACCACAAAACTATCAGTAGTTGGATACCGCTGGAGGCATGATGGATCCTCTTGGGCTGGCCTGTGCCTATGCAAGATAGAGCACTCCACACGGGGACCAGACACTGTCTGGGTCCAAACTCCCAAAAGGACATCATAAAGAGTCTCACAATAAGGAAGGACCAGCTCCACAGAAGACTGGTCAGGATGTAAGACATTGAGCAAAGCGTCCGGGGACAATTGCACAATAGAAATCTGTAAATGTAACACTTCTGACACATGTTTTAACATGTTTGGAAAAGCAGAACCACCCTCTGAAGCCAACCCTGGGGATGATAGAAGGCTGGAAGCTGGTGAGGAGTGCAGCCCGCTAACACTGGCTAAGTCAAAAAAACAATCTGATTGAGGAAACGGAATGGTGTCGGAATTGGGAGGCTGAGAATGGAAACCGGACCCCTCCGATAGAAGAACTGGAGGGGGAGTCTCAAAAGTCAAAAGAATAGTCAAATCCAACAGCACCGCTCCCAGCTTAGGAGTCGATCGACATCAGGATGAAGACATCCCAATATCTAAGCACCACATACAAAGAGTTGGGGACCGAGACGACATTTGTCCAGAACAGGACCCACAAGGTGTAGGAAAGTACCCTCTTTTGCCATGGTTACCCCCCATTTTCTGCCTGATGTCAGTGTGCTTGTCTGTGTTCACTGCGATCCTGCTAACCAGGACCCCAGTGATAATGCTCTCTCTCCTTTAAATGTAATTGTTGCATACTGGTAACCCTGTATTTCACCCACAATTGGCATAATGGTGCCCCCTTATAAGTCCCTAGTATATGGTACTTAGGTACCCAGGGCATTGGGGCACCAGGGGATCTCTATGTGGGATCTCAATATGTTGCAGCATATTTTTTGCCACCCATAGGGAGCCCATGCCAAGGCTTCTGCAGGGCTCCCATTGCAGCCTGCATGAAAAGGTGCATGCACCCTTTCACTGCCATTTACACTGCACCAGGTCACTTATAAGTCACCCCTATAGCAGGCCCTCCAGCCCTGAGGGCAGGGTGCATAATGCCTGTGTGTGAGGGCACACCTGCACTAGCAGACTAGCAGAGGTGCCCCCACGACCTCCAGGACAATTTCCGTTGTGAGTGCGGGAAAGCCATTTTACGCATGTACTGGACATAGGTCACTACTTATGTCCAGCTACATAATGGTAACTCCAAACATAGGCATGTTTGGTATAATACATGTTGGAATCATACCCCAAGGCTTTTGCAAGCATTGCTTGTATGATTCCATGCACTCTGGGGGCTCAGAGGACCTCCACTATTGCCATTCCAGCCTTCTGAGGTTTTCCAGGCAGCCCCACCTGCTGCCACCACTCAGACAGGTTTCTTCCCTCCTGCGGCTTGGAAAGCTCGAGGCCAGGAAGGCAGAACAAAGGATTTCCTTTGGGAGAGGGGTATTACACTCTCTCCCTTTGGAAATAGGTGTTACAGACTTTGGAGGGTAGCCCCTCTAAAGTCACTGGAAATGCTTTGAAGGGCACATTTGGTGCCCTCCTTGCATAATCCGGTCTACACCGGTTCAGGGCCCCCCAGTCCCTTCTCCTGCGCAAAACTGGACAAAGGAAAGGAGAGTGACCACTCCCCTGTCCATCACCACCCCAGGGTTGGTGCTCAGAGCTCCTCCAGAGGGTCCCTGGGTTTTGCCATTTTGGATTCCGGGTTGGCAGGGAACTCTGGAAGCATCTGAGTAGCCAGTGCCAGCAGCTGACGTCGGAGCCCTCCCCTGATAGGTGCTTACCTGTTTAGTTGGCCAATCCCCATTTCAGGGCTATTTAGGGTCTCTCTTTTGGGTGATGGTTCAGATTTGGATTTCAAGACTCCAGCATCCTGCACATCAACTTCAACTTCTCACTGAAGAAACTGCATAGGGACCCTCCAGGAACTGTACAAACTGCAACAAACAAGCAAAGACGCCTTCTGCAACACTGTATCTTCAGCTCCTGCCAGTAACTGCAACTGTTTCCCGGTTGTGCATCCTCAGAGGACAGCCTGTCTTCAGCCTGCACCAGAAGAGCAAAGGAATCTCCCTTAGGGGTGAAGGAGTCACTCCTCTGCTTCAGCAGGCACCTACTGCAACGACTGGCTGCATAGATCCCCTCTCCTGCTGAGCTGCATGGATCCTGCATCACAGGTGGTAGAATGAAGTGGTCCAGACGGTCCTAACGTCCAACTTTGGTGGGGGTAAGAGCTTGCCTCCCCACGCAAGACAGTACCCCCGTGCACTGCATGTTCTACAGTTGCCAAGGCTTGTTGGCATCCTTCCACGAAGTTCTTTGTGCACCGTGCAGCCCCGGGCCCCAGCACTCTATCCTGCAGTGCAAATCTTCCTGAATGGTTCTCCAGCGACGTGGGAGCCTTTGTCATAGTGCTGCATGTGCATCCTTTTCCACCTCCTTTGTCCCCGTACTGTGTGACTCTTGTGTGAGCTGCCTGGTCTTCTATGTGCTCTGAGTTGCTGAGAGCCCCCTCTGACTCAGCTTCCTGGGTGGAGTCACCAGGTCCCGGGAAGCACCATTTTCTGCTAACTGCAAGATTTGCGTGGGGCAAGGCATGTTGGCAAACTCCAGCGACGCAAACCAGACTGCAATTCTCCATCCGGCGTGGGACATCATCAGCACCAACCAGGAACCCGAATCAGTCTTCTTGGGTTCAGTACTGAATGTTCTTGTTCACCGGTGGTTCTTCTTTTGCACCTTCATCCGAGTTAGCAAGGGCTCCTGTTCTTCCTGGACTTGGTCCCCTTCTTCCACAGGTCCTCTGGTGGCCCCTGAGCAACACCTACTTGGTTATCAGTACCAAGTGACTGACGCCCATGACAACACTGTAAGCCAGCCCATGGCTGTTGTTGATCTCAACTGGGGGGGTTACTGGTCCTAAAAAAAGTTGTGGTATCCACAGACCTACTCTGTAGAGTGTCTACTAGGGAACAACTTGGAGACTTCACCTTGGGCTGAAGTGGAGTTGGAGGCCTATGCAGCAATGCTGGGCATTCTTGGGCATATCTTTGCTTTGACCAGGGTTCAGGCCAAGAAGCAAATACGAAAGGAAAACTTGGATCCTGAAACTATGGACCAAGAGCTTCCCAAAAGCAGGGGTAGAAAGGGTAAAAAGTTATCCACTATCCCTCCCTCCACTGATGATTCCCCCTTTGAGGAGGAGGAGGAGTCAACTTCCTGGACAGAACCTACACCTGAAGAACATCAAGCTGATAAAGTTGAACTCTTAGGTGCAGGGGTACCTGCCAGGGAGGAGGTAAGTGTGGTACAGCAAATCTGCCCCACACTTGAGGGTTTGCGACAGCAAGCTGTCAAAGAGGGGGCAGGGGATATCAGTGGTACCCATAAGGTGAACTGGGAGGACAATTCTGACCCAAAATCTGGTGCCACCAGGAGACTGGTCATTCCCTTGCAATACAGAGAATTTTTGTTAACCCTGGCACATGATATTCCCCTTGCTGGACACCTGGGGCAAAGTAAGACCTGGGACAGACTGATCCCTCACTTGGCTTCACATGTCCGAAGATACCAAGGAGTTTTGTTGCTCCTGTGTCACTTGTCAAACCATTGGCAAGACAGGTGGCACTCCAAAATCCCCCTTAATCCCACTGCCAGTGGTTGGGGTACCCTTTGAAAAGGTAGGGATTGATATTGCTGGCCCCCTTGACCCTCCCACAGCTTCTAGGAACAGATTCATTCTGATGGTGGTGAACCATGCCACCAGGTATCTAGAAGCTATACCTCATAGGACCACTATAGCCCCTGCAGTGGCCAAAGCCCTCCTGGGAATCTGTTCCAGGGTGGGGGTCCCAAAAGAGGTGGTATCAGACAGAGGTAGTAACTTCATGTCTGGAATACCTAAAAGCAATGTGGAAAGTGTGGTGTGATTTATAAAATCACAACACCTTATCATCCCCACACAAATGGGTTAGTTGAGCGTATTAATACAACACTCAAAGACATGATTATGGGACTCTCTGAAAAACTCAGGAGGAGATGAGATGTCATGTTATCGTGCCTCTTTTTTGCCTACAGGTCGGTACCCCAAAAAGGAGTGGGCTACAGCCACTTTGCACTCCTCTTTGGACACCCTGTTGGGGGTCCACTAGCACTTGTCAAGGAGGGTTGGGAGCAAATCTGGAAGCCCCCTAAACAAGATACAGTGGATTATGTGCTTGGACTAAGATTCAGAATGGCTGAGTACACAAAGAAGGCCACTAAGACCCCCCTAAGGCAAGCCAAGAATTGAAGAAGCAATGGCATGGCCAGAAGGCTGTCCTGACTGTGTACCAACCAGGGCAGAAAATGTGGGTCCTGGGCCTGTGGCACCCAGAGCACTCCAAGATAAATGGAGTGGGCCACATATCATAGTAGAAAAGAAGGGTGAGGTCACTTATTTAGTTGACCTTGGCATTCCTAGAAGTCGGGCTGGACTGTTCCCACGAGGAACAGGGTCAAGACTGATTTGGATATGGCTGGGTCTAAACTGGGGTGGCATGGTGAGCGAAAGAATGATGGATTAAACCCAGATCTGTGACTGGGGGTGAATGTTTGATTGGTTCCGCATTCCGTCCATCATTTGTGTTTTGCATTCCTAGAAGTCCTCTCAGAATACTTGTGAACCACCCAAAAACCCTACTTTCACAGGGCTGACTTAACCCTGCTCATGGCCACTGATGAGGCAGAGAGTGACCCTCTCCCTGAGCTCTCCTCCAATACTGCAGCTGATGGCTCAGTAGATGGAGTAGGTCTAGCAGACTGCCTTACTGAATCTCAGAAGGAAGACTGTATGAACCCCCTAGGGCAGTTCTGTGAACGGTTTTCTTTAACACCTGGACAGACTATATGGTGTGAACATACCATTGATACAGGGGACCTTTGCCTCTTAAAAGTAAGATTTATAGGCAACCTGACCATATCAGAGATTGCATTAAGGATGAAGCTGCTCGATTAGGAGTGATTGAGCACTCTGACAGCCCTTGGGCTAGCCCAGTGGTACGGGTACCAAAACCTCACTCCCAGAATGGGAAAAGAGAGAGAGCAGGTTCTGTGTAGATTATATAGGCTCAACACAGTCACCAAGACTGATGCTCATCCTATACCCGGGGCAGATGAGCTAATAGATACACTGGTTGTTGCCCCCTCTTAAAGACCTCACCTCAAAGAAGATGCCTAAAAATGTATTATGGACAGCCAGCTGTAAAAAAGTTTTGAGGAGCTAAAACAGGCCATGTGCTCTGCACCTGTCCACGTCGGGGAAGGGACTATATGAACTCTATCAACGTCATATCCAGAGGATGACGTTGATACAGAGTTGCACGATGACCCACATAGATACTGCTGAAAAAGTTTTCCATATCCAGTCTGACACCTGGGGAGAACTCTAAGGTAAGGAATCTGCTGCTAGTTGTCTCCATCGGATGTATGTGTGCTAGGGTGGCATCTGAACAGGCATTGCACATTTCAAATCTGGCACAGGCAATGATGAAGTGGAAAATACTTGTGCTGTAAGGTTCACTGGGCAGGGATGCAAAAGGCAAAATAGGAGTCTCAACTAGAAATGCCAGAACCCAGCAAATAGTTGCAAATGGGCTAGGATGGGGATAGTAATCAAATCACCTTTTGATTTAATTTTGGAGAACCTTAAAAATAGTACTACAGGAATTACAGTAAATTAAGGGAATCTTGAAATGACATTCCTTTTAGCATCCTCACACTGCAGCTGTTCCTAGTCATGGAAGGAAACAGCACCACTACGTGTTCAGAACACCAACGGGGGAATTCCTTCAATTGTAGGCATAAAGAACAATTTACCTGCCTTCTGTAATGCCTTATCTTGTAGAGACTCTGACCACTGGGCCTACTGTGGGCCTGAGAAGGGGGTTCCTTGCACTGCAGTCAGCTCGCAGTGCAGGGAGGATAGGAGGGGCAGTTAGGGATCTGCGGCTAGATAGAGTCTCTACCAGATTTGGGGTTATCAAAGGTAAGTAACCTGGTTGTCTGATAGAGACTGCTAGCTGCAGATTCCTTACCTTACAACAGATACCCAAGCAATGTCCGTGAAGATAATATAAACCAGAAAGTCCAGCAGGACCAAACGGGCAAAGTGCCCATCACGACGGACCTGACTGTTCAGTCAGCAGTGTTTGGTAAACATGTGTAAAGATGCCCACATTGCTGCCTGATAAATGTCCAGGAGAAGGACTCTGTGGACTAACACAGTGAGCGTAGCCTTCGTTCTGGTGGGATGAACATGTGAACCCTAAAGGGGCTGTTTCTTGGCCAACACATGGCAGATCTTGTTGCGAGCATCAATGGAGTTTCAACTTTCAAAAGAAAGAATGCACATGTCTGGAGGACAAGCTTGTCTGGGTAGGAAGTGGCACAGGGCAGGGTGCGCTGAGAGTGCCTGCAATTCGCTGACCCACCTGGCTGATGTTATAGTCACTAGAAAGGCAGTTATCATGGTCAATAGCCTCAGACTGCAATTGTGCAGAAGCTCAAAAGGGTGCACACATCAGGAAGGTTAAGACAAAATTTAGATCCCCATGGGCCATGATAAATGGCTTTGGGGGGGGTGGGGGGGGAGGGGGGCACACGTGCTGCAAGCCTTTAAGAAACCTAGTCACAACAGGTGACTTGAATAAAGAAGGTGGGTCTGACAACAACAAAAATGCTGAAATGGTAGATAGATAACCTTTACCTGTTCTCAAGTCCTGCTGGGCCAATAAGAGTTTAAAAAAGAACCTAAGTGTGAGGTGCAGAAAGAGGGTTGATATTGTTAGAAGTACACCATGTCACAAACTTATCCCACAGCAGGCATATACTGACTTGGCGGAGAGACGCCTGGCTGCCACAATAACACCACAGACTTCAGGAGGAATGCCAAAAGCTATGAACCATCACTGTCCAATCGTCACGCCTGAAAGTGAAGGGTGTGAAGGTTTGGATTATGAACCCTCCTCTATTGCCGTGACAGAAGACCCGTCTAAAGAGGTAGCCTGATCAGGGGACAAATGGTCATTCTCAACAGGTAGGGATACCGAAATCTCCGTCCTCAACCCAGAGGCACAAAAATAATTTAGTTCCTGATCTTCTTGATAACTCTGGGCAGCAGTGGTATAGGCAGAAAAGCACATTGGAGGCCGTAGCTCCACTCAATACAAAAAGCGCACCCAGCAAAAGTCACCTTGGAAACTTAAGTGCACAAAACTGAGGACATTGTGCGTTCTCGGCAGTGGCAAACAGTGCTAACCAAGGCTCTCCCCATTGTTGAAAGAAGCCTTGCACCACTTCCGTGTGGAGATGACATCTATGATACGCTAGGCATCTTTGGCTGAGTTTATCTGCTGGATGTTCAGAGAGCCCAACAGATCTTGAACCACCAGGGAAATGCCCTAGCGTTTCAGGCATGTCCAGAGAGCCAGAGCCTCTTGACAAAGGGTCCACAACCCCACCTCTCCTGGCTTGTTGCAGTACCACATGGTGGTCGTGTTGTCTGGTAACACCTTCACCAGTCTTCCCTTGATGATGGAAGAAAGGCTTATAATGCCAAGTGAATCGCTTGAAGTTCGAACAGGCTGATGTTGAGGCCAGACTCTACCGCAGACCAAAGTCCTCTGATCTCCACCTCTCCTAGATGGCCTCATCATCCCAGAAGTGATGCATCTGTCACCACAGTCAACTCTGGTTGGGTAAGGTAGAGGGGTCTGCCACTGACCCAATCGTGGTTTCTCAGCCACCACTGTAGATCTTTCGCAGTTTCCTCCAAGATCTGTTGGGGAGAGTCCCTTGATGCTGTGCCCACTGGGGCTTAAGGTCCCACTGCACAGTCCGCACAGGCTAACTGGCCTGATTTATATGTGGGATGCAGAATGCCTTGAGGCCCAGCAGCCTCAGTCATTCTCACTGAAATCCAGGATACAGGCTGAAACTGCGTGAATATCAGAACTTGCAGTTCGGGATGGTAGGCCCAAAACTGTCATGTGTCATGAACAGCTTCAATGAACAGGAGTGTCAGAGGGAGTTGGGGTGACCTTGGCACGTTAACAGTAAAACCCCAAAGTGTGCAGAAGGTTTGCCTTAGTCTGGTGGTGGGAGACGACTGCTTGGGGGCAGGCCCACTTTCTATAGCCCATCATGAAAGAGCTCCTGGCCCATGACCCACGTGAACCTCAGGTAATGTCTACAGGCAGGCAGGACAGAGTGTAAATATATGTGTCATGCAAGTCCAATGCTATTATCCAGTTTCATGGGTCCAGGGTAGACAGAGCCTGCACCAGAAGTGTTATTGGTGGCAAGATGTACAGGAGGCCAAAATTCCACTAGACATAAAATGTGTCTCCAAGTGAGAGCTGCCTTGGAACCCCCAGAGTGCCGAAGTGCTGACACTGCACGTTGTTGGAGGTAGCAAATAAATATAACTAAGGTTGTCCCTAGTTGTGGAAGCGGCCTAGCACCACCTCCGGATGGAGAAACCATTTGCGATCTGTGAAGCACTGGCAGGGAAGTTCATTTGCCATGGTGTTCAGAGAACCAGCCAGGTGTTGTACGACCAGGAAGATGTTCTGACATGCCAGTCATGTCCAAAGAAGCAAGGCATCAACCCACCTTCTGTATTTGTCGCAATACCACATGGGAGTGATGTTGTCCATGAACACCTGAACCAGCCTTACCTTGATGGAAGAAAGAAAGGCTTTAAATGTTAGGTGAATTACTACTACCTGGTTTATGTGAGGCTGAGGCTCCACCAGAGACCAGAGTCCTCTGATCTCAATCTCTCTGAGATGACCGCCCATACCCAAGAGTGACGCATCCGTCACCACTGTGAGTTCTGGGTGGGAAAGAGAATGGGGGATCTGCTGCTGGCTCAATCAGGGTTTTTCAGCCACCGCTGCAGGTCTTTTGAAGTTCCCGCCGAAATTGATCTGGACCAAGTCAGAGAGTTTCCCTTTATGCTGCACCCAATGGGACTTCAGGTCACACTGCAGAGCCTGCATATGCCAGCAGGCATGTGTTACCAGCAGGATGCAGGAGGCAATGTGTCCCAGCAGCCTCAGAGTCAGTATCACCAAACTCCGGGATACAGGCTGAAAGATCAGAATCATTGCCAAAATATCCTGGACTTGTCACTCTGGAGGATAGGCCCGTAATTGCAGTGTCAAGAATGAGTCATATAAAAAGGAGCATCTGAGAAGGAGTCAGGTGTGACTGTGGCATGTTGATAGTGAACCCCAGTGAATGCAGGAGCTCACCTGGGGCGAGTCCACCTTCAACAAACCGTCGTCGAAGTAGGGGAAGCCTAGAACCTGCGACTTCCGCAGATGGGCTCCAATCACCACCATCACCTTTGTGAACACCTAAAATGGGCTGGGTAAGGCCAAAGGGGAGCACAGCAAACACAGTGCTAGTGACCCACTGTGAACCTCAGGTAACATCTGTAAGCCAGCTGGACAGATAATGTGAAAATAGGCATCCTGGAGGTCCAATGCTACCATCCAGTCTACAGGGCAGACTGAACCTGAACCAACATGAGTATTTCGAATTTCTCTTTTCTCAGGAAGTAGTTAAGAGGGTGCAGGTCCAGTACAGGATGGAGGCCTCTGCCATTTTTCAGCACAAGGAAGTAGAAGGAATAGCAACCACATTGTACTTCTGATGTTAGCACCCTCTCAATGGCTCTTTGTCCTAAAGACCTTGCTCTTCCTGATGCATCAGGGAGAGATGGTCCTCTGCAGCCCATCAGAGCACGGTAGCATGGGTGGCAGGGTTTCTGTGAAACAGAGGGAATAACTCAGCGGAACAATTTGAAGCACCCATTTGTCAGAGGTTATGGATTACTGTTGGGGAACGTGGTGCCTGATCCTGCCACTGACCAGTAGCCCATGATGGTGACAGGGCATATTAAAAGGGTTTGGAGGCTGTAGTTTCCGAAGTGGGGGTTGGGCGGGTGGCAAGGGCCAGCAGACTGTGTAGACCTCTTGTCTTGGGTCCATCAGGTATTTTGGGAACAGTGCCTGCAGTCAAAAAAGGACAGAAGCCTGCTGGCCCTGGTGGCTGGGTGAGAATGAATGTGGTTGGTAGCCCCTACCGTATCCATGGAAGGGGCGAAAGGCAGAGGCTGGCAGGGGGCCATGGAGAGTCCCATTGATTGGGTGGTGGCCCTGCTGTCCTTAAAGCACTCGAGCTCCGAATCTGCCTTATCGCCAAAAAGCGAGTGCCTTCGAAAAGCATGTACATAAGGGTTGCCCAGACATCCTCGACCTCAACTAGGCCTGGCGACAGAGTACTACAGACAAAACCATCACTCTGCCAAGTAAGTTAGTCGCATCCTGTCTGCAGCATATAGTGAGCTTTGCTACGTCTTCTCTGAGACCCGGGCCAGTACTTGCACAACTGAATCTGAAACCGTGTGGGAATATCAGCCAAAGAGGCATGTGAGATTCACTGACCGCAGTGCAAGTCTGTTAGAAGAGAAAATCCGCTTACCAAAAGGTGTCTAGCTTCTTGGATTCCCTATCTGGTGGTACAGCAGGGAACTTACCAGTGTTTACTTGGGGTTTGGAGGGCCAGACAATCAGACTCTCCAAACTGAGGAAAGCTGGGTCCCCAGGTGAGGGGCGGTGGAGGTGGGCATTTACCCTGTGTACAGGAGCCCCTGTGTAGTGCATGGCCCATATTCCAAGCAGGACATCAGTGGGTTCCTCATTAATGAGAAAAAGAGGTTTTGTGGATGCAGCTTCCAGTTGAAGCATTTCTGTCATGACTTTTGTCTTGACTGCCACTGGGTGCAGCAGAAGGATCTCAGCTGCCCTTCTCATCACCATGGCAGATGAAAGCCCTTCCTCTGCAGGCACACCAGGAGGAGAGACTAGGCCTGTGGTACTCATAGTACGGCCCGCGGGCTGCCAGCAGCCTGGCAGACCTTCTGTGACGGCCCATGGACGTTGGGGGGAAGTTACCACTTAATGTAGTAAAGTACAAACACACAAGCGTCCTTAAACACAAAAGAGGGCCGCTGGAGCATGCACGATAGCAGCTTAGCTGCGCATGTTGCCGTTCCAGGGCCCCTGTTCTGTGTTTCCTGGAGCTGTGGAAGCAAAGACCCTTTAAAAGTCAGCTGACTGGTTTTGGAAGCTTCCCGCTACCTTCGCCGCCTGGTCTCCCGCATCCTTGCCTGTGCAGACGCCTGCAGCCAGCTCCTGCGACCGCTCCTGTGACCACCAAAGGTAAGCCCCACAATCCGCTCTGCTATGGGTGTCTGCGGGGCTGGGCGCTCGCTCTCAGAGTTAGGTTGTTACAAGCTGGCTCCCCGCACTGTGATTAGTTTCCCCGCACTAATTACAGCGCGGGGAACCAGCAGGTAACTCATTCAAACATTTTGTCGCCTCTCAGGTAGTCCGAGGCGACAGGTTCTTACCAGCTCGCTCCCCGGGCTGTGATTAGTTTCCCCGTGCTAATCACAGTGCAGGAAGCCAGCAGGTAACTCATTCAAACATTTTGACACCTCTCTCAGGTAGTCCAAGGCGACAGGTTCTTACCGTCTGGCTCCCCACGCTGTGATTAGTTCCCCGCGCTAATCACAGCACGCGGAGCCAGCCGGTAACAACCTATCACCTTGGACTACCTGAGAGAGGTGACAAAATGTTTGAATGAGTTACCAGCTGGCTCCCCGCGCAGTAATTAGTTACAACTAATCACAGCAGTAACTCATGCAAACTGTTTGTCGCTGCTGTGACATTTCCCAAATTTCAGTGTAATTAAGATTGACATTTCTGCAACTATAAGCAACAAACTCGAGTGATGAAAACGAGGGAACCATAAATAAATATTGATTGAATCCTTTACCTCCTGTTGTACACCAGCACCACCTTGTGGCCTTTCGTAAACACTACTTGGACCTTACCTCGCAAAATTAGATTCCAGTTTCTCATTGTTCCAGTTCAAGAAGGTTTTATCACACTTCAGGACTTGCATGACAATCTCAGGCATTGCAGTAATGTGGGAAAATGTCCCCTTGACATGTAATTGGCCACTGCTTGATGGAGGCAGATCACTGCCCCCATCGTAAGCCTTGTTTGTGGCCATGGCTTGGAAGGCAGGAGTCAATAAGAAGTGTCCACAATCATGGGACATGAACCAGAAGTCTTGAGTTGTCTTCAGGGCTTCTTCAGAGAGGTTACTACAAATGATAGCCAGCAAGAATCCAAAGCATGCACCACCTCATTTTCCAAGTAACCATTATTCAAAAGAGGCAGAGAACGGGGCGCTGAGATCAGTGTCATGGATTTTAATATGAAGTTGTGGAAGATAAGGTAAAGTTTTTTAGCAGCCAGCAATCAGTTCAAAACTTACAGGGTTTACCTCTGTCAATATGTCAAAAGGTCCAACACTCCTGGGGTAAAAACAGTTCATATGACAGAATGTAAACTTCCAGTTGGACAACCACTCAATGGCACCAGGGTAGCATGTTGGACCTGGGCATAGATGGCCATAGGTAATTCCATTTTAGTGCAGATTAAACCAATCCTTTGTAAATGACAGCAAGTTAAGTCTCTAATTAACAGTAGGTACTTGACAAAGATGTTTAGATTTTGCCACACACAGGCAACACCGTTGTACAGAACTCACAAAATGCATAAAAAGGAGAATGCTCCGTAGAAGCATGCTTCACCTTGTTGTTTGCAAATCCCAGTACCAAAATCAGATCTACCCAAGTAACACCACTTTCAGCAAGGTAGCAACTTAGTTAGTGTTTGAAAGGCTAGTTCACTCATTTGATTTAGCTGTGGTATTGGGGAAGGAAGGTTGTGGATATGCTGGAAATCTCAGACAGTCAGATATAACCTTTCCCAGAAGACCATTTTTAGTGTAGGAAAGTACCACTTTTCTTGGCATGTTACCACCCATTCTGCCTGATATCAGTGTGTTTTCGACTGTATCACTGGGGCCCTGCTAGTCAGGACCCCAGTGCTTATGGTTTATGGCCTGCTTGTCAGTGTGTTTTACTGTTTTATAAATTGTCAATGGAGTCCTGTTAATCAGAACTCCAGTGTTCATGCTCTCTCTTCTTCTAAATTTGTCACTACGGTCTAGTGCAGAGGTCTTCAATATGGGGGTTGCGACCCCCAGGGTGGCCGTGGAGTCCTGGAAAGGGGGTCACGCATTCCCCCATCCGATCCTTAAAATGCCTCAGCTGAAATTTAATTTGAGTCTCCTTTGCTATGAAAGCCGCAGAGACAGCTAAGGAGACCTTCATCCCAGGGTGTCTGATTCCTGAATGAAATGCAAATGTGCTCTACGAGCTGAACTGCAAATGTAAAGGGTGCTTGGGAGTAGCTTTAATTGATCAAATCACTCAAAGCTTTGTGAGGACAAACATTTATTCTTTTTGAAAGGGTAGTTCAAAGAGTTAACAACTGTACTGTGAATTGCGTGCTTTTAAGTGTAATTGTATTTACACAGCACTTAATTCATCTGAAGGTGTTGAAGGGACAGCTAGTAAAAAAAAAAAAAGGTATTGCATATGCTCTGATATTACTTAAATCCACATTTTGGAAGCACAGTTTCATGTTAAACCTTTTTGTAGTGGCCTGACTTATACTGTGTGTAATGCAAATATAAAATAATGTCTTACATATTCACTGTGCTTTCTATCACAGGTTGTGACCTCATGGCACTAAAAATACATAGGTCACTATTCTCACCTGCACTTACCAAGATTTATTTCTGTCACTCTCCAGTTACACACAGACCTCTGCAGAGCATTGACTAATCGAGGTTTCATAATGCACTACAGTGCATTTCGCAATGAGTAACAACTTTCTTTTATTTATTTTTAATTTAAGCTGCCTGTTATTTTATATAAAGCCACCTGACGGTGAAAGACTTTAAAAAAAAAAAAAAACGTAGAATATTTTGGTTTTTTTTTATAACAGGCTTGCGCTTCTGGAGCATCACTTTTTTTGTCGCTCCAGCTGCACAAGCCTCTCAATCATACCTATGAGGTGACGCAAAGTCATCCTGCCCCATATCAATTCCTCAAAAATAAGGACCTTTGTTTTTAGCCACTCAATTGACCACATCCCCACACTCACTGACCTTTGGTTTGTAAACATAGTTTAATATTATTTCCTCACAGGAAAAATTATTTGCTGTGGGAAATAGGGATGTTTATTATTGTTGATGATGAACTGGTTCTAGAACTTTTATCAGGAGGTGGTCCTTACTTCTAAAAAAATTTATGAGGGGGTCCCGGCATCAAAAAGTTTGAAGACCTCTGGTCTAGTGACTTCATATTCCACTCCAAATTGGCATACTGGTCCCCCCCTTAATAAGTCCCTAGTAAATGGTACCTAGGTACCCAGGGCATTGGGGTTCCAGGAGATCGTTATGGGCTGCAGCATTTCTTTTGCCACCCATAAGGAGCTCATACAAACACTTCTTCAGGACTGCCATTGCAGCCTGAGTAAAATAGTTCAAGCACTATTTCACAGCCATTTTCACTGCACCAGGTCACTTATAAGTCACTTATATATCTAATCTTCAGACCCTGATGGCTAGCGGCATAGTACCTGTGTGTGAGGGCACCCCTGCACTAGCAGAGGTGCCCCCACGGCGTCCAGGTGCATTTTCCTGGACACCATTATAAGCGTGCACTACATATAGGTCAATACATATAGGTCAATACATATCTGTATCTTCACAATGGTACCCCTGAATATGGGCATGTGAGGTGTCTAGGAACTGGAAATGGTACTCTCAATCTGATTCTGGAATTGGGGGGCCAATTCCATGCACCATGGGGGCTCCACCATAGACCCCCAGTACTGCGAAACAAGCTCTCTGATGTTTCCATTGCAGCCCCAGCTGCTGCCACCTCACAGACAGGGTTCTGCCCTCCTAGGGATTGGGTAGCCCAATCCCAGGAAGGCAGAACAAAGCATTTCCTTTGGCACAGGGGTGTTACACCCTCTACCTTTGGAAATAGGAGAAACAGACATGGAAGGGGGATCCTCCCAGAGCCTCTGGAAGTGCTTTGAAGAGCACAGATGGTGCCCTCCTTGCATAATCCAGTATACACCGGTTCAGGGACCCCAGTCCCTGCTCTGGCATGAAACTGGACAAAGGAAAGGGGAGTGACCACTCCCCTGTCCAGCACCCCCCCAGAGCGGGTGCTCAGAGCTCCTCCAGAGTGTCCCAGGGTTTAGCAATCTTGGATTCCAAGGTGTTGGGATACTCTGGGAGCATCTGAGTGGCCAGTGCCAGCAGGTGACGTCAGAGACAATACATGGGTATTGTTAGGTCCATACTTGAAAATTTAGCCAATCCCCCTCCCAGGGCTATTTAGGGTGCCAGCTATGGGTGTTTCCGCAGATTCGGATTGCAAGACTCCAATAGGAATCCTCTGCATACTCTGCTTCAGCTTCGACCATCGAATCAACTACAGAGCTTCTCCAGGACCACTACAACTTGCAACAAAGTATCCAAGGTGACTACTGCAACTCTGTAACTTCAGCTCCTGCCAGCAACTGCAACAGTTTACAGGTTGTGCATCCTCAGAAGGCTCCCCGACTTCAGCCTGCGCTGGAAGAATTAAAGGAATCTCTTGTGGAGTGACAGAATCACTTCCCTGCTCCAGTAAGCACCTTTTTGCAGTGACAACTGGTACTCTGGGCTCCCTCTCCTGTCGATGAGCTTGGTCCCTGGAACACAGGTGGTGGACTGAAGTAACCCTGACTGTCCAAAGGTCCAGCTATCCAAATTTGGTGGAGGTAAAAACTTGCCTCCTGTGCCAGACACTCTGTGCCTCCCTGTGCACTGCATGTTTTGCAGCTCCTAGGGCTTCTGTGCGCTTCTCCAAAAAAATCCTTTGTGCACAGCGTAGCCCAGGTCCCCATCACTCTATACTCTGATGCACAGCTCCCTGAGTTGTTCTCCAGGGTCGGGGGATTCCTTTGTGTAGTGCTGCGATGACCGCCATTTGCAACTCCTTTGTCCCCATGTTCTGGGACTCCTGTGGTTGCTGCCTGGTCTTCTGAGGGCTCTCCTAAGTGCTGAGAGACCCCTCTCTCCAGTGCTTAATTTGTGCTTGTTGTTTCCGGTGCTGAGCACCAGCACTTATTTTTGAGGGCCGGCACTCAGTCTTCTGCCTCAAGCATTTGCGGCGAGCAAAGGACACACATAGAAAAGATGGAGGAAGAAAAAACAAAAAGCGTCACAATGAGAGAAAGCAGAAAGCTGCAGGAGTGAGCTGAAGGGGCAGGGAGTGGCTTAAATGGATTGAAGAGGCCAGAGATGGCTTCAGGATTACGCTGCCTCAGTATTCTGTGTTCTCACATTTAATTGCAGCAGCCACGTGTTTCAGAGGAGGACTCTGGGCACCGGCACCGTTTTATTTACAAATTAAGCACTGCCTCTCTCTCCTCATCCTGAATTGAGACCCCAAGGTCCCTCCCAGACCCGGGCAGCGCCTTTTCCCGCAAAACGCGTTTGACTGAGTCAAGGCTTGTTGGCAGAATCTAACGACGAAAACCAGCCTGCATTCTTCTACTCAACGTGGGACATCTCCTGCACCAAGCAGGACCGCGCAGCTGTCTTCTTTGGTGCATTTCTGACTTTTTATTCTGGCCGGACAGTTCACTTTTGCACCTTCATCCGGGTTAGCAGGGGCTCCTGTTACTCCTGGACTCTTCAGTGTCTCTTGGACTTGGCCTCCTCTCTCCACAGGTCTTCAGGTCCAGAGAATCCATTGTTGGTGTCTTGCAGTCTTGCTTGGTTTTTGCATTCTTCTTTATCACGACTTCTAGTGCGTTCTTAGGAAACTTGCTGTACTTTACTCATGCGTTCCTGGGGTCTGTTTTTTTTTGTTTTTTTTCTTTTACTTACTTTTGGTGTTTTCTTACACTCCCAGCGCCCCTCTACACAGTACACTTGCCTAGGTGGGAAACCGGAATTCACATTCCACTATTTTAGTATATGGTTTGTGTTCCCCCTAGTCCCATTGCAACCTATTGTGTTTTTCACTGTTTGCACTATTTTGTGACTGTTTACTTACCTGATTTTGGTTACTACTGTATATTTTGTATATAATACTTACCTCCTAAGGGAGTATAGCCTCTAAGATATATTTGACATTTGTGTCACTAAAATAAAGTACCTTTATTTTTGATAACGCAGAGTATTGTCTTTAATGTGTTTAAGTACTGTGTGACTACAGTGGTACTGCAAGAGCTTTGCATGTCTCCTAGTTCAGCCTTGGCTGCCCTGCCTACAGCTACTTCTAGAGAGCCTGGCTTCTAGACACCGACTACATTTCTCTGATAAGGGATAACTGGACCTGGTATAAGGTGTAAGTACCTTGGGTACCCACTCCAAACCAGTACAGGCTCCTACAGTTGTGAAGTAGTGTCAGTCCATCAGTCATGAGGGAGAAATCTGATTCCTGGTCGTTGTTACTCACTGCGTAGTAACAAACCCACCTGAGAGCTCTGCAATGGCCTATAGTCCAGCTACCAAGCCTTGAAAACGACATAGATCCATACAGAGTGAGCACAGGGTATTCCAGGCATCATAGGAAGAAGAGTACTTGTTTGTTGAATGGCCATAAGAGAAAGCCACTCGTTTGCTCTGCAAAGAGAAAGTAAATGTTCTTAAGAGATATAACCCAGAACAGCACTACAAAACTCGACATGCAGGATATACTGAGAACTTCCCAGTGCACTCAAAAGCAAAAGTGGCTTTGTTAAAGCAATTGCTTCTTTCCCAGCAGAAGCTCTTCCTTTGCCAAATGAAGGAATCTGAGGCTGTTACAGAAGCATCATTCAAAATATGGGACTTGCTTGCCAAATATAAGAATCCATTCACGGAGGCAGAGCTGGTGAAGAAACGTTTCCTTTCAGCGGCTAAAATTTTGTTTGAAAACTATAGCAACAAAGCCAACATTTTAAAAGAAATCAATGCATTACAGCTATCGGATTCCACTTGTGCATGCAGAATAGAGGCAATGGGTGAAAATGTCCAGGAGCAGGTGATCAAAGCAGTCAGTATCACCGTTGTTCAGCATTGCCATGGATGAGTCCACAGATATAGGCGATGTGGCACAGGTATTAGTTTGGGTTAGGTATTTGGACCAATCACTTCACCCCAAAGAAGAGCTCCTGTGCCTACTACCACTGCAAGGGCACACAAGAGGAGAAGATATAGTGGACAGCATCTGCAACTACTTTGAAACATATCACATACCACTGGACACTCTTGTCAGCATCACAACAGATGGGCTCCTGCCATGGAAGGCAATGACAGAGGCTTTGTGTATCTGCTTAAAAAGTAGCTTACCAGACAGACTGCGATAGACTACCACTGCTTTATTCATCAGGAAGTTTTGTGTGCAAAATTAAAGCACGGAGACCAGAATAACGTCAGTGAAAATTGTATTTTATTTGTGCCAAAGCCCTTAATCATAGACTTGTTAAAACTATGCTGCAGGATTCTGAATTTGAATATACAGACCTCCTGATGCACACTGAAGTGCGATGGCTAATCAAAGGGAAAGTTCTAGAGCGGTTCATTGCTTTGCTTCCTGAAACTGAACACTTTGTTAACAGTAGAGGGCTATCATTCCCAAAACTAAAGGATGTGAAATGGCTTTTAATGCTCCATTTGCTTTCAGATCTATTTGCACACTTCAATGCTCTCAATTATGCTGCAAGGCAAACAAAAGCTTGTGTGGTCCATGATGAATGGCATTTACTCATTTGAAAGTAAGCTTGCACTATTCAAAGAACAACTGGATGTTGCTGACTTCACCCACTTCCCAAAACTGTTGGATGTGACTCAGAGGTTTCCAAATGCATAAGAAACGCTGCAAACGCTAAACCTTGGTGCATGTATCTGGCAGAAAGTTATGAGGAGATAAAAAGGCGATTTTCTCAATTCAGAGCCCTCACCCCTCTGTTCCGGCTGGTTAAAAACCCCTGCACAGTGAGTGCACGAAATCTCGATGTAGTTGAACTTACTGGCATGAAAAAGCGCAAGCACAAATAGAGCTGATAGACTTGCAGCACAATTCAGCCCTCAAAGCATCTTTTTGGGGCAGGCACCAGAAGAATTTTGGAACATTGTGCCTTCTGAAAAATTTCCAGTTCATTTCACAGTGTCCCAGAAAGCAATTTGTATCTTTGGGTCAACATATGTTTGTGAAAGTTTTTTTTCCACAATGGGACTGTTGAAGAGTAAACACAGATATAAGCTAACAGACTTGCATCCTGATCAACTCTTAAGGCTTGCTGTTTCAGATATAGTACCAGATTACAGGACACTAATAGGAGACATGAAGCGTAAAATAAGTTCTTAGTCTATCTTCCTTTGACGTACCTATTTTTCGGCCTCAGTTAAACCTGTGCTGAATATCCGCTTATCGAGGATTACCATGCAATGCCTCTCAAGAATGCTATTGTATGATACTAAAAATGTATTGTCAAAATATCCTCCTTGCAGTTTTGTACTTATATCTGGCTTCGAAATACAGCATCCTCTAGTAATGTGTTTTTTGACACCTGAAGCCCCGCCCCATGACCCCACCCCTTCGCCTCCCACAGGCTTTTCAGTACGGCACTCGGCCACAACCCAGACTGTAATCTTGCCACCCGGCAAAAAGTTAGTGAGTGCCCATGGACTAGGCCAATGTCGGCAGAGGTGTCTAGACCACTAGCAATCACCAGTTCCTCATACCACTTATCTTCAGGACCTTTCATGGAGTTGGGTGCCTATAGGGATCCTCAGATCATCACCAATCATATTCCCCACAGGGCCTATCAGTAAGAGAAGGCACTGCCTCCGACCTGGAGGGTCTTATTCTGATCAGAGCCAGAGTCAGGTGATGCCACTTGGACACCATATTGGAGTTCAGTAGAACAATGGGGTCAGCGCTGCAGCAGGCGCTGAAAATGGTGCCACTGGAAAGGGCTCCAGAGAAGGTTGCAGACTTGCGATTGGAGCTGATCCAGCTCCAGCAACAGATCTACAGTGCAGAGGGCGAACCAGTGAGCGGAAATCCAGTGGGGGCATCTGCTGAACCCATAGGGGTTGAAGGCGCTCTAGAGGGGCAGGTCCACTTAAATATGAGGTGCATGGCCTCATAAAATTATTTTAGCTGGGCGGGAGCTGCTGGGAAATTCTGGGAGGGGTAGAGGGACCTGTGCTCAGGCCGAAGCGAGGCCTAGTTTTGTGGCATCATTCCCTCGCCTCATCTGAAGACTTGGACCAGCGCTCTAAAGTCGAAGAGTTCTTCAACTTCTTGGACTTTTGTGAGACTTGCATGACAATGACTTGGAGCGCAACAATGACCGGCAAGAGTGAAGTTCAGGACATTCCCTGCGACCGTGGCCTGGAGTCGTCTGGTGATGGGCAACCAGGAGCTTCAGAGGGCACTCCCAGACCACCTTAGGATTCATCGCTCGACAGTGGAAGCTGGCCTTAAAGTCGTGGCTTGGTTACAGGCACTAGAGGCAAACCAGGTGGGGGACTGTCACAGACATCTGCCTGTGAAAGGGACCACAGGGTATAAACACCACAGGTTTATTTTTTTTACGGAACATCCCTGTTTTAGTACTGGGAGTAAAAGCTCGTAAGAAATTTGACAAAACATAAAACAAATAGCTCAAAAAATGGACTAAGGTTGCCCTGCCAGATCTGAATTGATGGCATGGAAAGAAAAGAACTGGTGACAACACGCTGGGGTGGCGTCTACACAGGCACTGTGCATATCACTTTTGGAGCGGACAATGCCAGCACGGAGTCACTACCAGCACTCATAGGTACTGCTCAAGGTTTTCCAGATCCAGTCCGATGCCTCTGTGGATAGAAATCTCTATAAGATATCAGAACATACTGTGGATCTCAGATGAAGGACTGCTCTTCTGGCTAATCTATGAAGAGCACTTAAGGCTGTACATGCACTCACTCTTGCTCCCACAACAAAGAGGTGGACTCCAAGGGTCATATAGATGAGCAGGACAGGACTCTGCTGTGGCCTCTACCTGCCACCTTGCAAGTCTGTAAGTGATTCCCCTGAGGTCCTAGGAAGCTTCAGAAGTGTACTCCTGTGGTGGACTGGAACTTAAAGGACTAAAGTTAGAAGGTAAAATCTTTGACCAAAACAAACCTGGCTAGTGTATTTGACCTGATTTCCCTCATAGTCAGTGTCAAACTGCATTCAGGTCCTGTTCTACCACAATTATTATTGGTACTTTGTGCTTCTTGGTGCTATTTTTATTCAACCCTTTTAAAATTCATAACTAAGGTTCCACTTATTGGATTTTTGTTGCTTTAGTTTTAATTTGTTTATTAAACTATACTTGTATTTCTAATTCGTTTTAGGATTTGTATTGTTTTGATTTTAACTGTATTACTGTTTTAATACTGCATAAACACTTTACACATTGTCTCTAAGTTAAGCTTGACTGCTTGGTGCTAAGATGTCAGAGGGTTAAGCACAGGTTTATTTAGTGAATTGTGGTTCACCTTGACAAGGACTGCGATTATTTCAGGTGGGCTGTCGTCCCCCTCAACTAAAACAACATTTTCTTACATCCCAATACTCGGAGGAGGAGAAATGCCTTCAAATAGGTTGTGTAAAGTACTGTTCCAATAACAGTCAGCCTCTGTGTGGGAGAGATCTAAGGTTTCTTGGTATTAATGGTAAAGTCCAGGTTGTGGAGCAGAATCTGCTGGAGATGTCAAGAGGTGAAGAAGGAAAGGAAGGGTGTAGTCCCAGTGGATTTACTGGATGACCCTGCAGTCCTTCGCAACTGCCTTCTAATTAGTGACCATATGGATGACCTCTTTGCCACTGGAAGATGATGTAAGGGGGATGAGTTAGAATGGTTTAGAAGTTGCAGAACCTTCAGTGAACAGTGGGGAGTGGGGACTGGAACTGTTAATACTGATGAATACAACCTTTAGGTCCACCTCTGCCTCAAAGGGGGCGATGTAACTGCTGTGGCGTTTGGGCAAGCTGAGACTGCTTCCTTTGTATTTGACTATACTGTTGTGTGTGGCAAGTCTTTACTGCCAGTCTGCATGTGATAGGCTTAAAAGTTGCCTGAACGGAAATGCTAATGAGTTTGTTTGATTGCCATATTTTATTCATAACTGCATTTTGACATTAGTAATTTTAATTAAACAGAGAACTAGAAATTTCTGCTCTCCAAATCTTAAGATCTGCATGTAGTGATGCCACCCACAAGGCAATCCTGCTTTGTACAGATATGACTTGGAAGGAAACAGAAACAGTTACACTTTCTGCACTTCTGCAAATGGAATTTGTCAATGTTCCCGAAGAGGCAACACAAGAGCTGCACAAGAGTGTCTCCTCCCCCACTCAATTGTGAATCATTGGAGACAAAGGCCTAAAGGGATTAAGATAGGAGAGAGCATATAAGCCATATGCTGAGAGATCAATTTGCAACTGCAGGCCCGGCATCAGCATAAGGTATGCAGGGATGACTTGCCATACCAAAGCTTAGTTAGGTAACTATATAAGCTGTAGAATGATTATGCAAATTTGGTAGGTTTAGATTTATAAAGTAGAGATTTGAGATTAAATATCTTTGAGGCATTTTTATGGTTTTCCCTAACTTTTGTTATGACTGTGGATATTTGTAAATTTATAATTTTTCTGATACACATGGTTTGTAAAGACATTGTGCATGATAAATAATCAATCTTTGTAAAATACCAACTATTGTGTTTGTTATATATGTCTTGAAACTAGGGTTAAGTTTCACCTTTGATACCATCTGCAGAGGAGAGATCATCTGACATGCTTTGTCTGACTAACAACAGACACTACTTAATAGAGCAAAACTATTAAGAGAGGTTTGTGAGAGGCACCTATCAGGTCTCGTTTTACCCTAAAAGGATTCAACACACATTTCTTTCTGGAGTTAAGGCGGTCTACCAGGTGTGTTCACCACCTCCCACCCCAAAATGTAGGGAGCACGGCATAGCACCAGTTTATGCCAGGTCCGAACTCTACAGGCGCTTGAAAGCGCAGAACCGCAAAAACAGATTATGCACACAAATTTAACCAGAGACATTTGACAGATGTTAGTCCTTTTCAGAGGTAGGACAGATGTCCCCTTCTGCAGAGGTTTAAGTGCTAAAAGATTGAAAACCTTATCCCATCTTGTTAATAGTGTAGTGGATCCTTTTTAGTTTTATTGGGAATTAGGAGCTCCCACCTAGCCTTCTGGATTGCAGACCTGTGCCCCAGTCACCTAGTGACTTTTAACCTACGTAGCCTGCTCTGTGTTAGCGCATTTATTTAATAATTTCTTCCAAGATGACTGCTATGTTTATAGTTAGGAAGATGTTTTGATTTCACGTTATCTGTGCCGCTCTGTGAAGGTGCCACTATCAGCATCAAAGACAAGTAATATAGGTAGGTATTCACATCATGTCCCTTTTTCACTTACGTGTGGCAGGAACATAATGTACCATTTGAAGGAATTGTTTATATAATTGCTGCCCCAAGCATGCCTTCTTATCTATTGTTTGGGAACATACCTGCATCAGGGGTCCTACAAGATCTGTATAAATACATCTCTGCAGAAAAGGTTATAAGAGGGATTCCTACCAGATGGCATCAACGCTATCTATGCTACACGTTGCCTTGATGCAGACCTAGCCTTAGTGTCCCCATGGAATCTGATCTAGAGACTTAATTCCAAGGTAACCAGGGTTGGGGGACTCTTCTCATGGACATGGTACTGGCAGATTAGGTTTATCACACCTAGCTCTCTTTAGGTTAGAGATTAGGTTTGCCATGCTAGGGTATTAGGGCCTATTTCACATCTCATGTTGCAAGATGGTGTGGGTCTTTATATTCACAATTCATTTTTACAATTGGCTTCTTGCATTGTTCATCATCCTAATCATTGCAGCTCATGCATTTTACAGTAGATTGCAGTCTTGTTACTAAAACCTATTAAAAACTTTACTACATCTCCTTCCTTACCTGTGTGTAACTGAGACACATTGCTTATGTGAGAAAAGGGTAATCTCCATTTAACTATGACTTCCCTCGATGTCGCACTCTTGACTCCATGCGTAAAGGCTGCTAGAAATCACCTTTTACTGTTTGGGTTTTGGTGAGGTACTGCTTGTGAGCCGGGAGAGTTGGACCGACTGTTGTGACTTGTAGGATTGGCCTAGTCACCTACAAACAAAAGTGCTGTCATGCCTAAACCAGCAGTCTTGCTTAGAGCAAGAAACCAACTACGACAATACCTCAATTGAGTCTTTGTGAGCAATGGCTGGCGGATCAGAGAAGGGTGAACTATTCGAAGTGTATCTACCAGAAAATTTTCACTCAGCCCTTACTATGCACATGAAGGTGATGTGCTCGGAGTAGACCAAGTGTACAGAAGTATTTTATTCTCCGGTTGAAATAGATGCTACACAAAGTATTATTCACAAAGTTTGTGAGGGTTGATCCTCCATCCTGATATGATTCTTCTGTTTTTATTGAAGTGCATTTGACTTATACGATGACCCTTTACTATTTGTACTTTAGGAAAAGTACAGAAGTGTATATGTAATCAACAGCCAATGTGAAAAATGGAATGTAGAGATGTCGACCTACAAAGAAAAGATTTGTATTCAGAAACATAAGATCACCATTAAAGGGTACCAATAGACAATGAAGATGGTTACATATTCCAGCTAAACAAAACATGTTATATACTGCCTCAAACTGACAGTAACACAAAAGAAAAAAATACTTACCCACAGTAATTCTCTTTCTGGTGGTTGTTCTATCTAACAGCAGATTCCTCATCTTAGAATACTCCCCAGGCACCAGACTGGGTCCAGAAACGTTTTACCAGCAATGATTCCGTGGACATCTAGGTAGTGCTTTGCAGCTCCATGCTGGCTCTGTACTGCCTCAAAAGTAGTAGATGGAGCCGCATGTAAGTGCCAACCCTGACTTCTGACATCAATTTCTTATTTTTCACTATCTGTGCTATCAGAAGCTGTAGGAAGGTAGCTTCTTTCTAGCCGTATTACCCTCACTTTTGGCCTGTTTATGAGTACATGTCTGGGACTTTTTACTGTCTCACTGGGATCCTGCTAGCCAGGACCCCAGTGCTCATAGTGGAAACCCTATTTGTCAGTGTGTTTGATATGTGTCACTGGGACCCTGCTAGCCAGGACCCCATAGTTTGTGGCCTATATGTATTCCCTGTGTGGTGCCTAACTGTATCACTGAGGATCTGCTAACCAGAACCTTAGTGTTTATGCTCTCTCTGCTTTTAAAATTGTCACTGCAGGCTAGTGACCATTTTCACCAATTCTGATTGGCACACTGGAACACCCTTATAATTCCCTAATATATGGTACCTAGGTACCCAGGGTATTGGGGTTCCAGGAGATCCCTATGGGCTGCAGCATTTCTTTTGCCACCCATAGGGAGCTCAGACAATTCTTACACAGGACTGCCACTGCAGCCTGAGTGAAATAACGTCCACGTTATTTCACAGCCATTTTACACTGCACTTAAGTAACTTATAAGTCACCCGTATGTCCAACCCTCACTTAGTGAAGGTTAGGTGCAAAGTTACTAAGTTTGAGGGCACCCTGGCACTAGCCAAGGTGCCCCCACATTGTTCAGGGTAATTTCCCCAGACTTTGTGAGTGCGGGGACACCATTACACGTGTGCACTACATATAGGTCAATACCTATATGTAGCTTCACAATGGTAACTCCGAATATGGCCATGTAACATGTCTAAGATCATGGAATTGTTCTCCCATGCCAAATCTGGTATTGAGGTGCCAATCCCATGCATCCCCGGGGCTCCAGCATGGACCCCGGGTACTGCCAAACTAGCTCTCTGGGGTTTTCTCTGCAGCTACCGCTGCTGCCACGCCACAGACAGGGTTCTGCCATCCTGGGGTCTGGGCAGCCCAGTCCCAGGAAAGCAGAACAAAGGATTTACTCTGGGAGAGGGTGTTACACCCTCTCCCTTTGGAAGTAGGTGTTAAGGGCTGGGGAGGAGTAGCCTCCCCCAGCCTCTGGAAATGCTTTGAAGGGCACAGCTGGTGCCCTCCTTGCATAAGCCAGTCTACACCGGTTCAGGGAACTCCCAGTCCCTGCTCTGGCGCGAAACTGGACAAAGGAGAGGGGACTGGACAAAGGAGAGGGGATTGACCACTCCCCTGTCCATCACCACCACAGGGGTGGTGCCCAAAGCTCCTCCAGTGTGTCCCAGACCTGTGCCATCTTGAATCCAGAGATGTGAGGGCACAATGGAGGCCTCTGAGTGGCCAGTGCCAGCAGGTGACATCAGGGACCCCTCCTGATAGGTGCTTACCTGACTAGGTGGCCAATCCTCCTCTGAGGACTATTTAGGGTCTCTCTTGTGGGCTTTTCCTCAGATAACGACTTTCAAGAATTCACCAGAGTTCCTCTGCACCTCTCTCTTCGACTTCTGCCAAGGATCGACCGTTGACTGCTCCAAGACGCCTGCAAAACTGCAACAAAGTAGCAAGAAGACTACCAGCGACATTGTAGCGCCTAATCCTGCCGGCTTTCTCCACTGTTTCCTGGTGGTGCATGCTTTGGGGGCTGCCTGCCTTCATCCTGCATTGGAAGCCACGAAGAAATCTCCCGTGGGTCGACGGAATCTTCCCCCTGCTCCAGCAGGCACCAAACTTCAGCGTCACCGCTACTCTGGGACCCCTCTCATCCTGACGAGCGTGGCCCCTGGAACACAGGTGGTGGACCCAAGTGACCCAGACTGTCCAGTGGTCCAACTGTCCAAATTTGGAGGAGGTAAGTCCTTGCCTCCCCTCTCCAGACAGTAATCCTGTGCACTGCCTGAACTGCAGCTGGTAGGGCTTCTGTGCACTTTTGCAAGGAACCCTTCGTGCATAGCCTAGCCCAGGTCCCCAGCACTCTGTCCTGCATTGCTCAACCCGCTGAGTTGACCTCCGGCTTCGTGGGACCCTCTTTTGTAGTGTTGAGATGACCGCCGTGCTCAGTCTTCTTGAACACATGTTCAAGGACTTCTGCAGGTGCTGCCTTCTTGTGCGTGGGCTTTCTGTGTTGCTGAGGGCCTCCTCGGTCTCCTCTCCCAAGTGGCAACATTCTGGTCCTTCCTGGGCCCGGACAGCACCCTTTTTCTTCAACCACGACCTTTGCAGCTAGCAAGGCTTGTTTGCGGTCGTTCTACAAAGAAACAACTCTGCATCCTCCAGCACTCCGTGGGACATCTTCTGTGCAAAGGAGAAGTTCCTGGCATCTTCCGTTGTTGCAGAATCTTCAGCTTCTTCCACCCGGAGGCAGCCATTTTGCGCCTTCATCCGGGGTTTAGTGGGCTACTGCCCCGCATTGACACTTGCGTGACTCTTGGACTTGGTCCCCTTCCTTTACAGGTCCTCAGGTTCAGGAATCCGTCTTCAGTGCTTTGCAGTCTGTTGTGGTCTTTGCAGAATCTCCTATCACGGCTTTAGTGTGTTTCTGGGGAAGTAGGTTCACTTTACTCCTACTTTTCAGGGTCTTGGGGTGGGGTATATTGGCCACCCTTAGTGTTTTCTTACACCCCCAGCGACCCTCTACACACTACACTAGGCCTGGGATCCCTAAGTGGTTCGCATTCCACTTTCTTAGTATTTGTTTGTGTTGCCCCTAGGCCTATTCCATGCTATTGTTTTCTACAGTGTTTGCACTACTTTTGTAACTGTTTACTTACCTGATTTTGGTTTGTGTGTATATTTTGTGTATTTTATTTACCTCCTAAGGGAGTATATCCTCAGATATTTTTGGCACATTGTCACTAAAAATAAGTACCTTTATTTTTAGTAACTGCGATTCTTATGATATAGTGCTATATGACATAAGTGGTATAGTAGGAGCTTTGCATGTCTACTAGTTCAGCCTAAGCTGCTCTGCTATAGCTACCTGTATCAGCCTAAGCTGCTAGAACACTACTAATCTACTAATAAGGGATAACTGGACCTGGCACAAGGTGTAACTACCTTTGGTACCCACTACAAGCCAGGCCAGCCTCCTACAGTGAACACCTGCACTATCTTCCCTTTTACAACAGGAAGAAATGCTTTTAATGCCAGTCGGATCGCCCGGAGCGGAGTAAGTTGATAAAGAGTCTGGATTTCACCAGAGACCCAGATGGTCGCCCCATCCCAGAAGTGACACAGAAGGGAGATCTGGCTGGGCAAGGGAGAGGAGTCTGCCTCTGACCCAATTATAGTTCACTAACCCCCATTGCAGGTCTTTTGCAGTTCCCTCGGAGATCTGAACCGTGACAGTAACATTCCCCTGATGCTGCACCCACTGGAACCTCAGGTTGCACTGCAGAGCCCTCATATGCTATCTGGCATGCTTGACTAACAGAATGCAGGAGGATACAAGTCCCAACTGCCACAGAGTCTGTCTCATTGAAATCCAGGAGAGAGGCCGAAATATCGGTATCATAAGCTAAATATCCTGGACTCACTGCTCAGGAGGATACGCCTGAAATAGCACTGTGTCCAGAACAGCTCTGATGAAAGGGCGCTTCTGAGAGGGAGTCAGGTGTGACTTCGGCACATTTATAGTGAACCCCAGCGAATGAATGAGGTCGCTGTAGTCTGAAGGTGGATGACGAGAGCCTGTGGCGTAGGAGCCTTCAACAGCCAGTCATCGAGGTAGGGGAAGAATGAAACCCCTAACCTGCCCAGATGAGCTGCTACCATTACCATCACTTTGGTGGACACCCGAGGAGTACTGGTGAGACCGAAGGGGAGCACGGTAAACTGAAAGTGCTCGTGGCCCCCCTTGAACCGCAAGTAGCGCTTGTGGATAGGCAGGATGGGGATGTGAAAATACACATCCTGGAAGTCCAATGCTACCATCCAGTCTCCCTGGTCTAGGGCAGACAAGACCTGAGCAAGAATGAGAATCTTGAATTTCTCCTTTTTGAGGAAGAGATAGACGTCCTGCAAATTCAGAATGAGGGGAAGACCCTTGTTCTTTTTGGGAATCAGAAAGTAGCGGGAATATCAACCACTGCCTACTAATGACATCAGAACCCTTTCTATAGCTCCCTTGGCCAAGAGAATCATAACTTCCTTGTGGAGTTAAATTAAGTGATCCTCCATCAGCTGTTCTTTTAACAGAGGCATAGAGGGAGGAAAAGACAAGAAGAGGAGTGAACAGCCCTTCTGTATCATCTGCAAGACCCATCTGTCTGATGTTATGGATCGCCAGTAAGAGAGATGAAATTGAATCCTCCCTCCAACTGGACGTGTGTGGTCTTGCAGAACCACAATAGGAGGACTTGGGCGCTGAGGGGGATAGGGGCTGTGTGGTGGCCGACCTCTGGCCAGACCACCTAGGTCTAAAGGTACCACAACCTTGTCCTCGCACTGGATGCTGAGAAGTTGGAGGACGGTGGATGATTTGAGGGTGGCGTGATACCCCGCCCCTTCAGAGGCCTTGAAAGGAGTGAAAGGCAGACTGCTGACGAGCTGGCATTGAGAGGGTCTAGGATCTGGCTGTAGCTTGATAGTTCTTGAACCTCTCAAGCACGGAGTCTGCCTTTTCTCCAAAAAGGTGTGAGCCCTCGAAGGGCATGTCAATAAGGTTTGTCTGGACATCCCCGAAAAGCCAGAAGTACGAAGCCAGACGTGGCTTCGAAGGGCCACTGTTGATGAAATCGCCCTTCCCAGCGAGTCGGTCATGTCCAAACCACACAGAACCGTAAACTTGGCTGCATCCCTCCCATCTTTGACGGCTTGAGTGAGAGTGTCCCATACGCTCTCCGGGACCTGGGGCAGCACATGTGCCACCGTATCCCATAAAGTATGGGAAAAACGTCCCAATAGGATGGAGAAAGAAAACATTTTCTTACCAAGCTTATCCAGCCTCTTGGATTCCTTATCCAGGGGAGCAGAAAAGAAGGCACTATGGGAAGTGAAGGCCTGGACCACCAAGCTCTCTGGGGTGGGGTGGCAGGTGAGGAAACTAGGAGCTGTTCGATGGCGGCGGTCGATTGTCCTATTTACAGGAGCCTCTGTGCTGAGTTTGGACCATGTCCCTAGCAGGACATCAGTGAGGGCTTTGTTGAAGGGTAACATCAGTTCCGATGTGGAAGACCCTGGCTGAAGCACCTCTATCAGGATGTTAGTCCTGACCGGCGCCGTATGCAACTCTAGGTTCAATACCACGGCTGCTCTAAGCACCACCTTGGCATATGAAGCTCTCTCCTCCGTAGCCACAGAAGGAGGTGAGAGCATGCCAGTATCTGGTTAAGTATTCAGTCCATTGGCTTTCCCTAGAGCCTCATTCCAGTCCACATGCTCTAATCCATATTCTAAAGGGCCTTTCGAAATAAGCCTCAGGAATGAGGATGGGGATTGCACCACCAGTGAAAGCCTGTGGCGGTGGTGCCAGGTGCTGGGGGAGCATCGACCTCGGGACCGATGCTGGAGGAGGTCGACTGTGTGCATCCGGCATTGTTCCAGATCCAATATCGGATCCTGGAGTCCTCAACAGCATCGGGGCAGAATCCTTCAACCTGGAATTCCATGGGACCCCTGCCAACCCCATAGGGCCCAAAGGCTCACCAGCAAGGGCAGCCTGCTGAAATACAAGGCAAATTCTTTAAATTGAGCGGAGTTGCTCCAGCTCCCGGATATGGTGGGGACGCAAAGTTGGCCGTAGCATCGGTTCCGCAGAACCGTGCATGGAATGTCAACGTTCTCGAGTTGCCTCGTAGGCCGACGGGCGTGGCGAAGTCCTCTCGGACTTCTTTTTGTGCCTCTTCCCCGACTGCTGGAGGACCTAGAGTGTGAAGAAGAGGACTTGGGGCTCCTGGAGCGGTCCCGCAACCTCCTCCCCGAGCGGGACCGTGACCTCCTAGGAGTTGCGCCAACCGAAGTCGACTGCCGGGCCGCCATGAACTTCAGAGGCCACTCTTTCAAAGCATTCGGGTCATGGCACGGCAGTCGGAGCACGACTTCAAGTCGTGGTCTCTGTCGAGGCACCAGAGATATAACTATGGGGGTCCGTCACCAACATGGCGCAATGGCATGCACCACACGGCTTGAACCCAGTCTTCCTTGATGACATCTCGCACAGACTTTGAAAAAACTTGACAATAAGGTTGAAAAAGGTCTGTCAAAAAAGGCAGAGGGTAGCTCTATCCCTGACCTATGCTTCACCGGCACGGAAGCAAAAGAACTGACGTACGCACGCCCAGGTTGGTGCCTTTATAGGTGACCGTGACATCACAGACGGCTCCAACGATGCGGACGATCCCACGTGGAGCCGAACGTCGGACACAGATCCAAATGACACTACCCGACAGTGTGCACAATGTACTGCTCAGCAGAAAATTCCAGATTCCAAGCTGACGCCAGGAAATTTTAAGGTAAGTAATCTGCAGCTAGAAGTCTCTATCAGATAGAGTAAACCTAATTATGGGGCGATTACTTCAAATTTTTTATTACAACTTAAAAGCCAACAAGAGTCGGGGTTAAGTGGCAGGGCCAGCCAAGATGGCCGACTAGATGTCCTTTTCCGCAGCTCTCCCTGCTGACTTATAAATCCTGCCTAATCCTTTGTCAGGGATGGCATCCCTTCCCTACTACCACAGTGGGGAAATTTGCCTGTGTCCTGGAACTGCCAGGATCCTGTCACCCCTAAAATTATGCGTGGCCTAACTGCCTGGCAGCTAGAGAAGTCAGCCCGGCCTTGATGCTGAGAGTGTGCATTCTCCTGGTTTGACCACTACAGCACGGCATGAGAGCGCTCCGGCGGGCCCTGTGAGGAGAGGCACTGAAGCTGTGGTCAACATTGAGACCTGACTGCAGCCCCCAAGAGATGTCATCGAGTTTACGAGCGGCCGATGTGGCACCTGCAGACTATCGGAGCCCCGAGAAGGATACCTACAGGTGAGCTTGAAGGCAGGGATAGCCTCTTCAAAGCTCCCCAGCGACTTACCGCTCAAGCCTGCTGACCCAGGCAGGAAGAGACCGATTGGGCAGACTGGTGGAGAGGAGCTGCCGGCCCCCCCCCCCGAGTGCTGCTAGAGGTGAGTGCAGGCCTGGCACAAGGCCTGCCGGGACCGCAATGTGGTGAAACTGCTGTTGGGGATTGGTCCCCCCCACCCCAGAGGGCACATGATACCTGTGTGGTTGCTGTCTCCATGGCGCTTGAGGAACAGGCTGAGACAGATTATCTGACAACTGCGGCAGTAGGGTGCTGCCCTCTACCCAGCAGTGATCCCTCAGGTTGGCGGTGGGATTGAGGTGATTCCCACCCCAACACCCTTCTGCCCCTTTCCCCGGCAAATTTCATGGCAGTGGTTATCTCATGGTCCCTAAGAGGCAGCAATGGCTGGCCCATGCTGCGCGTTTGATGCCCCGTGAAGGTGGGCGCTACACGATAACTGGCCTCAGACCACAAGAACAGTTGTGGCCTGTGGCTGAGGCAATTGGCAGCATTTAGGGCCAATAGATCTGAACTGGAGCCACTGTGCGGCCCACAAATACAGGGGCCTGCTCCAGCACTCGGGGTTGAAAATTAGGAGTGACCAGGACACTGCACTGGCTGAAGGGGGATCCACCAGTGGATTCTGGCTGACCACCAGGCTATTTCCTGTGGACACTCTCCTCGGGGCCAGGGGCGATAAATCAAGATGAAGAGACCAACACATTGCTGTACATTACAGGCTATGGGGAAAGACCAGAGGGGTGAAACCAGCACCGGCAACCGGACAGAAAAGTACCCGGTGACCCTCCTGGAGACAATGGTGGTGTTGCTACAGACTGGCGACCGGCCGGGGAACGAGCTGACCCAGGGGCCCTCGACTGTGGAACTAATGACTGCGATACAAGGCTCAAGGGTCGCACTGGAGGGGAAAATGGACTCTATTGCTATGCATATCAATCATCTACGTTTGGACCTCTGAAAAGTTGCGGAGCGCACAGTTGTCGTAGAAGATGATGTGACTACCCTCAAGGCAGAGGTTAAACGGCTGATAGGCGAGGTGAATGGACTGAAATGCAACACCATGCAGACAGAAGAACGCCTGGAAGATGCTGAGGGACGATGGAGGCATAATTACCTCCACTTCGTGGGATTCCCAGAGTGTGTGGAGGACCCCTCAGCAGAGCTTTTTCTGGAGAAATGGATCACCCAGACCCTCAAAACTGACCAACTTCTTCACAGTGGAGCGGGTCACAGAATGCTGGCACCAGAGCTGTGCCCTGGTGCACCCCCAAGAGCCTTGATTGGACGCCTCCTTATTTACCGTGACCTGGATTTAAATCTGCAATATATGAGCACATGCAGCCCTCCATGCTACGGGGACAAACATATCTTCATTTATCCTGATTATAACATGAGGGTGCAAATACTGTGCAATAACTTTCTGGGGGCAAAGAGTTGGTTGAGAGATAACATTAAACATGGACTATTGTACACTGATAAAATAGGAGTGAGGCACGGGGGGCCAGGTCTACTTCTAGGAGTCTTTGCTTGTCATTAAGGTCTCGTTAGACACCCTGGAACAGAAAGGAGATTCTGGCACACTGGGACAGCAAGAGCTATGATTGAGTGAGGTTCGCTGATCTGACAGACACAGCAAAACTGCCTTGACCTGCAGGCCTGAGGTGAGGTCCCCGGATACGAATGAATCTTTGTCTGCCCGGGTCGCTGGATTGGGGCACCTGCTCATAGGTAAGGCTGGTGCCAGACACACTGAGTGACAGTACTGATGCTGGCCAATTGATCTTTCTCCCCAACACTGGCAGTTTTCAATGAGACACACAAAAAGTACTTAAAACTGGGATTTTGTATAGCCCAGACAAGATGAGACGCCAGGGTGGTACCTCGGGCGGATGGTAACTGAATTCATGGGAGAGTGGATGTCTGAAGCTATGCAGTGCCGGGAGGTGGAGGACCGCCCGACATCGTCTAGTCTGCCGAGTACCGTCAAGGAGCTTGCAGGTTGAGGGTGACCTGGATACTTGCCTGTCTAAATAACCTTCTAACACTTGCATTGGTAATCTGAGGGGAAGCAATGTGGGTGAGTGTGGGTCAATAACTGGCACCCTTCTGGCTGTTAACAGAGCTGGTAGGGAATCAGGATATTGTGCCCGTGCGAGGGGTTACTGGGAAAGGTGTTGTTGATAGTTTTGTTGATTATGGCTCTTGTTTGCAGTTTTGGGAACCATGCACTTAATGCTCATGTACTCTGGGGATCCTCATGTATGATGTGAAGGCCCAGTGTGAGGGCAGTGCAAACTACGCTGGACAAATATGCCTGGACGGGAGAGTGAGTACAGGTTCCTTACATGGAACGTGTAGGGTTAAATAGACCTGAGAAGTGCAGAAGGGTCCATGCCTACCTCAAATGTTACTAAGCTTCTACTGCATTACTACAAAAAACCCACATGTGGGGTGACAGTATTGCTGTACTACGCTGGCGATGGCGTGGACAGATATGCAACCTTATATTCACGGGGGCCCTTATATGGCTAGGTCCTGGTGTACCATTTCAGAAATTCGGGATGTACCTTGACCTGGACGGGCAATTTGTGATACTGTATGGCTTCCGAGAGGCCCACAATATCTGTCTCATTTGGGGCAGTACTGGGAAAGGCACAGGGGCTTCTGTGGTGGGATCCTCATGGCTGGAGACTGTAACTGTGTCCTAGACATGGAGCTAGATAGGACTCCTGCACGACAGGGCACCAAACCACATATGACTAACAACTGATACGGGGAATGGGACTGATAGATATTTAAAGGGCTCAGTACCCGCTATCCCAAGCATACTCCTGCTAGAACCCTGAAGCCAGAACACACAGCAGACTGGACTATTTCCTCGTGCAGGTGAAGGCCATACACCGCCTACACGTCACAAGCGAAGATTTACATGGAAGGGGACAAGGTGGGCAGTATGCTGGCAGAAGCGCCGCACTGACCTAATACTGCAGAATAAGGACCCACCGGGATGCATAACACATACTCAGTTGGCAATTAATGAAACACGGACATGTTATCTTCGGGACTGTATTGCTCACCTGAGATGACTTTGCAGTCTGAGGTGTCTGCCTATCTGGACCTGAACCTGATACAGCTGCTGCGGCTCGAGAAGCGGAGCTCCCTCCCCCTACCCCCAACCCATTGATTCATCCATTCTCTTAAAACCGCCAGGGCTCCAGGTAGAGATGGTCTACTCACCAAGCTATATAAGGCACTACCATAGACAATGGCAGAAAAAAATGCTCCTGGTATATACAGAGGCCTTGAATTGCAAACTTCTGCCGGCCTCTATGAGGGAAGCGCATATATCAATCTGATACCCAAACCGGGGAAAGACTCATTGGATGCGGTCTACCATCGTCTTGTCTCTTCTGAATGTAGACCAAAAGATTTTAGGGCACATACTGGTGAAACGCTTGCTCCACCGACTCCCCAGGCTGGTCCACTCTGACCAGTAAGGATTTATCACCTGCAGAAACACCCTTTGCAACTTTCGGTGGTTGTCGCACGTGATGCGTACACCCTGTCTGGAGCATGGCAAGTATGCTCTTGCTTTTTTAGATGTAGATTAGCTGGGAGTACATCTAGCAGGTACTCAAAAGGGTGGGACTGGGTCGTAAATATATTGCCTGGGTGTGTTTACTTTATACACAGCCACTGGCAATGGGGTGTACTGGGGGCATGATCTCAGAGAAGACCTTGCTACAGAGGACTACTAGACAGGGGTTCCCCCTGTCCTCTTTACTGTTCTGCCTGGCAATGGAGCCTGTGGCATTCAGACTGACGGCTGCTGCACGGCTAGGGGATGCCAGTGGGGCATACGATGCATATTGTGTCATTATATGCGGATGAAGCTATGTTGTATCTGCGACAGCCGAACATCTTGGTCCTGATCCTGTTGAAAGAGATTGTGGAACTTGGTAAGATCTCCGACCTGCATGTTAATCACACAAAGTCTGCCTTGTTCCCGATAGGCCAATTGTGCGTTCTGGGGGTGCTCGACTCCCCGATTCAGGTATCCCTTGGAGCAGTGATAGTGTCCGCTATTTGGGTATGCACATACTGGCATTGGGTTCATAAAAAACTGAAGGTGTCTCTAGACATTAATTTAAGCAGCCATTTATTAAACATTAAATACTGTTCAAAAGAGTGTTTGATGATTATTTACCTTAATAACATGTACCTGTTAAATACCTCATCTGGCATAGAATTATAAGTCAAGTGCCTCACAGCTGTGCACTAGCCACTGATACGGCTTGCACAGCCAAGCCCTATATAAAACCGCCTGTAGTTTTTAAAGATACCTTGCAAATATTCCTGAAATGAGCAGAATGGCAGACACAATTAAAACAATGCTTACAGTCATAGCCTGTCATGCATATTTGTGAGTCACCCATGCATTATAAATTCTTTAACAATGTGCAGTTTCTCAGAATGTTCACTGAACCTATGGAAATACATATGTACAAAATATAAATCACCAATTTGAATAGAATTTGCTAATAGCACTACATGACAACTCTAACCTTAGCATGTGCATAAAAATCCACAGGTGAATAATGTATTGGAAGGATAAGATTTTATTTTGTCCTGACATATCTTGGCAAAGGACTTTGATTTAAGCCGAAACCTATTTGTAATATACATTTGCACCTCATACTAGTTGCGCCAAGTCTCTACTTGGTTAAAATGAAGTATAGTTGCACTTAAAATGTTTACCTAGTTGTTAAACTGTGCACCATAAAACTTTTAATATGGAAAATCAGACTTAACCTCAGTACTACACTATTTCTGTTTTGGACATGCACATGTATTCAATCTATGGTGCATATGTTTGTGGGACCTTTACTACCTACATTGTTTTCTAAAACAATCTATAGGTTTATAGAGTAATTTGAGGATTAGTAGTTTAGATTATGTCATCAATACTGACATCAATAATGTTTGAATTGCCATCAGTGATGTCATTAATGAAGTCATTTTACATGTTATGAGTGATGTTATATGTGAGGTCATAAGCAGTACATGGCCGGGCGCAAGTTATAGTTGAAATGAACTATAACTGGTGAACTTCAGTGTTTTTTATACTTATAAGCATTTGTTTTTAAACAATAAAACACTTAACAATAAAGTCACTTTAGCCTTTTTCAGTGAAATCACTGTCTGCCAATATATTTTATCATCAAATATGGACATTTCTTCTTTGTGATCTGAAGTGTCCTTTAGCCTTAGTTTCATAGCTCCAGTAGGCCCAGAATCCATTTTATTCAGTGTACTACTTTTGTGCATTTCAGAAAATCTTCACCTTGTTTTCAGTGTTATTAACTAGGACTCTTTTGGGAGGATAATGAACTCAGTATTGTTGACATTCATGATATCTTCTCTTCAACAATGTCTCAGAGCTTCCTTCAGGAGAAGATCCTGCCATTTGCTCATTAGATAAGGTTTTGCTGTATTTAATTAGTTTCTGCCTAGTGAATAGGTTGCATTGATTTGTATTGAGAGGAAACATATGTAAACTACCATATAATCATATGCACAACGTGCTGAAATAGTTCAGGTTGGTTCTTTATCCGAGGAAGTGGATCCAGTTCTTATATTCTGCCCAAACGGCTCAGGTTAAAACGGGGAAGTGCATCTCTGGCCCACGGCCCATACACAGGAGCACCCCGCAGCGTTATTCCTTTTCACTTCTGCTATTTGCCATGGAACCCATGGGGGCTCGTTTGCCAGGGTGACCTGGGGTATCAGTACGGAGCACTAATCACATAATCTACTTATACGCAAAAGACCTCCTATTGTATGTTGACGACACGGATGCTGAATTATCCAATGTCACCCGGGATTTCTCTGACTTTGTGGCGCTTTTGGACCTCAGGGAGAATTGGGCGAAATCCTGTTTCCTTCTTTTACAACAGGCAGGCAGCCCTCTGTCTCACCTTCTGTTAGAGGCCCAGCTACAGTTCGAAATGGTACATTTCGATATCTGGGTGTCAACATCTATGGCATGCTTGTTGACCTACGGGATGGCAACCTGGGTAAAGTGCTGCATACATTTGGACCCCATGATCACTTTTTGGTCATCTTTGCCATTATCAGTAATTGGTCTGTGGTTTTGGTAAAAAAAGTAGTGCTACCCTGTTTCCTTTATTTATTTTCCCTTCTTCTTTCACTGTCTTTCTTTAAGCAACCAAACTCTACTCTGGTCACCCTGATCTGTTAAGCAGGGTGACGTAGAGTGTCCTTCGCTACTCTAAAACGTCTGGTGAATGCGGAAGGACAGACCCTCCCAGATTTTTAACAATATTACTTAGCTGCCCAGCTGCAGTGGGTGGCCAGATGGCTCTCTGGCTGCTCCCTGTAAGAGACAGGGCTTCTGATGACTGATGTCAAGGATGGTCATTTTAACTGTCTCCTATTTCTCTTCACTCACCTACATCTACAGGCCACGGGGCTCTTCCAAGTAGGAGTGGCCTGTTTGGTAACGGGCACAGTGAAAGCCTTTAATCCCGCTAGTTCCTTATTAGGTCTGCCCACAAAGATGGTTTGTTTGAGATAGGGACACTTACACCATAGGCATGCAGTTGGGCTCACTATGGCCGGCTTGCAGTATTTCACTACTCTTTTTCATGCTCAATCTTGAATACCCCGACACACGAGGTGTAGCAAATGCGGAAGGCACTTGAGGGAAATTAATACAGTGGTTCTAAAGGACACTTCAACAACAACTTGATCTATCCCAATTCACTTATAGAAATGCTTGGGAGGTCGATTTAGGCAGGCTTTTTCCCTCAACAATGAATTGGCTAGGATACTGGAATACCCTCACTCCGTGTCTAGAAAGGCTTGTTTTAAATACATTCAATTTAATGTTTTAAACCAAGCCTCCCTCACACCGGCCCGCATTGCTAAAATGTCTCCTGGCACAAACACACAATCTCCTTCCCAGAGGACGACCTTCTGCATATGCTATGGTCTTGCCCCTCTTTACAGACCTATTGGACTCAGCTATTGCCATTAGCATTCATTCCCTGCCACCAGGCAATACCACTCAACTCTGGAACAAGGAAAAGGAGAAGCTAGTTGCAGGTGGAGCAAGTTTATCAAGTCTATCAGTGTACCTCACCTCAAAGCCTCATCCAGAACTCCACTCCACTCCACTCCACTCCAGCACCAGATTCCTGTCTCCTACTGTCTGCCTCCTCAACGTGATCCTCATAATTCTCGATGAGCCTCAGTAGTTCTAATGGCCTGACACCTGCCTTGGGTGGTGCCCTGTACGGCACTCTGCTGTATGCTTCCAAAACCAAGCCGCAATCTATCGGACGCGGCCTCAAGCGGCACCTCCGTGTGCTGTCGCACCTACAGCGCTGGGACTCATCCTCTCTGAGCCACTGGGCCGCTAACAGCTCTCCTCTGCGGCAGGACTCGCAGGCTGTAAGCAGGGCACAGAACAGCATCAGGAGCAGAGGAGGGGGCGGGGTACCCCCTCCTCTCTCCCTTCTGTAGCGGCAAATGTACAAGTGTGCAAGCGGGCAGGGTAGAAAAACCCGATCAGCGTCTTCTCCGCTCCATGCCCGCAATCAGCATGCCAGCATGTTGCGTCGGCTCAGCTATTGCAGATCCTGAGCACTAATTTAATGTTTTAAACCAAGCTCACCTCACGCTGGCCTGCATTGCTAAAACGTCCCCAGGCACAAATGCACAAGGCCTTCTGCATATGCTATGGTCTTGCCTCTCGTTACAGACATATTGGACTCAGCTATTGCAGATCCTGAGCACTACAACCAGCATTACCATGCTTCATTCTCAGGAGTGAGCACTCTTGGGGCTCTATCCTCGTCCTAAAACATGAAAGACCAGCACTTAAATTCCTCGACTTGGCCCTACTCTTAGCGAATTGCTCCGTGACTATAATATGGAAGGAGCCGGCAGCTCCTGATTTGTCTCCTGGGAATGTGCGGAGAGCTCTTTGCTCTACAGGGAAGAGCACGCTGGCTTGAGGAAATATTTAATCGCCCAGGCATGGGATATGCTACTAGAAAAATTCAAACTTACAACAAAGGACGACACTCATCCACTATAAAGTAACCCTGACATGTACATTAACAATCCTTCATGTGTCAAACTGCGGCGTCAGATATGACTTACATAGGCATGTAAGGAATATTTTAGACAAGTGTTCTTTACAGGAAGGAACCACTAGGAGGAAGGCAATTAGCAGAGGGTATAGATAACTCAGATAGGCAAAAGAGAGGGAGGAAGGGATGGATATTATTTTTTTTTTACCAGAGTTCCATGTTGCTTTCCCTGTTACTACTATGTACTCCCTTTGTTCTCCCATTTGTGGTCCTAATACCAAAACTCAGTTCTGCATAGGGTCTTCCATAGATCTGTATTTATTCATTAGGCAGATGCCTCTTACTAAAAATTGGCTTACGATGCGGATGACTCATGGATCTATGCATGCATCTTTGTTCATACCCATGTACTTCAATAAATATTTTTTTGAAATACCTTATATTGCATGTATTTTACCACCAGGCTTCAACTGCTCTTTTTCTATGAGAGCTCTGATCAGTTGAAATGACAATTGTTCTTTTGATTATTTGGTGTGCTCTGTCTAGTTTTGCATTAAGTTTATGTTAGACTTGTGGGCATCCTGTCGTGTTGTGTTTGATTTTTAACCACTGAAAAACATGAACTGTTTATGATTTTCCCCCATGTAGTCAAAGCTATCTGGTGAGGAAGGTATGTTTATGGTATAGTTGTAACTAGAGTAAAGTAAAAGACATATGAACTGGCAAACATATTTTTCAGATGGATCTGTGCCCTAAAGGCTGGGTACGTTGCATTTCATCACAGACACAAAAAGAAACATATCTTATATGGCTGTATGTTGCCTTCTATTGCATCAAAACCACTCAGTGTAACTTCTTTGATTTTCAAGATGCACATCTGAGTTTGGACCATGTTTTTTGAGTATACATTAGATACTGATTTTGCATTTGCACTTAATGTTGTTTTAAAAATGATTTTTAGCCCTCATGGAAGCACTGGATTTGGACAACAAATGCTGAAAGCAGTTCATATTAAAATAAGTGTCACATGTAGTGCAAATAATGTATTAAGTGACTTAAAGAAAAAAGTCTATTTCTTTTTACAGGTTTTCAAATTGGTCAATAGTAAAATGGTGGCTTCTACGGGTACAACTCTTTAACTATAGATAACATTGGTGACTGCAGTGCCGTTTGTGAACTTTAAGAGGCACAAATGGTAGTAAGGGGACCCTCGGGTCAGTAGCGAAATATGACAGTGACTAGCCAACACACATTATTTGCTACCAAAGTGGCATTGAGGAGTTAGATAATAAAGAATTGCATTCCTCCTCCTCAGTGCCCTAGGGATTGGTCACCTAATAATCCTACACGAGAGCTCTGAGGCTTCCAGGGTTCTTGGCTCTCCTTTAATTTATGTATAGCTAGTAGAAATTTAAAAATTGTCTAAGATTGTATTGGACTGAAGACTAACCTGATCCTACAAGAATTGATGAACACCTTACACAGTATATATGTTCATGAGAGTTAAAATATTACATATGATTGTTTTTACACTGATCGCAGCTTTGAAATCGATAAAATTCAAGTGCAGCTCACTGTCAGAAGCTGCAACACCCACTGATCCGATGCTGTGTCGCCTCAGTTCATTGTGTAATGGTCAGTCTATACTTATCTGAGATAGGCTGATGAGGAGTGGTTCTGAAACAAGAACTAGCCTTTGTTGCTCTTCTTTCTGTTAGGCAATGGATTCCTGCCATCTTGCACTGCAGGCTTACAATTTGCCAGATCCTACAATAAGAACTGAAGGATAAGTGACAGTACATCTTTTACCTTCACTACAGGCGGCAGTGAAAGTACCATGGAGGTGAGAAAATTAGTTAGTTTCCTCTGTGAAATTGCTCCTTTAGTTTTTGAGTCATCAGTTTCAGTATGCAAAATGCCTTCTAAACATCGCTGCCAAATACATTAAATGACTCAACTTCCAAACCCCATAGCATTTTAGACCTGGCTGACTAAGCTTGACCTGTCTGTAGTCTTTTGGCATGTTTTTCGGTGAACCTTTCTTCTCACAGCAGGTTATCTTATGGTTTGTCTTCTAGTAGACAATTATTTTTCTTGATAATACCAAGGTTTATCCAGGAAGGACCGCAATTATCATAGATAAGTACCTCGGAAGACGCCACCAAATTCAGCAATGGATGAGAGGTTATCAATATGACCAAATAAGCACCCATTTGAGGTGGGTCTGTGAGTGGACTCAAACCAGAAATTCCTGTAGGACTGAGTGTGCAAAACGCCCCTCTCTGCGAACCTGACTGTCCAGACAATAGTGCTTCATTAACGTAAAGTGGGATGCCCACACAGCTTCCTGGCAGATGTGTGCTAACACACTGGTAGGAGCTTTGGCCCATGGTAGAAGGAGCATGCACTCCTCTGGAGTCTGCTTGCTAACCAGTGCATAGCAGATCTTTATGCACAGGAGTATCCAGTGGGAGATGGTTCTCTTCTGCACTGCATTGCCCTTTTTCCTCTCCAGAGAATCCACAAAGAGCTGATCGTCCACCTGGTGGTTCTTCGGTAACATCAATGTAGAATCTCAATGCTCTCTTTAGGTCCAAGCGATGGAGTCTTTCCTCCTCCTTAGAAAGGTGAGGCAGAGCATAGAGCACCAAGAGAGTGATGGTCTGATCATTGTGAAATGGCACTACAACTTTCTGCAAATGCCCGAGTTCGCAGACCAGCTTGTCTGGGAAGAAACTAATGTATGGCAGAGTGACAAAGAACTTGATGCTCACCCACTCACTTTGCTGAGGTGATGGCAATGAGGAACACAGTCGTAATGGTAAGGAGCCACAAGGCAGCTGTGAAGTGGCTCGGAGTGCAAATCAGTTAAGTCAGGACCAGTTTAAGGTCACACTGGGGTAAGACAAAGGGAGAACACGGAAACATGTTGTAGTCCTTTTAAAAATTACATCACAACTGGTGAGTTAATAAATAAGGGCTGATCTGGCAAACGTAAGAAGGCAGAGAGAGCCGAAAGGTAACCCTTAACTCTGCCCAAAACAGGACCTGCCAGGCAAAAGGAAGAACATACAGAAGAACATCAGGTTTTGGACACCTAATTGGTGGCTGCAAGATCTAAATCCATTACCACTCCGGTGAACAAAGTCAGAAACTTGGGAATCATTTTTGACAGCAAGCTGCCCTTTAAAAACCAGGTTAATGCCCTGACTTCTGCTGTATTCTTCATCTTGAAGATTATCAGGAAAACCTGTCCTTTTATCCCAAGGAATATTCATAAAGATGTAGTGTTTACCCTGGCCATATTTAAACTGGCTTACTGCAATTCTCTCATGAATGCACAACATAGAGTCATTCACAAATTATAAATATTGCAAAATGCTTCGGCTTGGCTGATAATTAGGAATTTATAAGTTCAAATCCGCATCTCAGGCACTAGTTAAGCTTCACTGGCTGACTATGAAGAAGCGGATAGAATTCGAGCCACTCTGCATGGCTTTTGCAGAGCTGCATAATATTGGCCCAGAGTATCTGAGGCACAGGACTGTCTGGTATACTTCTCCCAGAACACTTCACTCTTCCTCTGCTAAATTTATTGCTGTCTCTAGATTTAAATGAGTCTCCTGGGGAGGTAGTAGTTTCATAGTGGGCATCACTAAACTGTGGAACTCCCTTCTTCAAGAAATGAGGGAAAGCCACAATCCCCTTTCTTTTAGGAAATCTCTTAAAATCTGGCTTTATTCTCAATAACCTGTCCAGTCTCACCCTCAAACCGTGGCAGCACGGAGATGCCTCCGGGCAGTAGAGCGCCTCACAAATTTTAAATCACATCAAATCAAACCAGATAACTTGGCCTGGAGGGGGTCAATCTGTTCTGTGCTGCACCAGGCCAAAAATCTGTCCTGATGATAGGAGTATACAGTTTTTGTTGAAGGATGCCTCCCTGCCAAGATTACATTACCCACATATGCAGGAACGTCAAAGGTGTTGTGCTATCACTACTCAAACGTCAAGCATAAAGCTGGACAGAGCAAAGGTCCGGCTTCAGATCCTTGCCCTGTTGCAGTGACAGCAAGAGCTCCATGAGAGTCAGCCTCATCGCAGGACATATGCTCAAGACTACAATTTCTGGATACTATACTGCATGCCCAAACTGTAGCTACTAAGATGACATAGACCCAAGTCTGTCCTGATCTTCTTGAAAACTTTGGATAGGAGTGGTATTAGTGGAAAGGCATACAGGAGTCACAGGTTCCACTCGAAGCAAATTGAGTGTCTGAGTGAGTGACGCCTTGGAAACTCCAAAGCACAGAAGTATTGACATTACACATTCTCGGCAATGATGAACAGATCAAGCCAAGCTTCTATCCATTTGTGGAAGAGACCTTGAGCCACCTCCAGCTGTAACTGCCATTCATGATCCACCAGGTGTTAACGCTGAGCTTGTCTGCCCTTGTCTTCAAGGATCCTGCTAGGTAGTTCACCAGCAGGAAAATTCCTAGTGGGCCAACCATTTCCAGAGGAGCAAGGCCTTCAGGAAGAAGGTCTGTTAGCCACCCCCGCCTTGTCTGTTGCAGTACCACATGGCAGTGGGGTTGTCCATGAGCACCTGTACCAGCCTGCCTTTGATGGAAGGC